>NC_080173.1:98077550-98377550 GCF_950295315.1 Erinaceus europaeus
AGAACCCTGTACATTTTCATGTTGGAGGGTGGGGGAGGTAGTACAGTGGTTATTCACAAAGACAAATGCCTGAAGTGCTCAAGTCCAAGGTTCAGTCCCTCACTCCACCATAAGCTAGAGCTAAGCAGTGTCTGGTCTCTCTCTCTCTTTTTCTCTGTGTATCTCTTTCATTAAAATCAAACAGGTGAACTTGTCATGTTGGCTTAAACACAAACTAAGTGAACTAAGAAGTCACACTCAGGGAGTCAGGTGGTAGCGCAACAGGTTAAGCGCAGGTGGCGCAAAGAGCAAGGACCTGAGTATGGATCCCAGTTCGAGCCCCCAGCTCCCCACCTGCAGGGGGGTCGATTCACAAGCAGTGAAGCAGGTCTGCAGGTGTCTGTCTTTCTCTCCCCCTCTCTGTCTTCCCCTCCTCTCTCATTTCTCTCTGTCCTATCCAACAACAACGACATCAGTAACTACAACAATAAAACAACAAGGGCAACAAAAGGGAATAAATAAATATTTAAAAAAGACCAAAGTGTTGTTTTTTTTTTTTAAAAAAAGAAGTTACACTCTGACTGGTAAGTTAACTTAGTGGTAGAATGCAGGATTTGCGTGCACTCGATGCAACACACATACCAGACTGATGCTCTGGTGTTCTCTCTCTCTCATTGAATGTATAAATAAAACCTTTTTTTCCCTGTTAAGTCCCATCCAGAGCAGCCCCAGTGGTGGCACAGTGGATACAGTGTCTCCCTTCCAGTTCTTGGCATTGCTGATGCCAGGGTGATGTCCTGGCTCGTCTTCCCTCACCCCTCATTTTCATTAGTAAATAGCAATCTAAAAAGCAATTCAAGTCATATCCAGTGCTGATGTAACACAGTGGTAGAGTATGAGCTTTGCATGCGTGAAGCCCTGGGCTCAATCTCTGGTACCAAAAAAGTCAGATCCACTCTCCCTTACCCAGAGAAGAGGAAGGACTCATACCTCATTCTTCATTTCTCTCTTTTCAAAAAAGAATTTATCTATTTATTCATGAGAAAGATAGGAGGAGAGAGAGAAAGAACCAGACATTACTCTGGTACATGTCCTGCCGGGGACTGGACTCAGGACTTGACATTTGAGAGTCCAACGCTTGATCCACTGCATTACCTCCTGGACCACTCATTCTTCATTTCTCTTCTATTTCTCATCTCCTGTAATCCAAGTGTCTGTGTTTCTTTGTTCCAAAGTAAACTGTTGTCTGTATACTGATCCCAGATGACCTGACCAGTGTCCTTTCCCTGCTGCTGTTACCCTGCAGAAGACCTGAATTGTCCCTATGTGGATCACAGTGGTTGGATCAGGAAGCTTCCTAAAGCTTTAACAGCTGGGTTCTGTCCACAGCTCCACCTGGGAAATATCCTAATGGTTTCAGAGATGTGCTGAGGGAGCTGATCCGGGATGAAGGCATTACATCGTTGTACAAGGGGTTCAATGCAGTGATGATCCGAGCCTTCCCAGCCAATGCGGTGAGTGACTGGCATGACTCAGGAGAAGGTGTGGGGAACTGATTTTCCTCTCTCCTTGGGTTGGGTTGGGGACTAAGGTTTCTCAGAACTCCACTATCAGGACTCGTTGATAGCTCACCTGGCCGCGTACATGCCTTGACATGCTCAAGACCCTGGTACTACATTAAAACATCACACACACACACACACACACACACACACACACACACACACACACACACACACACACACACACCCCTATCACAGCTTCTTAAGTTGCTCCATCCTTGAGATTGATCGTCAGCACTGGGCAGTTGTGTGATGTGAGTTTTCTTCCTCTTTTGGGCATGAGGAAACAGCTTGATTCCCTACGTTGGGGTGGAAGTAAGTTTAGTCAGGGGTTCTGGTTCTCACAGGACCAGCTCAGCAAAGTGTTGAGATCTCTGAATAGTCATAACTCCTGCTCTCTTTTTTCCCCCTTTCAACCCCCTTTTCAGGCTTGTTTCCTTGGCTTTGAAGTTGCCATGAAGTTCCTTAATTGGGTTGTTCCCAACTTATGATGTTGAAGACTTTGTGAGGTTTCTGGATCCTGGAAGCTGTGACTGAAGAGGAACAGTGGACAGGATTGAACTGTCGTGAAGGGTGACAAGCGGGTGTGGTGGAGCCAGAGCACTGTGTGAACCCCATGAGACCACTGCCTTAATTATATCCCGTACCTTGTGTAACTTGTACCATTTTGAAACTTGAATTCACTCTTGTCAGTTTAAGGGATCTCAAGAGGATTTGGAGATGGAGTAAATAGCTTCTAGACTAGCTGAGTGCTGGCCCTACTCTACCCAAAATACTCCTTGTTAACAGGGAATCCATCTGTCACTGGAGACACTATGCATGTGTTCAACCGGCTGACCAGGAGCTGAAGTCTTCTCGGATCCCAGGATCAATACTCAGGAGATCTTCAGGGCACCAGCTAACCCTGACCTCTACATGTGGACTTAGACCCAAGTCTGTCTGTCCAAGTAGATTAAATGTATGTGTCCAAGGCAAGAAAGGCTGTTATCAGTCGGGTTCATCCTTTTAATGCATGCAAGTAATCAAAATTGAAACTAGAGTAGCTTCATTACCTCAGGTTAGGGGGAGGGATTCCCTCCTACACTGTGAGGAGAGTTTTACTTGACAGTCCCAGTAACCTGCTGGGCTAAGTGAGAAACCCAGGGTGTAGGAAGGCTCTTTTGCACATCCTTTTCTCATGAGAGTGCCCTATTTTTAACAGGAAACAATAAATATTGTTTCAAATCTTTGCTTTGTGTTCTTTTTCTTTTTCTTTTTTCTTTTTTTGATCAAGTCATTTCATTTCAGCAGGCAGACTATGGCTTTGGTGGAAGCTATCAGGGACCCAGTATCCTTTACTGATTGCTCCAGGCCAGGGTTCCAGCAGGAAAAAGAAGTCAGAGAACCCCAGCCCTTTCTGACTATACCAGGTCCTTCTGCTAGAGAGAGACTTGATTAGTAACCCATTCCCTTTGGTAACTAGTCCTCAGTGCGAGGCTGGCACACAGATCCCCCTAGCACACAGGCCTCCACATGGCTGTATGAGCTGTGAATGGAGAGTTAATTGTCTTCAAAAGGGAGAAGTAATCTTGAGTTATATGGTCTTTAGGGTCTCTGTGATCTGATCTCACAGGCCGGTCTCTGTAGGTGTCTTGCGGCTGCTGCCCAGGAGGGGCCAGAGGAGGGAAAGGAGTTGGAGCAGAGAGTCATAAGCTAGTCTGTCTGTGTCTGGCAGACAAGGCTGTTAAGACCTGGTCTTCTCTGGCATTGTCCCTTCTGGCATTCAGTTACTGTTTCACTGGCACTTCCCGTTTTGATGCAGCTTCACAGAGACCCTTGGACTTTGCCTGTGGAACCATTCATTATTCTGTGTAAGCGGTTGAGGGGCAGGGACCCACTTCCAGCAGAGTAGGTGTGGCCAACCTAGCAGGAAGCTGAAAAACTGGGGGTTTAAAAATGGTAACTTTACCCCTGGGAAGATATTTCTGGAGGAAAAGATATGGGTTATGGTGAAGTAAAAATAACATTTTTAGGGAGTCAGCGAAGTGGCTCAGCAGTAGAATGTGTACCATGAAAAACAAGATGTTTAGCAAGACATAAAGCCAGGAATCAGAGAACATTGTAAATACCAGGTAGGTCCTCTGCGCTGTCTCTCACACATTCTCTGCAGAGATGTAACTTAAATGCAGAGAGCATAAACTAGAGCATAAACAGAGGGCCTCGGTCATATACAGTACTGCTCAGTGACCTCCCTGGCGTAGTAATTTCTTCTTTTTAAGATATCTAGAGAGGAAGAGAGGTAGAGAGAGAGGTGATAGAGTGAAAGACACACGAGCACCACTCTGCTGTCCCCACCCTTGTTGTGTTCCTGATGCTCCTATGTGGTGTCAAGAACCAGACTCAGGGCTTCCCACCTGATAAGACATGTGCTCGACCTACTGAGTAAGTATGTCACGACCCCAATATATAACATTTCTGGAGATGAAAAGTATGTGCCCTCTGCCTGGGCAGACTAATAATTCGGTGTTAGACCTGTCCCTCTCATGCTGGTGGAAGTCTTTAATTTCTCACTGAGTCTGTTGATATGAGTGTGTCCCAAAGCTATTCTCTGTACCACCCAGTGAATGTGACAGTCCCAAGACTCGAGCCTTTGCCAGGAAGCCCCCCTGTGAATACATTTGCATTCCAGTCAAATGCCAACCATTCCCATGGCTCAGGATCACGTTCACCGCCTATGCTTCTGGATAATTTGCCCTTTGAAACATTTTCCATTTGAAAATGGAATGTTCTGGTTCCTTGATGTTAGTGATGCTGGATTCTGCTACTCCTTTGGGGTGTTTTAATAGATGTTAAATCAAGCAGGGAAGCCCCTGGAGACTTAGCTGTGAAGGCACCAGAGCAGATGGTGAACAACTTCCTCCTGGCTGCCTCTTTCTTTTTATGATGCACTTTGAAATATGTCACCTGTCCCTGATACATCTCTCCCTCCCCGCTGGGGAGAGATCGGGGCTGTCCTACAGTGGTACAGACAGCTTTAAGCAGAAGCCGCACAACCATTGTCGGAAGGACCTGCTGGCCAGCTCCTGTGAATAACCTGACCCAGGCATGAAGAGAAACAACTGGGTCAAAGGTGAGGGGAAGAGGGAAGACTGTTGCAACAGGAGCATGGTTTCAGCAGGTCATGTTCGGTGAGGTCACCTTTCCCCATAGTTCTTTTGAGACCAGAAACCCTTACCCCCTCCCTTTCTTTAACCTTGACATGGGTTTGTTCTCATTTCTTGGTCCCTATGTAGCTTAATATTTAAGGGGTAGGGGTGGCACCCCCTCCTGTACATGTGAAAACCAAAGCTTAGACAGGGTATACTGATCTGCCAAGATGAAATAAGCGTAGAGAGGAAACAGTTCTGTCTGGAGATGAGGCAGTGACACGCTCAGTAGAGCACACACAATATCGTGCACAAGGACTCAGCTTCAAGCCCCCAGTCCTCATCTGGAGGGGAAGCTTGATGAGCAGAGAAGCAATGCTGCAGAGGCCTCTATCTCCCCATTTCCTCTCTGTGTGTATCAAGAAAAAAAGATAAGAAAAAGGGGGTTGCTGCTAGACGTGGTGGATTCATTGGGGAACCACTGAACCCAAGTGGTAACCCTGGTGGCAATAAATAAGAAGATGTTGACGTGTGGTTGTCTAAAGGCCTAGCGAAGGCCTCGCAATGCTCTCAGATGCCGTCCTGGGCCTGCTGACCCAAACCTCAAGAGGGCTGTCTGCACTGCCCGATCAAAGCCAGGTACCCTGTGGGTCCATCCAGGGCTTGGGGAGGCCCAGGACTCAGTGCTCGCCAAGGGCTCCCTTTTCCCTTTCTTTGCTCATGTCAGCAGACAGGCCTGTGACTCTCCAGTCAGGCTCCTTTGGGTCCCCCTGCAAAGTTTGTCAGGTTTGTCCGGACACATTGTATCTCAGGTAGATACACATGTTGTCTTGGAATTAATTTTTCTTTTTTCGGCCTCCAGGGTTATTACTGGGACTCAGTGCTGGCACTATGAATCTACCACTTCTGGTGGCCATCTTTTCCCTTTTCATTTTATACGGCAGAGAGAACTTGAGGGGGTGATAGAGAGGGAGAAAGAAAGACACCTGCAGACCTTCTCTGCCTGAGAAGCTTCCCCGACGCAGATGAGGCACTGGGGCTCGCACTCGGGTTCTTGCATAATACTATGTGCACTTGACTGGATGTGCCACCACCTGACCCCCTGGAATTGATTTCTTTTGCTTCCTGGAACATGGATAATTGTTAAAGCAGGCCACATTTCCTAAATCAAAGGCTGGAGCCTGACTGGGGAGGCATTATGGAGGCTGAAGTAAACCTTTCACTTTCCTAGCCCCTCTGGCCGTTAGGCTGATAGACACATCCAAGTCAAAACAGGAGCTGGTGAGAGTAAAAAGCTGTGGAGACTGCCGGGGGGGTGCCGGCCTGCAGAGGGGGACAGGTTACCTCACAGCCCCAGGAGACAAGTATGCTGAGGGTTGGAGTGACTCAGAGAAGCATCCCATTGGACAGAGGAGCAAGTGTTCAGAAGTCAGAGGGTGTGTCAGTGGGGTGATCAGGGTCACGCACAGACCTCTGGAGGAGGCTAGGGTTGTTTGGGCATCTCTCTTCTTCTTGAAAACAAAAACCTTTTAAGTAATACACCTGGCAAGAGAATATGAAATCCACTATTTCATTGGAAATGGCAGTTGGTGCACTGCCATTGGTTCATTTTCTTTCTTTTTTTAGTTTATATATATTAATATTTATTTATTTCATTTTGTTGCTCTTGTTGTTTTATTATTGTGGTTATTATTGGTATCGTTATTGATGTCGTTGTTGGATAGGACAGAGAGAAATGGAGAGAGGAAGGGAAGACAGAGAGGGGGAGAGAAAGATAGACACCTGCAGACCTGCTTCACCACTTGTGAAGCGACTCCTCTGCAGGCTCAAAGCGGGAACCTTACGCCGGTCCTTGCACTTTGTGCCACGTGCCCTTAACCCGCTGCGCTACCGCCCGACTCCCCTTTCTTTCTTTTTTTTAAATTCCCTCCACGGTTATTACTGGCGCTATGAATCCACCACTCCAAGCAATCATTTTCTTTCCTTTTAAAATTTTTTTTTTCCTTTTGTATTTTAAGGTATATATTTATTTTCTAATTTTTTATTGTCTTTATTTGATAGAGACAAATCAACTGGGAGGGGGGAGATCAGACAGGAAGACAGCTGCAACCATGCTACATCACTCACAAAGCTTTCCCCCTGCAGGGGTGGACCGGGGGTCTGTGCACTGTTGCGTGTACTTGACCGGGAGCGACACCACCTGGCCCTTCCTTTATCCTTCTCTGTGATTTGACAGGACAGAGAGAAATTGAGAGGGGAGAGAGAGACGGAGAAAGCTAGACACTTGTGACCCTGCTTCACTGCTTGTGAAGTGTCTTCCCTGCAGGTGGGGCAGGAGCTGGAACCTGGTCCTTGCACATGGTAAAGTATGAGCTTGTGTGCATTTTCACCAGACCCACTTTGATTGGATTAAGCGTGTGTCCTACCTTTGCTACTTTTTCAACCATAGTTGGGAACTTATCTTACAACTGCCCCCAGCCCCTCGTGTATGTCTGTTGGTGGCTGTTTGTACGCCAGTGAGCAAGATGAGTGAGAACTGTGTGGGAACTGAGCAACTGTCAAGTCTCAGGGGCACCCCCTTTTCCACCAGTCTCTGTAGCGCCCTTGTTTTTGAAAGCTTGCTGCTGGCAGCCGTTTTTGCTACTGAGTGCCTGGCCTTGGTCATCAGTGTCTGCAATGCTGCAGTTGGGCAGGTTTACACAAACTGTCTTAGGAGGGTATGGGTCAAGTGTGGGGGCCTTCCTGGTTGGGTGCATGTTACCGAGGACAAGGACCTGCGTTTGAGTCCCCATCTGCAGGGGGGAGGCTTCATGAGCAGTGAAGCAGTGCTGCAGGTCTCTCTCTTCCTCTATCTCTCCCACTCCTCTCAATTTCTGTGTCCTATAAAAAAAAAAAGGCTGCTAGGAGCAGGGGCACCATCATATAGGCACCCAGCTTGGTGATGACCCCGGAGGGCAACTAAACAACAAACGGGGGCTCAACTCCTTGATTTTTCTTACTCTGGTAGGGACTCTACTTGCTACTGAAGGAATTCCCAGAGGGAGAGATTTGGATCTCTGCTCTGGGACCAGATCCTAGAGACAAGGAGCTGGTGGGTCTGGAGGCTGGCTGTCTATCCTTCCTCTGAGGGTTTTGGACACAGGTGAATGATAGGGCATTCCTTCTTTTTTATATAATTTCATTTATTTATTTATTTACTTATTTTTTTATATTTTATTTATTTATTCCCTTTTGTTGCCCTTGTTGTCTATCGTTGCTGTTGTTAATATTATTGTTGTTGTTGTTGTTAGATAGGACAGAGAGAAATGGAGAGAGGAGGGGAAGACAGAGAGGGGGAGAGAAAGACAGACACCTGCAAACCTGCTTCACTGCCTGTGAAGCGACTCCCCTGCAGGTGGGGAGCCGGGGTTCGAACTACTTATTTTTTTTTGAGAGAGATGCAGAGAGAGTGACACACACAGAGAGAAACACCGGAGCGCTGCTCAGCTCTGGCTTATGGTGGTGCGGGGGACTGAAACTGGGACTTAGGAGCCTCAGGCATGGGAGTCTGTTTGCAGAACCATTATGCTGTCTCCCCTGCCCAAGGCATTCCTTTTTATACCTGTTTCCTCCAGGTCAAGAAACCTTTTCCCCATGTTTGGAAACAAGAGAGAGAGATATCAGAACATTACCATCCAGGGAGTGCCAAGAGGTACTTAAAAAAAAATTTATGAATTTATTAATGAGAGAGAGAGAACGAGAACATACACACCAGAGTGTCATTCTGACATATGCAATGCCAGAGATCAAACTTGGGTCCTCATATTTTTTATTTTATTTATTTATTTTTTGGTCCTCATATTTTTAATTCCAGTGCACTGCACCAGCTCCCAGGCTGCCCAAGAATGCCTTTCTGAATAGAAGATTTTCTGGCCACTCAGGCTGTGCAGCATCTGAGAAAAAGCCAGGCAAAGAGGTCTGTTTCTGGGAGAAGTAGATGGGGAAAGCTGCCTACACCTGGTTCTATCTCCAGCCCTGGAGAAGCCTCGCTTTACTTTATAATTGTGGTTGGAGCCTAACTGTAACAGTGACTGTCCCCCTTTAAAATACATAAAACCACGGGGGTAGATAGCATAATGGTTATGCAAAGAGACTCCTATTCCTGAGGCACCTAAGTCCCAGGTTCAATCCCCCGCACCACCATAAGCGAAAGCCCAGAGCAGTGTTCTGGTAAAATAAAATAAAAAAGAAAATAAAAACGCAAGGACCAGCTTAAGGATCCTGGTTCAAGCCCCCGGTTCCCCACCTGCAGGGGTGTCACTTCACAGGTGGTCCCCTCCTCTCTCCATTTCTCTCTGTCCTATCCAACAACAACAACATCAACAATAATAACTACAACAATAAAAAACAAGGGCAACAAAAGGGAATATATATATTAAAAAAAAGAAAAGAAAAAAGTGTATAACTTACAAAAAAAAAGAGAGAATGGCTAAAATACATAAAACCAAATAAATAAATAGCTCACATGGATAGTGTACTGTTTTGCTATGTGTGTGGCTCAGGTTTGAGCCTGGCTCCCCACTGCATCAGAAGAAGCTTCAATGCTTTGGTCTCCCCCCCCCCCCATATATATCCATATATGTATATGGGAATGATCTGAAAAGGTCATTCAAGAGCAGTGAAGCACTGGAAACAAAAGATATATGAAACCAGGAACAGGGGTGTAATTGGATGGTTAAGTGCGTGCCTTGCATTTATAAGGCCCTGAGTTTGATCCTCAGAACTAACAAAACCTGGCAACTCGGGAAAACCAGAGTAGAGTTGTAGTCTTGCCTTTCCAAGAAGCTGGTTGCAGGACTGCATGCAGCAGGACAGATCCCTAGATGTGGTGGTGCAGTGGAAGTCCTCCCTGGGAGACCTGGGAGGGATGAGAAGAGTGGAGGCCCCTGCAGCTCCTCAATACCTGAACTTCATGTTCTAAAGTCAGAAACAGTTTTGAAACAAGAGAATCCTGTTCTGAGACCATGAGAGCAGGAAAGAAATTTCGGTGACTCCTTGTAGTGTGGGATTTTGTCATTCATTTCGTAACATTTCTCCAAGAGTGTGTAATAAGGACCCAGCAGGGAACAAATTGGACATTACTGCTCCCCTCACAGAGTTAATGGTCCAAGTCTACTCCCCAGCGTTAAGGACCTTATCCAGAGGGACCCTGCTGTTTGAAATCACAGGCCTTCCTGGCTGAGAGCCTGGGTTGGCTTCTGAACCAGAAGAATCAGGTGCTTCTGCTTCCAAAATCTCAGTTCCCAGCAGCAGTGAGAAGCTGGGTGTGTGCCAAGTCAGTATGAGAGGTCCTAGTGAAGATTTTAATTAATACTGGGTAATTAATTACCAGGTGAAGTTTAACCACCTCAAATGCCTCACAGGTTCCCAAGGCTGCAAACATTCATTTTGTAGTTGACCCCAGCAAGGGCAGAGAGAGAATGCCATCCTATGTCCACTGGATCGTGCCTTCGGTCTACACGGTGGCATACACATCCCAGGAATCATGCACTGCTTGTCTGTTCCTTTTCCACCGCGTAGGTGTGTGTGTGTGTGTGTGTGTGTGTGTGTGTGTGTGTGTGTGTGTTGGGTGCGGGAATCGTCTAACCAGGATAACAGGACCTTGTGGTTTTCTCAGGACCATCCAGCAGTGCTGGCCCTGGGCCCAGGGTAGAACGTGGGAGAGAAAATGGATGTGCAGCTCTAGTGCGGGGAATCCCGGTGGGAGCGCTGAAGTGGAGGAACAGGTACAGAGGTCACTTCTGCCCCGCACCCTCTTCCCTTTTCTCACTGCACAGGCTGACCCGCGTGAACTGGCTTCTCTGCCTGCAGCTCCCAAATCACTGGCCCACGGAACTGCCGCGGCTTCCAAGGTCATCCTCAGCTGTCAGTTCAAGCCCGCCTGCCAGACTTCTGAGGTCACAGGGTTCCCTGCCATCCCCCTTCCACCCAGGGCCCAGGGTGAGCCCGCCCGCCGGGCCTTTACTCTTGTGTCCTCTGTGTGCACGTGGCTTTCCACCAACTCTTCCTCTGCTTGGATCCTGCCCAGGTCTCCGACTCCGCTGAATGTCACCCCCTAGAGCCGGTCGTCTGGCCTCCATTCACGCTGGGGGTGCTGCGTGTCCCCGAGGCCCAGCTTTCGAGCCCGGTCGGTCACTACGACCGCTCGCGAGGCACCGGCCGCCCCCCGCGCCTCGTCCCCTGGCTGGGGGGGGGGGGGGGGGGGCGGGGGCGGTGCTGGCGGCGCGGCGCACGCGCACTGGGGCCGGAGTCGGCGGGGGCGCGCACGCTCGCGGCCGCGTGCGTCACAAGCCGGGCGCCCGCCCCGCCCCGCCCGCCCGTCCGCTCGTCGGTCCCCGCGGCGGCGGCGGCTGCCCAGTGACAACGGCGGCGGCACCAGGCCGGCCGGAGCAGCGGAGGCTCGTGCGGCCCGGAGACACACGCAGCGGCCGGCGAGCGGCGCCGCGCGAGGGAGGCCCGGGCCGGGTCGGGTCGGGTCGGGTCGGGTCGCGCGTGAGGAGACCTCGCGGGCGCGGGGCGAGAGGCCGGCGTGCGGGAGCCCTGAGGCAGTGGCCGCCGGCGGCCCGGCCCCGCCCGTCCTCGCGCCCCCGCCGCCCCCGCCGCCAGGATGAGCCACATTCAGATCCCGCCCGGGCTCACCGAGCTGCTGCAGGGCTACACCGTGGAGGTGCTGCGGCAGCAGCCGCCGGACCTGGTGGAGTTCGCGGTGGACTACTTCACCCGCCTGCGCGAGGCCCGCTCGCGAGCCTCCGGGCCGCCCGCCGCCCCGCCCGCCGGCCCCCAGGCCGCGGAGACCGGCCCCAGCCCGGCCGGCGCCAAGGCGGACAGCGACTCGGAGGAGGACGCGGACCTGGACGGTAGGCGGCGGTGGGGCGAGGGGCGCCGGCCGGCGGGGGCTGCGGGACGGCCGACCGGCCGCGCCCGGCCTCGGGCTCCTGCGCCTGGGGGGCTCGGCTCGCGCGGCCGCGGCGCGGGGTCGACGGGGGTCGCACAGACCCGCGGGGGCCCCCGCCGCCGAGCGCGCGCCGCGGGCAGCCGGGAGACGAGCACGTGCGGGCGCGGAGGGGGCCGAGCCCCAGCGCCGCCGCCCGGCCGCCCGCCCGGCCGCCCGCCGCCTCCCTTTGTTCGTTCCCTCGCTCGCTCGCTTGCTTATTTACTTTTCGCTCCGGGCCCCGCTGGGTCTGGCTCTGGCTTCTGCTGGTGCTGGGGATTGAACCCGGGACCTCAGGCGGGAAAGTCTTTCTTCCCTTTGCACGACCGTTATGTGATCTCCCCGACCCCTTCGTATAGATGTTTGTGTGTACATATGTGTTAGTTTTGGTAGAGACAGAGAAAGTGGGAGGGGTGGGGAGACAGACAGTCAGACAGACAGACAGACAGACAGACAGTCCTGCAGCCCTGCTTCCCTGCTCATGCAGCTGCCTCACTGCGGGTGGGGACCAGGACCTTGAACCCCGGTCCTTGCACAGAAATGTGTGCGCTTTGTCAGGTGCACCGCTCCGGGGCCTGTTAGGGTGGGTTTTTTTTTTTTTCTTTTTCCTTTTTAACCAGAGCACTGCTCAGCTCTGGCTTGTGGTGGTGCAGGGGATTGAACCTGGGACTTTGGAGCTTTAGGCATGAGAGTCTCTTTGCAGAACCATTATGCTGTCCACTCCCGCTCTGCTATGCTGTTTTAAAAACAAATCCCAGGCAGGTCAGTTCTCTGCAAGCTGTGAGCATGCATTTGCTAAAATATGATAGCTGTTTATTTATTTATTTAAATTAGGCGAGAGCAGTCGGATCGCTTTGGTCAAGGGAAATAGTAACTGGCTTGTTGGAGGAAAGAACTTTTTTTTTTTTTTTTTCCCCTCCAGGGTTATTGCTGGGGCTCTGTGCCTGCACTATGAATCCACTGCTCCTGGAGGCCATTTTTTCCACTTTGTTGCCATTGTGCTTGTTGTAGTTGTTATTGTTGTCATAGCTGCTGTTGTTGTTGGATAGGACAGAGAGAAATGGAGAGAGGAGGGGAAGACAGAGAGGGGGAGAGAAAGACAGACACCTGCAGACCTGCTTCACCGCCTGTGAAGCGACTCCCCTGCAGGTGGGGAGCCGAGGGCTCGAACTGGGATCCTTCCGCTGCCCGGGAAAGAACATTCTAAACACAGAGAAAGTTGTCCGCCAGTAGTCCTGTTTTCCTTGTCTGCTCTGTCTTCCCTGCCTTTATTCATGCTAAGAATAAACATGGCTTTTGTTTCCTTTGCCTTATTGCACACTCAATTTTGGGTTTTTCACCTTCTACCTGGAAATGAAAAATAGTTATTTCTCACATTTCTGTCACAGGTTTGCCTTCTGGTCCTGGACAAGTTGCCAAACCTATGTCATTTAGCTTTACTTAAAGTGGGACAATTACAGCAGTCTTAGGAATAAAGTGTGCGTAGAACTGAACTCAGGGGAGAGGCACATGTTACAGTGCTGAGGACCTGGGTTTGAGCCCCCGGTCCCAACCTGTAAGGGGAAAGCTTTGTGAGTGGTGAAGCAGTGTTGCAGGTGTCTCTCTCTCCCTGTCACCCCCTTCCTTCTCAATTTCTGGCTGTCTATCCGGACCAAAAAAGGACTAAACTCAGCACCTGACACACACGTGAAAGCATGTGCTTTACCACTAAGCCTAGGCACTGAGATAAATGTTTTTTTTCTAATATATATATATATATATATATATTCATTTATTTATTCCCTTTTGTTGCCCCTGTTTTTTATTGTTGTAGTTATTATTGTTGTTGGATAGGACAGAGAGAAATGGAGAGAGGAAGGGGAACACAGAGAGGGGGAGAGAAAGATAGACACCTGCAGACCTGCTTCACCGCTTGTGAAGCGACTCCCTTGCAGGTGGCGTGGCAGTTTTTAAAATATTTTTTTTATTTATTGCATAGATCCAGAGAGAAATTGAGCGGGGAGGGGAGATAGATGGAAACACCTGCAGCACTGCTTCACTGCTTATAAAGCTTCCCCCTCCAGGTAGAACTGCAACTGGGGCTTGAACTCAGATCTTTGCACATAGGAAAGTTCTCAACAGGGGGTGCCTCCATCTGTCCCTGTGGCAATTTTCTTAAAAATATTTTATTTATTTATTTATTATGAGAAAGATAGGGGGAGAGAGAGAACCAGACATCACTCTGGTACACGTGCTGCTAGGGATTGAACTTGGGACCTCTTGCTTGAGAATACAATGCTTTATCCACTCCACTACCTCAAGGCAGCTTTTTTTTTTTTTTTTAAATCTACACAAAACATTAGTATTCTAGAAATCAGTTTCAGATGAGTAAAACAGTTTACAAGTTGAGGGCTATGTCCCTATTCTTTGACATCTTTGATATCTTTTTCGAATTTCAAAATTTATAAGTTTGTGCTTTAGTTTTTTGGTGTTTTATGTGATTATAAAAATCAATGCTGTGGTCTGGGAGGTGGTACAGTTGATAAAGCACTGGCTTCTCAACCATGAGGCCTTGAGTTCAACCCCAGCAGCACATGTACCAGAGTGTTGTCTGGTTCTTTCTCTGCCTATCTTTCTCATGAATAAATAAATAAATTGTTTTAAAAAAAGAAACACTTAGAAATAAATATTTACTTTAAAAAATCAATGCCATATGAACTTCTGTTTACAGATAGTAGACTAAAAATATATTTCATAGGAGCTACACATGACATAGCTGCTATGACAAGAACAGAAAATAGTTGGGAGTCGGGCGGTAGTGCAGTGGGTTATATGCAGGTGGTGCAAAGCATAAGAACCGGCTCAAGGACCCTGGTTCGAGCCCCTGGCTTTCCACCTGCAGGGGAGTCGCTTCACAGGTGGTGAAGCAGGTCTGTAGGTGTCTGTCTTTCTCTCCCCCTCTGTCTTCCCCTCCTCTCTCCATTTCTCTCTGTCCTATCCAACAACAGCATCAATAACAACAATAATAACCACAACAACAATAAAAAACAAGGGAAACAAAATGGAATATTTTTTAAAAAGAACAGAAAATAGCAAGCTTGTGTGAGGATTCAGAGAAGTTGGAATTTTTTTTTTAAGATTATTTATTTATTTATTAGATCGATAGGAGGAGAGAGAAAAAGAACCAGCTAGGAGGAGAGAGAGAGAAGACCAGGCATCAGCCTTGTATAGTGTGCTGCGGGGGTTCAGTCTCAGGGCCTCATGCCTTAGAGTCTAGCGCCATAGCCACTGCGCCACCTCCTGGACCACAGAAGTTCGAAATTCTTGCTCATTGTTGGTGGAGATGTAAAATGATCTAACTGCTATGGAAAACAGTTGATTTTTCTTTCTTTTTTAAGATTTTATTTATTTCTGAGAAAGATAGGAGGAGAGAGAAAGAACCAGACATCACTCTGGCACATGTGCTGCCGGGGATTGAAATCGGGACCTCATGCTTGAGAGTCTAAAGATTTGTCACTGCGCCACCTCCCGGACCACAATGGTTTCTTAAAAAGTTAAACATTGGGGGAGTCGGGTGGTAGCGCAGCAGGTTAAGCGCACGTGGCACAAAGTGCAAGAACCAGTGTAAGGATCCTGGTTCGAGCCCCCGACTCCCCACCTGCAGGGGAGTAGCTTCATAGGCGGTGAAGCAGGTGTGCAGGTGTCTGTCTTTCTCTCCCCCTCTCTGTCTTCCCCTCCTCTCTCCATTTATCTCTGTCCTATCCAACAATGACGACATCAATAACAACAACAATAATAACTTCAACAACAATAAAAAACGAGGGCAACAAAGGGAAAATAAATATTAAAAAAAAGTTAAACATTGGGAGTCAGGCAGTAGTGCAGTGGGTTAAGCGCACATGGCGTGCAAGAACTGGCATAAGGATCCCGGTTGGAGCCCCCGGCTCCCCACCTGCAGAGGAGTCACTTCATAGGCCGTGAAGCAGGTCTGCAGGTGTCTGTCTTTCTCTCCCCCTCTGTCTTTCCCATTTCTCTCTGTCCTATCTAACAACGACGGCATCAATAACTCCAACAACAATAAAAAAAAAAGGCAACAAAAGAAAATAAACAAAAATTTAAAAAAGTTAAACATTGAATTACTGTATCCTCTATCAAGTCAAGTTACTCTGTAAACTCCAAAGAGAACTGAAAACAGGAGTTCGAAAGATACTTTTGTGCTGACTTCCTTTCAGTTTATTCACCATGCCAGTTCATCAAGTGATGAATGAACGAACAGAACCTGGTTTGTATGTACATCCGTCCGTAATGGAATACCACACATCCCTTAAAAGGAGTGAAATGGGGGCCGGGTGGTGGTGCACCTGGTTAAGCACACACATTATAGTGCGCAAGGACCCAGGTTCGATCCCCGGGTCCCCACCTGCAGGGGGGAAAGCGTCACGAGTGTTGAAGCAGTGCTGCAGGTGTCTCTCTGTCTGCCTCCCTTTCCCTCTCAATTTCTGGCTAGGTCTATCCAATAAATATATAGAGACAATAAAAAAATTAAAATAAATAAATAAAAAGGAGTGAAACGGTGATGTATGCTACAGTATGGGAGAACCCTGGAAATGTTATGCAAGTAAAAAATGCTTCACACCACAGCTCAAATATTCTGTGGTTGCACTTACACGTGGTACCCATGACGGTGCTTAAGAGAAGTTCCCAGGAACTGCAGGAGGCGGTAGGTGGGGTTATTACTGAAAAGGGTGCAGGGCTTCTGCGGTCGGGCAGTGAATAGTGAGGCTTGCACAATATTATGATTCGATAATAAAACAAAAACAGAGCTGCAGCAAAACCCAGAACACTGCTCAGCTCTGGTTTATGGTGGTGCAGGAGATGGAACCTGGGATTTCTTGTCTCTCAGGCATGAAAGTCTGTCATGTGGGGGTCTAGCGGTGACACAGCGTGGTAGCATCTGGAACCTGGTTGCTGAAAGAAGAGTTCACATATAAAGCCAAACAAATTGTTGCCTATGATTGATTTATTTTTACCAGAGCACTGTTCAGCTCTGGCTTATAGTGGTATGGGGATTGAATCCGGGATCATCGGAGCCTTAGGCGTTAGAATCTTTTTTTTTTCTTTTTTTTAGAGATTTTATTTATTAATGAGAAACATAGGAGGAGAGAGAAAGAACCAGACATCACTCTGGTACATGTGCTGCGGGGATTGGACTCAGGACCTCGTGTTTGAGAGTCCGATGCTTTATCCACTGCACCACCTCCCGGACCACTAGAATCTATTTTGATAACCATTATGCTGTTTCCCCTGCCCAATATTAATGTTTTAAGTTGAATCACTGCTCAGTTTTGGCTAATGGTGGTGCAGCAATTTGAACCTGGGACCTTGAAACTTCAGGCATGAGTCTTTGCATAACCATTAAGTTATTTTCCCCACCCTTAACTTATTCTTTAAAATGTTTTATTATCTCTATTTATTGGATCGAGATAGCCAGAAATTAAGAGGACTGGGAGAGAGACAGACACTTGCAGCTCTGCTTCTGCATCTCTGAAGCTTCCCCCTTGCATATGGGGATTAGAGGCTTGAACCTGGGTCCTTGCTCACTTTTTTAAAACATTTATTTATTTATTTTCCCTTTTGTTACCCACTTTTTTTTTTTATTGTTGTTACTGATGTCATCGTTGTTGGATAGGACAGAGAGAAATGGAGAGATGAGGGGAAGACAGAGGAGTTGCATGTGAAGCGACTCCCCTACAGGTGGGGAGCCGAGGGCTTGGACCAGGATCCTTATGCCAGTCCTTGTGCTTTGTGCCACATGCGCTTAACCTGCTGCTGCTACCGCCCCACCTCCCTGTCCTTGCTCATTGTAATGTGCACTTAACCAGCTGTGCCACCACACAGCCCCTCTTAACTTATATCTTAATTTAATTTTTAATGTATTGTTTGGAAAAATACTCAGCTTTGAATATGCATAATCCCAATGTATAGCTTCCCTGATCCAATTTAATTATTATTTTTCTTTTTTGGAGAAGGAGAGATGCCTAGGTAAGGGGGACACCCAGGGGGCCAGGAGATAACTCGTGTAACCATGCAGAAGGACTTGGGCTTGTGCTGCCAGCCTCTGTATGGAAGCACTACGCAAAGAAGTGGTGCATCTCTCACTCTGTAAAGAAAAAAGTTTGCTGGGAGCAGTGGAGTTGTGTAGGTGGGAAGTTCCAGTGCAAACCCTGGCAGCAAATATAAATAAATAGTTTGTACTGCACCAAAGTAAGACTGGGGTGGGGGGTTTCAGGTCCAGGAACATGATGGCACAGGAGGACCTAGTGGGGGTTGTATTGTTATATGGAAAACTGGGAAATGTTAAATATGTACACACTATTGTATTTACTGTTGACTGTAAACATTAATACCTCAATAAAGAAATTAAAAAAAATAGTAAAATAGACACCTCAGCACTGCTCACTATTCACAGAGTCCCTGGTATGTGATATTTCTGTGTGGTGACTGTATGCAAACCTGGATCCTCTCAATCCTTCACCCGGTACCCCTTTCCCCCAACTTTTAGATTTATTTATGAGGAAGAGAGAATGAAAGAACTAGAGCATTATTCTGGCTGTACAGTATTGGGGATTGAGCTCACATCTTACATCTCCTGCTTTTTTGGGGGGAAGGGGATTATTCTAGACATGCAAAAATGTTTCAGCATGCAAAATTAATGTATCACTTCAAGCAGAGGAAAGAGAAAAACCACATATTAATAAACACAGAGAAAGTATTTGAGGGGGCTGGGCAGTAGCGCAGCAGATTAAGTGCACATGGCCTGAAGCATAAGGACCAGCCCAGTGTAAGGATCCCGGTTCGAGCCCTGGGCTCCCCACCTGCAGGGGGATTGCTTCACAGGCAGTGAAGCAGGTCTGCAGGTGTCTATCTTTCTCTCCCTCTTTCTGTCTTCCCCACCTCTTGATTTCTCTCTGTCCTATCCACAACATCAATAACAACAATAATAACAACCACAATGACAAAAAAAAAAAAAAAGATGAGGAAAAATGGCCTCCAGGAGCAGTGGATTTGTAGTGCTGGTACCAAAGCTGTGGAGGCAAAAAAAAAAAGGGGGGGGGAACACAAAGTAAAACTGGGGAGAGGGGAGGGTAGATAGTGTAAAGGTTCTACAAACAGACTCGTGCCCGAGGCTCCAAAGTCCCAGGTTCAATCCCCTGCACCACCATCAGCCAGAGCTGAGCAGAGCTCTGGTAATGTAAATAATCTTGGGTGCACCAAAGCAAAGGATTCTGGGAAAGAAGAGCAAAAGGAGGTTGATGGGAGGGAAGCTTTCAGGTCCTGGTACGTGATGACCGACCTAATTTTTTTTTTTAATATTTTATTTATTCCCTTTTGCTGACCTTGTTGTTTTATTGTTGTAGTTATTGTTGTCGTTGTTGTTGGATAGGACAGAGAGAAATGGAGAGAGGAGGGGAAGACAGAGGGGGAGAGAAAGATAGACACCTGCAGACCTGCTTCACCGCCTGTGAAGCGACTCCCCTGCAGGTGGGGAGCAAGGGCTCGAACTGGGATCCTTATGCTGGTCTTTGTGCTTTGCGCTACCTGCACTTAACCCGCTGCGCTACAGCCCGACTCCCACGGACCTAATTTTGGTGTGAAGGCGTATTGCAGACGCCTGTCTTGGTGAGATGAGCAGTTGTACCTGTGTGCCAACAACTGTATTTAAGTCATTAACTTCTCAATAAAAATACATAAAAAAGAAAACCATAAGAATTTCATTAAAAAGCCCGGAAACAATAAAGTGTGCACGCATCTGTTACATTTCCTACACAAGCATCTGTTGCATTTCCTATTCTCTGGAAGAAAAGCAAAGAGAGGACAATCCCATCTCCAGATTTCCAGAATTGGGCACCTTGCAGGGAGATGGCTCAGCTGGAAGCGTTGGGCTTGTGATCTGAGGTTCTAGCAGTTTGATCCCCAGCACTGCAGGTGTTGAAATAGTACTTTGACTTCTTTTTCTTTTTTTTTTTTAATTTATTTCTTTATTCATTAATTACTGGATAGAGACAGAGAAATTGAGAGGGGAGGGGGAAGTAGAGGTAAAAAAAGAGAGACAACCCTGCAGCCCTGCTTCACCACACATGAAGTTCTCCTTCTGCAGGTGGGGACTAGGGGCTCGAACCTGAGACCTTTTGCACTGTTATGTGTGCGCTTAAACAGGTGCGCCACCACTTGGCCGCCTGACTTCTTTTTCTATTATGTGAAATTTTCTCTTTTTTAAAATCCCTCGATTTTTTTTTAAATTTTATTATTACCTTTATTTATTGATAGGATAGAGACAGTCAGAAATCAAGAGGGATGGGAGGGATAGAGAGGGTGAGAGACAGGTACCTGCAGCACTGCTGCACCACTTGTGAAACTTTTCCCTTGCAGGTGGGGACTGGGGGCTCGAACCTCGGTTCTTGTGCATTGTAATGTGCGCTCAACCAGGTGCACCACCACCCAGCCCCTGAAAATTTCTCTTTACATGTAATAAATGAAGTAAATCTAAAACAAGAATTAATACTTGGTGTATATTTACATAATGAGATTAAAGTTTTTTTTTTAAAAAAACATTTGTTTTCCTTTACTGGGGGATTAATGCTTTTACGGTCTCCAGAAGACCTTTCATTAAAAACTACAGCAGGGCTGGGGATGTAACACTAAGGTTCTGCAAAAAGACTTCCATGCCTGAGGCTCCACAGGTCTCATTTAATTCTCAGCACCGCCATAAACCAGAGTTGAGCAGTGCTCTGGTGAGACACAAAGCACAACTGTCAGCAGAGATGGGGAACATCATTCAGCCCAAAGGCCACATATGGCCCAAGAGATCACTTGATCTGACCCTGCCAAGACAGCTGCAGGCAGACTTGAAATTCAAGACAGCTGTGTGCTTTTTTCATAGAGATATTTTTTTTCTGTTTGCTAGGATTGAGAGGGGAAGAAGGGAGAAAGACACTTCTTCACCTGCTTCACTGCTTGTGAAGCTTCACCCCTGTAGGTGGGGAGGGAGAGGCTGAAACCCACAGCCTTGTGCATCATCGTGTGTGTGCTCAGTGGTTGCAACGCTGCCAGAGTGTTCATTTTAAAGCTGATATGTTGGTCTGCTTCTAAATTCTGCTTCTAAGACCCCTTCTGTTGCACTGCTTAATTGCTGTGGTCTATTTACATTATCACTGTGTTACCTGGGAACTACCCTGCCTACAGGGCATTGGTTTAATTCCCATTGGTTAGAACTCTCTTTTGGCTCCACCCCCTCTCCTAGTCACACCCTGTTCTCCACCACTAGTTTGCATTCTTTTTTGACTCCACCCTCTCTATGTCACATCCTGTTTCCACCATACTTGGTGAGTATAAATACAGCTGCTCTTCTAATATAACACAGTGGAGTTGCCTTCTGACTCCGAGAGTCCCAGAGTCTCTCCTGCGAAGCTAGCCCGGCGTCCCACTCAGCCATGAGTCCCTGGTCGTCTCTCTCCTGCCTGCGAAGCTAGCCCGGCACATATATATATTTTTTATTTTATTTTATTTTATTTTATTTTATTTTATTTTATTTTATTTTATTTTATTTTATTTTATTTTATTTTATTTTATTTTATTTTATTTTTGCCTCCAGTTGCTGGGGCTCGGTGCCCACACTGTGAATTCACCACTGCTGGTGGCCTTTATTCCATTCACATAGGACAGAGAAATAGAGGCGTGGAGACAGACAGACACAGAGACCGGCAGACCTGCCTCACCGCTGTAATGCATCCCCACTGCAGGTGCGGAGCCTAGGGCTGGAGCCAGGTCTTTGCACTTAGTACCCTGTGTGCGTAACCGGGTGCATCATTGACCAGCACCCAAAGTTGATGATTTTGTATGAGCCTTGATGTTATAAACATCCAAAGGGCTGTTGACAGACCTTTATGGTTTGAGTTCCCAGTTCACATATCACTGGGGGAGGAAGCTCCAGTGCCTTCTCTCCTCTGTCTGTCCCTTTACATTTTTATCTGAGAAAGTCTGCCCAAAGCAGTGAACATAAGCAAAAGGCAGCTATGCCACTTTGTTAGCTGGTAGAGCGCACACTTTGCTAGGAGCTAGGGCTTGGGCGCAAGCCTCTGGCTGCCACACAGAAGCACAGAGCCCAGAGCCCAGAGGAAGCTTCATGAGTGATGGCGCGGTGTTTCTCCTTTCTCAGACTTCATCAAGAAAAGAGTTTAGGGGGAGTTGGGCGGTAGCGCAGCGGGTTAAAAGTGCAACAACCCGCGTAAGGATCCCGGTTCCTCACCTGCAGGGGAGTTGCTTCATGGGCAGTGAAGCAGGTCTGTCTTTTTCTTCCCCTCTGTCTTCTCCTCTCTCCATTTCTCTTTGTCCTATCCAACAACAACGGCGTCAATAACTACAACAACAATAAAAAAATAATAAGGGCAACAAAAGGGAAAATAAATAAATAATTTTAAATAAAAAAATTAAAAAAAAAGAATGGTAGTGGGGGCTGGGCAGTGGCACACCCAGTTAAGCACACATATTATATGTTCTTGGCAGCACAATTTGTAATAGCCAAAACCTGGAAGCAACCCAGGTGTCCAACAACAGTGAGTGGCTGAGCAAGTTGTGGTCTATATACACAATGGAATACTACTCAGCTGTAAAAAATGGCGACTTTACCGTTTTCAGCCGATCTTGGATGGAGCTTGAAAAAATCATGTTGACTGAAATAAGTCAGAAACAGAAGGATGAATATGGGATGATCTCACTCTCAGGCCGAAGTTGAAAAACAAGATCAGAAAAGAAAACCCAAGTCGAACCTGAACTGGAATTGGTGTATCGCATCAAAGTCAAAGACTCTGGGGTGGGTGGGGGAGAGAATACAGGTCCATGAAGGATGACAGAGGACCTTGTGGGGGTTGTATTGTTATATGGGAAACTGGGGAATGTTATGCATGTTCCAACAATGTTGTATTTACTGTTGAATGTGAAACATTAATTCCCCAGTAAAGAAATTTTAAAAAAATAATAAAGGAAAAATAAAAGATCAGAGCCCAGAACTTTCTCTGCCTGGACACACACCTGTTTACACTTAGTGCGCCAGCTGGTCGTCTCTTCCCCTCCCCCCTTTTGTCATTTTAGCGAGGGGTCAGTGGTTTACAGTGTTGGCACATGGGCACATTTCTCATCTCACCCTGATAGGGATCTGCAAAAAAGCTCACAGTGCTGGACACCACTGTCAGTTTTTGGCCTGCGACTGCCCTGTTTGCTTGAACTCTAAGCAAGAAACAGCAGTTAGTGGTTATCTCTCCCTCCTAGCCTTCCTTCATTTAATTTCTGAAGCCCTTTGACCTCTTCCTTCCCCAGTGTCTGTGCCTTGGCTTTGGCTTTCATTGCTTCTTACTAGCTCTCACTTCCTCCATCTACTGCACCATCACTACCATTGCCTTTTTTGCTGTTGGGACTCTGCCGGAGCTCCGTGCATGCGTGACACCCCGCAGCCCTAGCAGGCATTTTCTTTCTCTGATAGACGCCAAGAAGGGGCACCGCAGCTCTGCTGCCACTTGTGAAGCTTCCCTCTTGCACGAGTTCCCAGGTTGTGGCAGGGCCTTCGCTTGTGGTGGTATACTGGGTGAGCTAGCTGCTGAGCCGATTGCCTTTCTTTCTTTCTTTATTTTTATTTCTTGCCTCCAGGGTTATTGCTGGGGCTCTGTGCTGCCACTATGAATCCACTGCTCCTGGCGGCCATTTTTCCCCTTTTGTATTGGATAGGACAGAGAGACATTGAGGGTGTGGGGAGGCAGGGAGAGAGAGACAGACGCCTGCAGACCTGTGTCACTGCTTGTGAAATGACCCTCCTGCAGGTGGGGAGCCGGGGGCTTGAACTGGGATCTTTGTGCTGGTCCTTACGCTTCATACTATGTGCACTTACGCTAGTGTACTACCACCTGGCCCCCATCGCTTTTATTTTTAAGAAATTATCAGGGAGTTGGGCGGTAGCACAGCGGGTTAAACACAGGTGGCACAAAGCACAAGGACCAGCGTAAGGATCCCGGTTCAAGTCCCCGGCTCTCCACCTGCAGGGGAGTCGCTTCACAAACGGTGAAGCAGGTCTGCAGGTGTCTATCTTTCTCTCCCCCTCTCTAGGAGGTGTTGTTAAAATTTCGGAAGGCTCTTGCTGGGCCAGCTAGCTTCACGGGAGGGTAACAGAGACGCGGAGACAACGGCTGGGCAGGGAAGCTGTATTTCTTTATTCAGGAACAACGATTCATAAACTAAGACAAACTAATCACCAAACAGAACTCTGCTGTCTCTTTGCGGCGGCACAAGCACTCTCTCTTACTCTGGAACTCAGGAACCCAGGAACTCTGTCTCTCTGGCACTCTCTCTTACTCTGTAACCCTGAAACTCTCGAACTCAGGAACTCTCTTTTCTCTCGAACTCAGGAACTCAGGAACTCTGTCTCTCTGGCACTCTCTCTTACTCTGTAACCCTGAAACTCTTGAACTCAGGAACTCAGGAACTCTGTCACTCTCGAACTCAGGAACTCTGGAACTCTCTCACTCTCGAACTCAGGAACCCTCTCCCGGGGTTCCTTTGGGCGGGGCCAAGCAGGCCCACAAAATTAACAGGACTGATCCAATTCTCTTGGCGGGGGGGGGGGGGGGGGGGCTAGAACAAACCAATGTAAAGCATACGACAAGGAGGCAAGGTACTTAGCAGAGCTGCTTCCCAGCACACCCTCCCACCC
Source organism: Erinaceus europaeus (assembly GCF_950295315.1). Classification (NCBI taxonomy): domain Eukaryota; kingdom Metazoa; phylum Chordata; class Mammalia; order Eulipotyphla; family Erinaceidae; genus Erinaceus; species Erinaceus europaeus. The sequence continues at coordinate 98,101,923 of NC_080173.1, forward strand.
TCCAGGAAAAAGAAACATTGAAACAAATGATAATATAAAAGTTATGGAGCAGCATGAAAAGAAACATTTGCATCACAGAGTTGCAGGAAGGAAGTAAAAGGACAGAATTCATTTTTTAAAGATTTTATTTATCCATTTACTTATTAATAAGAAATATATGAGAGAGAAAGAACCAGACATCACTCTGATACATGTGCTGCTGGGGATTGAACTTGGGACCTTAATGCTTGAGAGTCCAAAGCCTCCAGGAGCAGTGTGGATTTGTAGTGCTGGCACCGGGCCCCATTGATAACCTGGAAGCAAAAAGAAAGGTGACAGCATATGGTTTTGTGATACATTTTTCTTTCGCCTCCAGGGCTATTGCTGGGGCTCGGTGCCTGCACCATGAATCCACTGCTCTTGGAGGGCATTTTTCCCCTTTTGTTGCCCTTGTTGTGGTTATTATTGTTGATGTTGTTCATTGTTGAATAGCACAGAGAGAAATGGAGAGAGAAGGGGAAGACAGAGAGGGGGAGAGAAAGACAGACACCTGCAGACCTGCTTCACCGCTTGTGAAGCGACTTCCCTGCAGGTGGGGAGCCGGGGCTCGAACTGGGATCCTTATGCTGGTCCTTGTGCTTTGTGTCACGTGTGCTTAACCCGCTGCGCTACTGCCCAACCCCGTCTTTTTAAAAATATTTATTCCCTTTTTGTTGCCATTTTCAAAAATGATTGTTACTGCTGTCGTTATTGGCTAGGACAGAGAAATAGAGAGAGGAGGGGAAGACAGAGAGGGGGAGAGAAAGACAGACACCTGCAGACCTGCTTCACTGCTTGTGAAGCGACTCCCCTGCAGGTAGGGAAGGGGGGCTCGAACCGGGATCCTTTTGCCCGTCCTTGTGCTTTGCGCCACCTGCGCTTAGCCCGCTGCGCTACCGCCCGACTCCCGCCCGATTTCTTTGTTTTCAAAGACATATATTCTGTGTGTGTTTGAAAACAAAGAAAACACGCTCACACGCACGCACACGGCCAGGTAATGGTGCACCCGGCTAAGTGCACATATTGCCATGCTCACACACACGCACACGGCCAGGTAATGGTGCACCCGGCTAAGTGCACATATTGCCATGCTCACACGCACGCACGCACCCGGCCAGGTAATGGTGCACCCGGCTAAGTGCACATATTGCCATGCTCACACACACGCACACGGCCAGGTAATGGTGCACCTGGCTAAGTGCACATATTGCCATGCTCACACGCACGCACGCACACGGCCAGGTAATGGTGCACCCGGCTAAGTGCACATATTGCCATGCTCACACGCACGCACGCACACGGCCAGGTAATGGTGCACCCGGCTAAGTGCACATATTGCCATGCTCAAAGATCTGGATTCGACTGCGTTCTTGAAGCAGATCTGCAAGTGTCTCTTTCTCTCTCTTTTTAAATTTTTAAAATTATCTTTATTGGATAGAGACAGCCAGAAATTGAGAAGAAGAGGGTTATAGAGAGAGGGATAGAGACAGAGAGACACCTGCAGCCCTGCTTTATCACTTACAAAGCTTTTCCCCTGCAGGTGGGGAATGGGGGCTTGAACTTGTGTACTTGTACATCGTAGCATGTGCATTCAACCAGGTGCACCACCACCCAGCTCCTTTCTCTCTACCTCCTCTTCCCTCTCAACTTCTCTCTGTCCTGTCAAGTAAAAATAAAAAAATAGAAAAAGTCACTGTGTAGACACTGAGCCCCAGTGACGACCCTGGAGGCAAAGACAAAACACACAGCAGGGGGAAACTCCTGCAGGAGGACAAGTACCACACGCCTCTAGGAGGCAAGGCACTTAGCAGAGCCGCTTCCCAGCACACCCTCCCACCCTCCAGGAAAAAGAAACATTGAAACAAATGATAATATAAAAGTTATGGAGCAGCATGAAAAGAAACATTTGCATCACAGAGTTGCAGGAAGGAAGTAAAAGGACAGAATTCATTTTTTAAAGATTTTATTTATCCATTTACTTATTAATAAGAAATATATGAGAGAGAAAGAACCAGACATCACTCTGATACATGTGCTGCTGGGGATTGAACTCGGGACCTTAATGCTTGAGAGACCAATGCTTTATCCACTGCACCATCTCTTGGACCACTAGAATTAATTTTTAAAGAGATTTAGCTGATACTTTCCCAAATTTAAAGAAGTATCTAGTCTATACCTAGGTCCCGAAAGTGCAAAGAACTCCCAAGAATAATGAATTCAAATTTACCAGGACACAAAATCAAAGACAAAGGGAATTCTGATGGTTGATAGAGGAAAAAAAAAATCTGGGAGCTGGGTGGTGGCACACCCAGTTTGGTGCACATATCACTATGTGCAAGTGCCCAGGTTCAAGCCCCCACTCCCCATCTGCAGGGCATCTGCTTCATGAGTGCTGCCTGCAAGTGTCTCTCTTCTCTCTATCTCCCCATCCTCTCTCTTCTTTATTTTCTTTACTTGTTGGATAGAGACAACCAAAAATTGAGAGGGAAGGGACAGACAGAGAGAGACCTGCAGCCCTGCTTCACCACTTGCAAAGCTTTCTGCCTGCAGGTGGGGACTGGGGGCTTGAACCTGGGTCCTTGCATATTGTAATGTGCACTCAACCACATTTGCTGCTACCCGGCCCTTCCCCATCCTCTCTCAGTTTCTCTGTCCTACCCAATAAAAATAGGAAGAAGAGAGAAAAAAAAAAAGGCAGCCAGGAGGAGTGGATTTATAGTGCTGGCACCAAGCCCCAGTGATAATCATGGTGGCAATAGAGAGAGAGAGAGAGAATTTACATAAAAGGAAAATTGCGCAAAACTATCAGCTTTCTCAACAGGACCTCTAAAGGATAGAAAGGACTGGCAAGATTATATATAACATTATCAGTCAAGTTTGAAATAGGGATAAAGAACTTTTCAGAACAAGCGTTAGCTAAGGAATTCATTACCAACAAACCAGACCTATCAGAAATATTAAAAGGACTTACATAAAATGAAAATCTAGAAGGGCCTCACCCCTGGAGGCAAACAAAGTGAGGAAAACAAAATCCAATGAAAACAGTGGACTCCCAACTACAGAATGAGCTTAACAGAGGGTGTTGGTGGAGGGCTGCAGGGAAGAGATGTCCCATTAGACTGGGGCTTTGATGTGTGCGGGCTGTCGCTCTGGGTCCCCTGCCCCACTGGCCACTGGCGGCAAGGGTCAGAGCGGTCCCTCGGGAGTCCCGGGGTAACTCTGTGTGTTGGGGGCGATGTGCGCCGAGAGATGAGAATCACAGACTCATTTTAGCTCCAGGAGCGGCCTAGGAAAGGTGGGCGACTCATTTATTGAGAGAGAAAGCGGGAAAATTAGACCCATTACACAGGAAGAAGGTCGATGTAATCCTTGACCCAAACACAGAGCAACACAATGCACAGTCACATTTTGACCTGCAAACTATTTGCTCACAGGTAGAACGTTAGCATACAAGGTTTGATCACAAGCTGCACAAATGCATATTTCCCCCGGGGTAAATTGTACCACAGGGTAAGGGGAGGAGCAGGCAGGGTTGAGTAACAGGAGTTTGTGGTGATTTTTCAAGTTTGGCCGAACACATTGTACAGTAATTCATGGCCTTTTTTAAAAAAAGATTTCATTTATTTATTAATAAAGATTGAAGGGAGAGAGAAAGAACCAGACATCACTCTGGTACATGTGCTGCCGGGGATTGAACTCAGGACCTCATGCTTGAGAGTCCAGTGCCTTAGCCACTATGCCACCTCCTGGACTATGCCTTTGTTTTTTTTAAGAATCATATATTTAAAAAAATATTTATTCCCTTTTGTTGCCCTTTTTTTTTTTAATTGTTGTAGTTATTGTTGTTATTGATGTTGTCATTGTTGGGTAGGACAGAGAGAGATGGTGAGAGGAGGGGAAGACAGAGAGGGGGAGAGAAAGACAGACACCTGCAGACCTGCTTCACCGCCTGTGAAGCGACTCCCCTGCAGGTGTGGAGCCAGGGGTTCGAACCAGGATTCTTATGCTGGTCCTTGTGCTTTATGCCACCTGCACTTAACCCGCTGCGCTACCTACCGCCCGACTCCCCAAGAATCATATATTTTTAAAAATATTTATTATTTTTGTTGCCCTTGTTGTTTTATTGTTGTAGTTATTGATGTCATTGTTGTTAGGACAGAGAGAAATGGAGAGAGGCGAGGAAGACGGGGGAGAGAAAGACAGACACCTGCAGACCTGCTTCACCATCTGTGAAGTGACTCCCCTGCAGGTGGGGAGCCGGGGGCTCGAACCAGGATCCTTTTTTTTTTTAATATTTATTTTATTTATTTATTCCCTTTTGTTGCCCTTGTTGTTTTATTGTTGTAGTTGTTATAGTTGTTGTCGTTGTTGGATAGGACAGAGAGAAATGGAGAGAGGAGGGGAAGACAGAGGGGAGAGAAAGACAGACACCTGCAGACCTGCTTCACCGCCTGTGAAGCGACTCCCCTGCAGGTGGGGAGCTGGGGTTCGAACCAGGATTCTTATGCCGGTCCTTGTGCTTTGCGCCATGTGTGCTTAACCCGCTGCACTACTGCCCGACTCCCTATGGCCTTTGTTTTAAGGGGAGAGGTGGGATATGTGCAGAAAAGTAACCCCCATTCTGGAGAAGCCATCCGTCATTGTCATTAGTTCAGGAGGTCAGGGGAACCTGCCCATGTTTCCACCAGAAGGGAGAGCTGGAGGTCAACTCACTGGGACCTCATGGAAAGAACGGCCTGGACTTTGTGGGACAGTGGACCCCTCCTCCAACACATGGGGGGGATCTGCAGGAGGAGGTGAGAGATGTCACCTCAACATCAAAACCCAAAACGACTATATGTTTCCTCTCCCTGCATCACAGAAGGTGTACACACTGCAGCCAACACCTGAGGTCATAGCATTCTTGTAGTTTCCAGATGCACTGTTTCAACTAGTGACAGTCGCTCTATTTTGCTGAATCACACAATTTCTCTGTTTCTAGCCAAATAAATAGTGTTGTTTACTTATTTATTTTCTACTAGAGTTGTTACTGGGCTCTGGTGCCAGCAAATCCATTGCTCCTGGCAACCATTTTCTCCTTTTTAAAAACTTTTAAAGATTTTTTTTCTTCCTTCTATTTTGTTTGATAGGACAGAGAAATTAGGAGGAGAAGGGGAGGGAGAGAGGCAAAGGCCTGTCAGTGGCGCACTCAGTTAAGTGCACATATTACAGAGCACAAGGACCTGAATTTGAGTCCCCACTCCACACCTGCAGTGGTTCCACTTGATGATTTGTGAAGCAGATCTTCAGGCCTCCCTCTCCCTCCCTCTCCCTCTCCCTCTCCCTCTCCCTCTCCCTCTCCCTCTCCCTCTCCCTCTCCCTCTCCCTCTCCCTCTCCCTCTCCCTCTCCCTCTCTCTCTCTCCCTCTCCCTCTCTCTCTCTCTCTCTCTCTCTCTCTCTCTCACACACACACACACCACACACCAGAGCACTGCTCAGCTCTGGTTTATGGTGGTAGTGCAGAGATTGAACCTGGGACTTTAGAGTTTTAGGCATGATAGTCTCTTCATTACCATTATGCTATCTATCCTCGCCCTCTTGCTCCCTTACTCTATCTCCCTCCCTGTTATCTCAGTTTCTCTGTCTTATCTAATAAAAATTAGAAAGGAAAAAAGTTGTTGCCAGGAGCAGTGGATTTGTAGTGCTGGAATGTGGCCCCAGCAATAATCTGCAGGCAAAAACAAAAAGAGGGAGAGAGAAGAGATAGCATAATGGCTATACAGACTGGAGCCTGAGGCTCCAGAGTCCCCGGTTCAATCCCTCGAACCACCATAAGCCATCAGTGCTAAGTTAAATACTTTTTTTTAAGACAGAGGGAGGGGCCAGGTGGTGGCGCACCTGATTGAGTGCACGTTACAGCGCTCAAGGACCCGGGTGAATTCAAGCTTCACAAGTGTTGAAGGAGTGATGCAGGTGTCTCTCTCTCTCTCTCCTTATCTGCCCCTTCCTCTCAGTTTCAGGCTGTCTCTATCCAATAAGTAAATAAAGATAAAAAAATACAGGTAGAGAGAATAGGACACCTGCATCCCTGCTTTACTGCTTGTGAAGCCTCACTCCTGCAGGTGAGGAGCAAAGGTACAATCTTGGTCCCTGTGCATATTAATCTGTGGAGTCAAGTAGGTGTGGCAGTATCTGGCTTCTATAAAAATAAATACAGTTCAAGCCCCTGGCTCCCCACCTGCAGGGTAGTCAGTTCGCAAGCGGTGAAGCAGGTCTACAGGTGTCTATCCTTCTTTCCCCCTCTCTGTATTCCCCATCTTTCTCCATTTCTCTCTGTCTTATCCAACAACAGCAATGACAACAAGGGCAACAAAAATGAGAAAAGTAGCCTCCAGGAGCAGTGCATTCTTAGTGCGGGCACTGAGCCCCGGCAATAACCCTGGAGGCAAAAAATAAAAGTTTCCCCTGTAGGTGGAGTCTGGGTGCTTGAACCCCACCCTTGCATATTGTAACATGTTTGCTCAACCAGGTGCACCACCACCCGGCCCCTCCCTCTCTCTCCCCCTGTCTCTCTCACCACCAGTTATTACTGGGGCTTGGTACCTGCACAATAGTCCTACTTCTCCTGGTGGCCATTTTTCATCTTTTCTCCTTTCTCTTCCTCCATCCTTCTCTCTTTCCCTCTCTTTTTAATTTGTATAGAGACAGAAATGGAGAGAAAGGGAGAAAGTTGGGGGCCTGAAGCTGGGCCGAAGGCTTTTGTGCACTGAAATGTGACCTACTGGGTGTGAATCTGTCCAGACCCCGGGAGACACAGTGCACAGGGACCCTAGGTTCAAGGTCCAGAGGTGGAGTGGCAGTGTGCACGGCGGCTCTCCTCGCTGCCCCTCCTGCCCTGTCTGCTGGGAGCTGTTGTGGAACTGTGCAGGTGTGAAGCTGCAGTGAAAACTGGCGGCCAAGATTGACTAATTTTCTTTTCTTAGAATTGTTTGTATTGTTTCACATAAGTTTTTCTTTTTCTTTTTTTCCCTGATTTTATTTATTTATTCATGAGAAATGACAGGAGAGAGAGAGAGAGGAGAGAGAGAAAGAACCAGACATCACTCTGGTACATGTGCTGCCGGGACTCAACTCACTTGAGAGTCCATTGCCTGCTCCACTGCGCCACCTCCTGGACCCTTCACATAAGTTTTTCTTATTAAAGTATTTCCTGTTTCATATACTATTCACTGTACACAGCCCTCTAGAATTAAAAAAAGAGGAGGGAGTCAGGTGGTAGCACAGGGGTTAAGCACATGTGGCATAAAGTGCAAGGACCTGCGTAAGGATCCTGGTTTAAGCCCCTGGAAGCAGGTCTACAGGTGTCTTATCTTTCTTTCCCCCTCTCTGTCTTCCCCTTCTCTCTCTCCATTTCTCTGTCTCTAGCTAACCAACAAAGCTTTGTTTTTAAGGCTGGAAAATTCAGCATGGGAGCAGTGAAATCACGTGTGTGAGAACCTGACTCCACAAAAAGTGTATTTACTTTATTATCTTTATTTCTTGGATAGAGACAGCCAGAAATCATGAGGGAAAGGGAGGATAGAGAGGAAGAAAGACAAGAGAGACCCCTGCAGCACCGCTTCACCACTCGCAAAGCTTTCCTCCTGCAGGTGGGGAGCAGGGGCTTGAACCCGGGTCCTTGCTTGCTGTAATGCGTTCACCTGACCAGGTGCACCACTGCCTGGCCCCACTAGAGTTTCTTAAAGTGGTAATTTTGAATGCATACCAAGTGTAAAGACTGGCTTTTAGTCTAGGTGAGTGATATCTATGATCTAGTAAGTGAGATTTCGTCTCTCTAAAATAAGTGAACATCAGTGGTTTGGGTTAGATTTCTCTGCTGTTTGCTTTTATTTTTGTAAATTGGCTGGGGAATTTTAACAGTTTTTGTTGCATAGTAGAGAATGGTCTCTGTCCTAAATCCTGGCAGAGCCTCTCTCTCTCTCCATCTCCCTCCCTCCCTCCCTCCCTCTCCTTCCCTCCTTTTTCCTCCCTCTTCTCCTCCCTCTCCCCCTCCCCCCCCTCTCTCTATATATCTTTATTTATTTGTTGGGTAGAGAGAGCCAGAAATCAAGAAGGAAGGGGGTGGTGGAGAGGGAAAGAGACACCTGGAGCCCTGCTTTACTACTTGTGAAACTTTACCTCTGCAGCTGGGACTGGGGACTTGAACCCGGGTTCTTGTGCACTGTAACATTTGTGTTCAGCCAGGTGTGCCACACCTGGCCCCCAAAGTCTCTTTTTCATATATATAATTTTTTCAATTATTTATTTATGAGAAGGGAGGAAAGAGATAAAGAATCAGACATCACTCTGGTACATGTGCTGCCAGGGATTGAACTCAGGACCTCATGCTTGAGAGTCCAATGCTTTATCCGCACTGCCTCCCGGACCACCAGAGTCTCTTAAAGTCCGAATGTACTCGGCAGGGAGAGTGCGCGCCTTGACTGGCCACATGCAGCAGAGCGGCGCCCTGTTTCTCTCCCTCATAAGAGAAGCAAAATGTCAGCCCTCCGGTCGCGTCTCGGTTATTCAGGAGGCTCTTTGCTTTCACCGGAGTTTATGTTCATGAGGAGCCTGAGAGACCAACCTTGTAATGAGTTAAGAGGATCATGACTAAGGGGCCGGGTGGTGGCGCACCTGGTTGAGCGCACATGTTACAACGCGTAAGGACCCCGGTTCGAATCCATGGTCCCCACCTGCAGGGGAAAAGTTCACAAGCGGTGAAGCTGTGCTGCAGGTGTCTCTCTGTCTCTCTTCCTCTCTATCCCCCCTTTCCTCTCGATTTCTGGATGTGTCTACCCAACAAATAAATAAAGATAATAAAAAAAAAAAAGAGGATCGTGACTTTGAGACATTCTGACTTTTAAGGGAAAAGGAAACTGGGGGTTGGACTTAGGCAAGTGGCCCGTGACTCAGGCAGGCATAGCGCGAACCCACAGTAGGAACTGAGCGCCGCAGCCGGTCAGGCTTCCTGGTGGGTGGACATGGCTGTGTGCTGGAGGGTGGCTTACCCTGACTCATGCAAACTCTCATTTGCATGTTTTTAATATTTTATTTTATTTTAGTGAGAGATCTAGAGAGAAGGATCAGAGCACCACACAGCTCTGGTATATGGCGGTGCTTGTGCATATTTCTCATGACTCTCGTATCTTCCTGGGCATCACAGCTGTTCAGTCCCACTACTCTTAAAGGGTCTTTCCTCCTCCCTCCCTCTCTTTCTTTCTTTCTTTCTTTTTTTTCTATCTTTCTTTCTTTTTTGCCTCCAGTGTTATCACTGAGGTTTTTGTAGTGCCTGCACTACGAACCCACTGCTCCTGGAGGCTATGTTTCCCCTTTTGTTACCCTTGTTCATCCTTGTTATTATTGCTGCTGTTCTTGAATAGGACAGAGAAACCTAGAGAGGAGAGGGAGAGAAAGACAGACACCTGCAGACCTGCTTCACCACCTGTGAAGCGAATCCCCTGCAGGTGAGGAGCCGGGCACTTGACCCAGGATCCTTAGGCTGGTCCTCGTGCTTCGCGCCATGTGCGCTTAACCCACTGTGCTACCACCCGGACCCCCCTTTTTTTTATAGAAGAGAGTTACAGAGAAAAGAGACACCATAGACCTGTTTCTCCACTCCTAAACTGTGTGCAGTTCTCTTACTTCGGGGCCAGAGCTTTGCACCTGGCTTCTCACACACAGTAACGTGTGCACTCTACCAGGTGACCATCTCCTGGTTCCCTAAGTTTCTATTTAATTTGTAGAGGTCTGTTGCATCCGTTCAATTTTATTATTTCCAGGGTGCTGGAGATTGAACCTGGATCTCATGCCTTTGAAGTATGTGCTCTACTACTCAACACCAGCGATAGTTTAAATAACTGTGTAGCGGTTCGGACTTGATTAGACCTGTAGCTCCTTAATTCTTTTTTTTTTTTTTTTTTTGCTTCTAGGGTCATTAGTGGGGCTCGGTGCCTGCACTATGAATCCACTGCTCCTGGAGGCCATTTTTTTCCTTTTGTTGCTATTATTGTTTATCGTTATTGTTGTTGTTATTGATGTCATTGTTGTTGGATAAGACAGAGAGAAATGGAGAGAGGAGGAGATAGAGGAGGGGAGAGAAAGATAGATACCTGCAGACTTGCTCTACTGCTTGTGAAACAACCCCTCTGCAGATGGGGAGCCAGGGGCTCGTACCGGGATCCTTACGCCGGTCCTTGCACTTTGCGCCACCTGCGCTTAACCCCCTGCGCTATCGCCCAGCCCCCAGCTCCTTAATTCTTGATGTCTTTTTCTAGATGGCTTCTATTTCTGTTTTTGCTCCTACTTACTGTGTTGGTCATGTGTGCATGTATACGTGCCTATTGGGTGTGTGGAGTCTGTGTTTTATATATATTTCTTACAATATGGTCTCAGACATGGAATTACTGCTAGATCAAATGCAGTTCCCATTTAAAAATTTGACAGAAATTGTCTACCAAAAAGTTAAGATCTCTGTAAATGCGGAGAACAGATTGATGTGTAGCAAGATAGGCAGTGGGAAATCAAGTTTGAGGATTGGTGTAGTCATCCACACTCGGAATAAGGAGTTTGAGACTAAGATAGCAGCAGGGGCTGGAGCAAGGTAGACCGGTTCCAGGAAGGAATTGGGAGTGAGAGCAGATGGTGTTGATGAAGCAGACGTGAGGAAAGAGGGAGTCAAGCTTCCAGTGCCATCAGTTAGAGTTGCCTTGAGATGGGTCCTGCGTGCACAGCCAGGGCCAGATGACTTCAGGATTCCTGACATTTTATGATCTTTGATCCATGTAGCAGCCTTGCTTATAGATTGAGTTAATTGCATATTGAGTGTTCTGCCTTTTATAATTGCAGGGGTGGGGGCTAGGGAGATAGCATAGTGGCTATGCAGGAGAATTTCACTGCTGAGGCTCTGTGCCATTTCCCCAACCCGTAGTGTATTTTATAATAGTTATTTATTTATTTCATAAGTATCTGGCATAGCCACTGCTGGGTATTGAGCTCAGGACTTCTCCATACAAGTCCACTTTTTTTTCCTTTTCTCTCTCTCCCATCTCCATTTATTTATTTATGTATTTTTTAAAGCTTTTAATCTTTATTGAATAGAGGCAGCCAAAAATTGAGAGGGAAAGGGAGAAAGACAGAGAGATACCTGCAGCACTGCTTCATCACTTGCCAAGCTTTCCCCCTGCAGGTGGGCTTCAACTTGGGTCCTCGTACACAGTAATGTGTGCGCTCAACCAGATGTGCCACCACCCAGGCCCTCCCTCTCCATTTATTAAAAAAAGAAAGAGGGGGGGTCGGGCAGTAGAGAAGCGGGTTAAGTGCATGTGGCGCAAAGTGCAAGGACCGGCATAAGGATCCCAGTTTGAGCCCCCGGCTCCCCACCTGCAGGGGAGTCGCTTCACAGGCGGTGAGGCAGGTCTGCAGGTGTCTTTCTCTCCCCCTCTGTCTTCCCCTCCTCTCTCCATTTCTCTCTGTCTTCCCCTCCTCTCTCCATTTCTCTCTGCCCACCTGCGGGGGGGGGGAGGTCACTTCACAAGCGGTGAAGCAGGTCTGCAGGTGTCTGTCTTCCCCTCCTCTGTCCATTTCTCTCTGTCCTATCCAACAACAACAACATCAGTAACTACAACAATAAAACAACAAGGGCAACAAAAGGAAACAAATAAATATTAAAAGAAGAAGAAAGGGAGAGTGAGGGGAGCTGGGCAGTAGCGCAGCTGGATAAGAGCACATGGTACGGAACGCAAAGACCGGTGCGTGGATCCCGGTTCGAGCTCCCATTTCCCCACCTGCAGGGGAGTCGCTTCCCAGGCGGTGAAGCAGGTCTGCAGGTTTCTGTCTTTCTCTCCCCCTCTCTGTCTTCCCCTCCTCTCTCCATTTTGCTCTGTCCTATCCAACAACAACGGCATCAATAACAACAATAATAACCACGACGACGATAAAAAGGGGGGTAACAAAAGGGGAAAATGGCCTCCGGGAGCAGTGGATTCGTAGGCAGCGAGCCCAGTGATGACTCCAAAGGAAAGAAAAGTCCTGTGAGGTGCTCGCGTTGGCAGCACATAGACTAAGACTGAAACGATACAGAGAAGATGAGCATGGCCCCTGCACAAGGATGGCATGCAAATTCATGAAACATCCCATATGTAAAGAGAGGAAGGAAAGAGAAAAGAGAAAAAGAAGAACAGAAAGGGGCCTGGCGGCATGGCAGCAGGTTAGGCGCACAAGGCACGAAGTGCAAGGACCGGCGTAAGGATCCCGGGGAAGCAGGCCTGCGGGTGTCTGTCTTCCCCTCCCCTCTCTCCGTGTCTCTCTGTCCTGTCCAACAACCACGGCAGTGACAGCAAAAATGACAACAGCAACACCAACAACGATGGGAAAATAACCTCCAGGCGCAGTGGGGTCATAGTGCAGGCACGAGCCCCAGCGATACCCTGGAGGCCAAAGACAAAAAGGGACACTTTTTAAAATGAATATACTAACCACAGCATTAACAAGCCCTTCAAAGTTCTACCAATACTCTACCGAGTGAGTCAGTTCTTTCCTCTTCCCTTTCCATTCCTCTCTCTCTCTCTCTTTCTCTCTCTCTCCTTTTCTTTCTGGTAGAGGATGATGCCCCACTGCTCATACAGCTTCCCCGCAGATGTTCCTGTTTTGTGGCCACGGGCGTGTCCCTGGGGCCTCGCGCAGGACAGTGTGTGCCTCTCCCAGGGACTCTTGTCTCCCAGCTCCAGTGCTCATCACTTGCAGACAGGAGTCACTTAGATTACCACCAGCGTCATCGCTGCGGCTCAGCGCCAGCATGCGAATCCACACTCCTGATGGCCATTCTTTCTTTCTTTCTTTCTTTCTTTTTTTTTTTTTTAATTTATTTGATAAGACAGAAAGAAATTGAAGTGGGTGGTGGTGAAGAGAATCTTGGACTGGGAGGTGACACAGTGGGTGAAGTTTTGGACTGAGTCTGATCCCCAGCACCACATGTGTAAGAGTGATGCTCTGGTTTTCCCCGGACCCCACTCTCCTTAGTGAAGTAAACAGTCTGTTGAAGATAAGAGGGTCGCAGGTCCTGGTGCACGATGGGGGAGGGGGTGCTAGAGTGTTTTGGAGAACATTGAGAATTTTATTTTTAAAATTTTTTAAAATTTTATTATTAGGTAGAGACGGAGAAATTGAGAGGGGAGGGGAAGACAGAGAGGGGGAGAGAAAGACACCTGCAGACCTGCTTCCCCGCCTGTGAAGCGACCCCCCTGCAGGTGGGGAGCGGGTCCTTGCACTTCATACTATGTGTGCTACTGCCCAGCCCCGAAAATTGAGAAATTTTACACTTGTATCAACAACTGTATTTACTGTAGACTGTAAGCATTAATCCTCCCAAATAATGATAATAATAAACTATAATGGTTAAAGAACTCTGCTAAAATAAGGAGGTGGATGATAGACATCTTACTTGGTGTGATACAAGTTATGTGTAACTTGTGTACTAACAGAAATAAAATTGCGGGGGCCAGGTGATGGCATGCTTGGTTGGTTGAGCGCATGTTACAATGCACAAGGATCTGGGTTCGAGCCCTCAGTCCCCACCTGCAGGGGGGAAGCTTTGGGAGTGGTGAAGCAGGGCTGCAGATGTCTCTTTGTCTCTCTCCCTCTCTGTCACCCCCTTCCCTCTCAATTTCTGGCTGTCTCTATCCAATAAATAAACATAATTTAAAAAATAAAGTTGCAAACTTAAATACATTGATGTTATAAAGAACTTTTTAAAAAAATATTTTATTTTATTTATTTATTCCCTTTTGTTGCCCTTGTTGTTTTATTGTTGTAGTTATTATTGTTGTTGTCGTCGTTGTTGGATAGGACAGAGAGAAACGGAGAGAGGAGGGGAAGACAGAGGAGGAGAGAAAAACACCTGCAGACCTGCTTCACCACCTGTGAAACGACTCCCCTGCAGGTGGGGAGCATGTTTTCAGACAGACACACTGTTCTTGGTATTCTTCATGTGCTCATTCTCCACTGTTATCTGTGGTGACAGTGAAAGGCGTGAACTGACATGCCACGTCCTGTTTTCCTGGTTGAGGAAATTCCATTTGTCATAGAGATAATAAATATATTTTTGGAAGTTTTCTTATATTTAAATTTTTGGCTTTTCGATACATCTAGAGTTTACTTGATTGTACATTTGAAAGTTTAATGTGTTTCCTAATTGCCGTACAAGCTATCCATGTTGCATTCTTTAATATTCCCTTGTTCTGGGAAGTTTCCTTGAATTCTATTTTAAGAGGTACTCAGTTCTGTTTACAGAGATTCTCTTTTAAAGGATGATGGGGCTGGCAAGATAGCTTACCTGGGAGGGCAGCGGCGTCACCATGCTAGTGACCTAGGTAGGTGACCTGCCCGGTACAATACATGAAAGTCCCACGGCACTGGGGAACAGTCTCTACCTACCTCTTTCTTTCTGTAGTAAAGAAAAGTAAAAGTCACTTTTTCTTAAAAAAAAAAAAAAATTAGAGCCCCTAACAATGATGAAATAAAGAAATAAGAAAGGATGATGGGTCAAGAGATAGTTTAGGGAGTCGGGCTGTAGCGCAGCGGGTTAAGCGCAGGTGGCGCAAAGCGCAAGGACCGGTGTAAGGATCCCGGTTCGAGCCCCCAGCTCCCCACCTGCAGGGGAGTCGCTTCACAAGTGGTGAAGCAGGTCTGCAGGTGTCTATCTTTCTCTCCTTCTCTCTGTCTTCCCCTCCTCTCTCCATTTCTCTCTGTCCTATCCAACAACGACGACAACAACAATAATAACTACAACAAGGGCAACAAAAGGGGATAACTAAATAAAATAAATATTAAAAAATGTTTAAAAAAAAAGAGATAGTTTACTCAGCAGAACACGCTTTGCTGTGTGTCTGAGGCTTGGGTTCAGGCCTCTCACGGGAACTCCAGCAGCAATACCAGGAGCTCCATGAGTGGTGGTGCTATGGTAGCTCTCTCTGTGTGTGTGTGTGTGTGTGTGTGTGTGTGTGTGTCTCCGTCTCAAAAATAATTAAAAAAAAATAATATTAGGGAAGAAAGAAAATGTGAATGTGGGACCCCTGCTTAGCTCTGTTGTTCATATGTGAAGCCGTGTTCACGTGTAAAACCCAGAGTTTACGCATCTGCTCTCTGTTGCAAGGGGGGAGAATAGTAACGGGAAATAGCAATAGAAAGGGATCAGATAACATTATACTAATTAAATATTTCTGCTTTGTTTTGCAGTTCCAATTCCTAGCAGATTTAATCGACGAGTATCAGGTATGTGTCTCTCTTGTAATAAACTGCTAAATGCTATTTTAAGGTAGAATTTTCTGAGATAAAAGCAAACTAGTCTTTTAAATGCGAAGACAAATCGATAATCCTTCAGAACATTAAAACAACTGTGATTTAGTCTCAAGTTCTGAGTATATGTTCACATGTGTTTGTTCCTTGAGTTTATCTTGTATCACTGATGTTTTTCTAAGCTCACAATTATGTCTTCTGAAACTACTTTTCTATTCATATTTCTGGTATTCTAGGTCATCCTTCTGCTAACATCTTGCATCCATTTCTAAGTCACTTAAATTAATTCCTCAGTTATAGTGCTGGGAGTGTCATCTTGTGAGAGTCTGAGAACTGGCTTGTTTTTTCTGTGTGTGTCTTTCTCAAGACACTGTATCAATTTAATTATGTAAAACCTGACTTAAATGTCAAAGTTTAAAAAAAATTCCCAAGTGTTTTATTTCCAGGCTGGGGCGATAACTCTCTCTGTTAGACTTTGAGTTGTATGCCCCGTCCCTAGCTCCTCATGCCAGAGCTGAACAGTGCTCTGCTTCTCTCTCTACCTCCTCTACCTTCTCTCACACTTATGGAGAGGGGAGGGGAAGACAGAGAGGGGGAGAGAAAGACAGACACCTGCAGACCTGCTTCACCTCCTGTGAAGCGACTCCCCTGCAGGTAGGGAGCCGGGGGCTCGAACCGGGGGCTCGAACCGGGATCCTTATGCCGGTCCTTGTGCTTTGTGCCACGGGTACTTAACCCTCTGCGCTACTGCCTGACTCCCTGTATTTTCTCTTTGAACTCAGTTGTTAGCCCATGAGGATAGTCCTTGTTTTGTCTTGTTTTTTAATTAATGGAATGCTGAGGAATGAATCCAGAGTCTTAAGTCTGAGAGATCCTACTTCGTCAGCTCAATTTTTATTTTGCATTTTTTAGATGCGGGAAGACAGAACGAAAGCGGCAAACACCAAAGCACAACAGATTCACCGCTTTTGGCTGCCAGTTTTACCTTTTTCTTTCTTTCTTTCTTTCTTTTTTTTTTTTTTTCCTATTTTATTTGACAGGACAGAGAAAAATTGAGAGGGGTGGGGAGATAGAGAGGGAGAAGGAAAAATAGACACCTGCCAACTCGCTTCACTACTCAAGAGGTGTACTCCCTGCAAGTGGGGAGCGAAGGCTCGAACCTGGGTCCTCGCACATGGTGCTGTGTGTGCTACCACCTGGCCCCCTAGGCCAGATCCTGACACATAGTGTTTGTTTAGTTTAACACTTACTCGTATTTTTCATGGTCCGTGTACATGAAGTTGTTGAGCCACTTGATTGGTTCTCTGCAAAGTGAGACCATATGGATCTGATTATATTGTATCTATAAGCAGCTTGTGGTTCCCTCCCACCTTTGTTTCATAACTCAACAGAGAAAATACATCTTTGACATTGTCTTAGGTGCTAGGACTTGTTGTTTTGCTAAGATTCTGTTTACTGGGGCTGGATGGTGGTGTGCCCAGTTGAACACACATGTTCCCAGGCACAAGGACCAGATTCAAAGCCCCAGTCCCCACTGTATAGGGAGGCTTCATGAATCGTGAAGCAGGTCTGCAGATGTCTCTGTCTCTCTCCCTCTCTATCTTCCCCTCCCTTCTCAATTTCTCTCAGTCCTATCGAATAAATTAAATTTTTGAAATAGGGAAAAGCTTGTCACTGGGAACAGTGGATTTGTCATCTCATCATAAGCCCCAGCAATAACCACCGTGAGAAGAATAAAATGATTAGTATTTATTTACTAATGAAAGAGATAGGAAGAAGGACAGAAAGAAAATCAGATCATCACTCTGGTACATGCACCAGCGGGGTTCAAACTAGGAAACTAGGATGGTGCAGTGCGTTAGCCACCGTGCCACCTCTTGGGCCACTTAGTCCTTTTTTTTTTTCTTTTTAGTATTTATTTTCCCTTTTGTTGCCCTTGTTTTTATTGGTTGTTTTAGTTATTACTGTTCTTATTGATATCATCATTAGGGCAGAGAGAATTGGAGAGAGGAGGGGAAGACAGAGGGGGAGAGAAAGAGAGAAACCTGCAGACCTGCTTCACTGCTGTGAAGCGACGCTCCTGCAGGTGGGGAGCCAGGGGTTCGAACCGAGATCCTTGTGTCGGTCCTTGCGCTTCAAACCATATGCGCTTCAAACCACTGCGCTTCCACCCAACTCCCCAAGTACTTATCTTTTATTGTCTTTCTTCTTCAGGATTATCAACCTCTGGACAACTGATTTGTCCTCTGTCTATTGCACCACCTCCCAGACCACTTACGTTTTATTTGTGAGAGCCTGAGACCAGAGCAGCACTTCATGTTACACAGTGCTGCGAACTGGACCTGGGGCCTCTCGCGTCCTAGACACACATCTGTTTTATTAACTTTTTTTTTTCTCTCTCCAAATCTAGTCTGTGCTGAGAGCTTTAATCCTGATGAAGAAGAAGAAGATACAGACCCAAGGGTAAGAATTGTGACAGAGAGGTTAAGTAGAATTGTTTGATTTTATTTTTGCTCACTTCCCTTACCTTTTACACTCCAAATGTATTAATTAAATACAAATTAAAGGGGGTCGGTTGATAGCGCAGCAGGTTAAGCGCACATGGCGCAAAGCACAAGGATCGGCATAAGGATTCCGGTTTGAGCCCCCGGCTCCCCACCTGCAGGGGACTCGCTTCACAGGTGATGAAGCAGGTCTGCAGGTGTCTGTCTTTCTCTCCCCCTCTCTGTCTTTCCCTCCTCTCTCCATTTCTCTCTGTCCTATCTAACAATGATGACATTAATAACAACAACAATAATAACTACAATAAAACAACAAGGGCAACAAAAGGGAATAAATAAATACATACTACAAAAAATTAAGGGAGTCCAACGGTAGCACAGTGGGTTAAGCGCACGTGGCGCAAAGCGCAAGGACCGGCATAAAGATCCCAGTTCGATCCCCCGGCTCCCCACCTGCAGGGGACTCACTTCACAGGTGGTGAAGCAGATCTGCAGGTGTCTTATATATATATAATATATATATATATATATATATATATTATATATATAGCTGGGTCTTGGTGCCAGTGCTACGAATCCACAACTCCTGGCACTCACTTTTTCTTCTTTTCTCCCTTCCTTCCTTTCTTTCTTTATTTCTTTTTTGTCTTTTTTAATTGGATAGAGACAGCCAGAAATCGAGAGGGTGGAAGAGATAGGGAGAGAGACAGAGAGACACCCATAGCCCTGCTTCACCACTTATAAAGCTGCCCCCCATAACAACAATGAACACCAAGAGCAACAAAAGGGTTAAAATGCCTCCAGGGGCAGTGGATTCGTGGTGCAGGCACCCAGCCCAGCAATAGCCCTGGGGGCAAATAAATAAATAAATAAATAAAAGCTTCCCCTTGCAGGTGGGGATCAGGGGCCTGAGCCCAAATCCTTGCTCATTGTGATACATGCTCAGCCACGTGCACCACCACAAAGCCCTGAAATATAATAATTTTTCAATACTGACTTTCGAATAGAATTTTAACTTCTCTGTTTCATTTGCGTTGGCAGGTGATTCATCCTAAAACTGATCAACAAAGGTGCAGACTTCAGGAGGCTTGCAAAGATATTCTTCTTTTCAAAAATCTTGATCAGGTAACGTTGATTTTTAACTTTAGTTCTTTTCCATTAATCACTTAAATTTTATCATCTTTGTCACATCTGAGGCATAAAATTTTAGATTCATTGGGAGTCGGGCAGTAGGCGCAGCAGGTTATGCACATGGAGCACAAAGCACAAGGACCGGCATAAGGATCCCGGTTCGAGCCCCCAGCTCCCCACCTGCAGGGGAGTCGCTTCACAGGCGGTGAAGCAGGTCTGCAGGTGTCTGTCTTTCTCTCCCCCTCTGTGTCTTCCCCTCCTCTCTCCATTTCTCTCTGTCCTATCCAACAACAACGACATTGGTAACTACAACAATAAAACAGCAAGGGCAACAAACGGGAAAATAAATGAATAAAATTACAAAAAAAAAGGTAGATTCACCTGTGAAAGGTTTGGTTCGCACTGTGGCCTGGGAGGTGGCAGAGCGGATAAAATACTGGCTTCTCCAGCACCCCCATCCTGATTTCCATCACTGGCCCCACATGTGCCAGAGGATGCTCTGCTTCTTTCTTGCTCAAAAATAAATATTTTTTCTTTTCTCTTCTTCTCTTTTTTCTTTCTTTCTTTCTTTTTTAAAATTAATTTTCCCTTTTGTTGCCCTTGTTGTTTTTATTGTTGTAGTTATTGATGTCATCATTGTTGAATAGGACAGAGAGAAATGGAGAGAGGAGGGGAAGACAGAGGGGGAGAGAAAGACAGACACCTGCAGACCTGCTTCACCGCCTGTGAAGCGACTCCCCTGCAGGTGGGGAGCCGGGGGCTCAAACTGGCATCCTCATGTCCGTTCTTGTGCTTTGAGCCACATACGCTTAACCCGCTGCCCTACCGCCCAACTCCCTCTTTTTTTTTTTTTCTCACCAGAGCACTGCTTAGCTCTGGTTTATGATGATGCAGGAAATTGAACCTGAGACTCAGAGCCTCAGTCATGAGAGTGTCTTTGCATAGCCATTATGCTATCTACTCCACCCAATTATTTTTTTTTTCCAAAATGTGAGTGCTTGCTTTATTTTGACCACCATGGCCCATACTGGACCTTTCTGATAACATTCATTATTTTGTGTACTGCTTTGTTACACCATTCGAAGGCTGTTCTGTGCAGCTCTTTTTAAAGGATAGCCTCGAGCACCAGGGACGAGGCTGCACAGCAGGCAGAGCACAGGACTTGCACGGCAAGGCCCTGAGCTCCCGGGTCAGTCCCCTGGCCTCACATGTACCGCAGGCATTCTCTTTTATTTCTCTTACACATTAATAATAATATTTTTTTATAAAGATTTAATTAATTAATTAAACACAGGAGGAGAGAGAAAGAGCTAGACATCACTCTGGTACATGTACTGACGAGGATTGAACTCAGGACCTCATGCTTGAAAGTCTGATGCTTTATCCACTGTGCCACCTCCCGGACCACAATCTTTTTTTTCTTTTAAGCCTCAAATTTGTGTGGGCCAGAATTAGTTTGGGAGAGCTGAATTTATTGCAGAATGATTTCCCCAAAGGCAGCAGTTAGCCCACAGGAAGTACGATTGCTTCTCAGATGTTCATATCCGGCACGTCCTGTGACTGCTTCTCAGTGAAGACCTTGGATGCACACAGGGTGGAGCTGGTTTGCACAGCCCCAGTGGCATCTGTCACTGGGCCTGTCTTTCCTCCCTTGATGGAAACAGCAAAAATTAAATCCTGAGGATAAAAAAATCTGCAGATTTATGGGTGGAGGGTAGATAGCATAGTGGTTATGCAAAGAGATTCTCATGCCTGAGGCTCCAAAGTCCCAGGATCAACCCCCTGCACCACCATAAGCCAGAGCTGAGCAGTGCTCTGGTAAAAAAGAGAGAGAAAGAGGGATATTGGGCAGTACGCCAGCTTCCCCCTGCTTAACTCTGCCGTCTATTTACATAACCACTAGAACCGCCCTGCCTGAAGGGCACTGGTTTAATCCCATTGGTTAAATCCCACTGGTTCATACTCTTTTTGCTCCGCCTCCTCCTCTCCTAGACACACCCTGGATTCCATCACTCTTTCGCTCCACCCTCTTACGTCACATCCTGTTTCCACCCTACTTGGCGAGTATAAAAACAGCTGCTCTTCTGTTTGAACACACTGGGAATTGCCTTCCGCCTCTGAGAGTCCCATAGTCACTAGTTCCTGATTGCTTGGGAAGAAACACCCTCAGGCTATCCTGGCAGAGGGAGTTGGGTGGTAGCGCAGCAGGTTAAAAGTGTCGCAAAGCATAAGAATCGAGCCCCTGGCTCCCCACCTGCAGGGGAGTCGCTTCACAGGCGGTGAAGCAGGTCTACAGGTGTCTGTCTTTCTCTCCCCCTCTCTGTCTTCCCCTCCTCTCTCCCATTTCTCTCTGTCCTATCCAACAACGATGACATCAGTAACAATAACTACAACAACAATTTTTTTAAAAAGGCAACAACAAAAAGAGAAAGAAAGAAAATCTGCAGATTTCCTATTCCATCTCTGCTTTGAGGATCAGACACTAAACCACATGAATGGTTGAGCTGCTGGCCTACTGGGGAATCCCAGAATGTGCAGAGACAGGGATAATGGGATTAGAATCCCTCTATTGTGGTCCGGGAGGTGGTGCAGTGATAAAGCTTTGGACTCTCAAGCTCTGTGGTTATAGGAAGGGCTAGAACTTTTTTATTTTTATTTTATTTATCAATGAGAAACATAAGAGAGGACAGGGGTAGACAGTATAATGTTTATGCAAAGAGACTTTCATGCCTGAGGCTTGAAATCCCAGTTCAATCCCCTGCACCACCATAAACCAGAGCTGAGTAGTGCTCTCGTAAAAAAAGAAAAAAAAATACGAGAGAAAGAACTAGACATCACTCTGGTACATGTACTGCTGGGGGTTGAACTCAGGACCTCATGTTTGAGAGTTCAGTTCTTCGTCCACTGCGCCACCGTCTGGACCAGAAGGCTAGAACTTATTTTATTTTACCCCTAGGCTTATCGCTGGGGTTCAGTGCCTGCACTTTGAATCCACTGCTTCTGGAGGCCATTTTTCCTTTTTTGTTGCTGTTGTTTTTGTTAGAACTTAAAAAAAAAAAACAACTTTACTTATTTGCTAGAGACAGCCAGAAATTGAGAGCAAGGGGGATGTAGAAGAAGAGAGAGACAGAGAGACATCTGCAGCACTACTTCACCACTCTTAAAGCTTTCCTCCTGCAGGTGGAGACCAGGAGCTTGAACCTGGTCCTTGAGCATGGTAACACGCACGCTCAACCAGGTGCACCACCACCCAGCCCCCAAGAGCTAGTACTTATAATTAAAGCCTGTTAGTCTGAAGCAGAATAAGAGTATGTACTGAAGGAAAGACTGGTTGTGGGAAACAGCAGTCAGTGTCGGCTGTTTTTTGCTGGGAGACCCAATTGTGTCAAGGGAAAGGAAGCTTGTTTCATGATCTACTGTCAGTAAAACCCCTTTGTAATGTTTATACCTTCATATCTTCTATTTTTAAATTTTTAAAAAATATTTATTTATTTTCCCTTTTGCTGCCCTTGTTGTGGTTACTGATGCCGTTGTTGTTGGATAGGACAGAGAGAAATGGAGAGAGGAGGGGAAGACAGAGAGGGGGAGAGAAAGACAGACACCTGCAGACCTGCTTCACCGCCTGGGAAGCGACTCCCCTGCAGGTGGGGAGTCGGGGGCTCCAACCTGCATCCTTACGGAGGTCCTTGTGCACACCGGGGGCTCAAACCAGAATAGTTACGCCGGTCCTTGTATTTTGCACGTCTGCTTAACCTGCTGCGCAACTGCCCGACTCCCCATATCTTCTTTTTTCAATTTTTATTTATAAAAAGGAACGAATGTACATCAATACCATTTCCACCACCACAGGACTGCTTGGATTCCCCCTCCCCCCCAGTGAAGCTAAACATTACTCCCACCCTCTACCCAGAGATGTTTGCTTTGGTGCTCACCTTCATATCTTCTAAGGGAGCTACTATGGCAGAGTTTTGTTGGTGTTGCAGGATATCATTTTAGTTTTGAAAAATCATAACAGAATTATCAGGTTCCCTTACATTTTTCTAATATTTCATCATAGAATTATTCAGATAGGGCTACGTGGTGCCATATCTGGTACAGTGCACATGTTACACTGCAGAAAGACCAAAGTTCAAGCCCCAGTCCCTACCTGCGGGAAGGGAAGCTTCACAGGTGATGAAGCAGGATTGTATCTCTCTCTCTCTTTCTCTCTCTCTCTCCCTCCCTCCCCATGTCTGTCTCCCTCTTCCCTCTCAATTTCTGTCTTTATCCAAAATAAATAAGCAAATAAAAAATTTAAAGAGAACCATTCAAATATACAACAGTTGAAAGAACTTTACAGCGACATTTATCAACTACTGAGACACTGGCATTAACATTGCATAATATACCAATAGAGAAATCAAGGGAAGGAGGAGATAAAAGAGAAAGAGATATCTGTCTCTGCTTCACCACTTGGGAAACTTTTCACTTGCAGGTGGAGTCTAGGAACTTGAACCGAGGTCCTTACACATTGTCACGTGTGCTCTCAGCCGGGGGTAGCAGCACCCACTGCTCCCTTCACAGAGGTTAGAAGTTGAGAGGGGAGGGAGAGACATACACTGCGTCACTGCATCACCATTTAAAGAGCTTCCCCGTATAGGTGGGGGCTGGGGGTTTGAACCTGGGTCCTTGTGCATGGTAATGTGTGTGCTCAACTTGTTACGCTATTTCCAAGCCCTCTCATTTTTAAAAAAATATTTTATTTTATTTATCTATTTATTTTCCCTTTTGTTGCCCTTGTTTTTTATTGTTGTAGTTATCATTGCTATTGTTGTCGTCGTTGTTGGATAGGACAGAGAGAGATGGAGAGAGGAGGGGAAGACAGTGAGGGGAAGAGAGAGAGACACCTTCCAACCTGCTTTACCGCCTGTGAAGCGACTCCCCTGCAGGTGGGGAGTCGGGGGCTCAAACCGGGATCCTTACGCTGGTCCTTGTGCTTTGCACCATGTGCGCTTCACCCACTGCGCTATCATCCAACTCCCCCTCTCATTTTTTAAAATATAAATTTATTAGTGAATGATTTATAAATTGATTAGTTTGATTGATTTACAAATTGATTATAATGATTAGTGAATGATTTACAAAATTAAAATTACAGGGGTATAGTTTCACACCACAGCCACCAAATTTCTGCGTTCGCCTCCCCTCCAAAGGTCACCACTACAGTTCTTATGAAGTCCTGGGAACACTTTGACTCCTTTTCTTTTTGCAAGGTCATGTATTTCAATTCTCTACATTCCACATATGAGCAGCACTATCCAGGAATTGTCTCTCACCTTCTTAGTTACTTTACCAAGCAGAATCACTCCTGTTCCATCCATCTTGTCTTGATCTTTCTCTCACTTTTTTCTATAATTTTAAAAATTTAATTTTTATTATTTATTTATTTACTTTTACTGGGGGGCATTGAACCTGTGACTTTGGAGCCTCAGGCATGAGAGTCTCTTTGCATAACCATTATGCTATCTACCCCTGCCCTCCCTCTCCCTCTCTCTCTCTCTCTTTTTGAACCATGTTTAGATATGCTCAAAACATCATGGCTAGGGACCAGGCCGTGGCGCATCTGGTTGAGCGCACATGTTATAATGCACAAGGACCCAGGTTTGAGTCCCTGGTCCCCACCTGCAGGGGGAAAGCTTTGCAAATGGTGAAGCAGGGCTGCAGGTGTGTCTCTGTCTTTCTTCCTCTCTAGTTCCCCCTTCCCTTTCAGTTCTGGCTATCTCTATCAAATAAAAATTAAAAACAAATTCTTAAAAAAATCATGACTCTAGCAGCAGAGGAAGCAGCTCGGGTAGAGTGTAGAATATGCATGTGGAAGGCCCCAGGTTGAGTCCCCTCCACCATGCATATTCTCCCTCTCATTAGAGAACTCTCAGAAAGAAACGGGCCAGCAAACTAGCTCACTTGGATAGTGCGCTGCTTTGCTGCGTGTGGTCCGGGTCCTGCCACAGTGAAGGAAAGCTTCAGCGCTGTAGTCTCTTGCATGCTTTTTTTTCAATCACTGGGCCTCAGTGCCTGTACTACGAATCCACTGCTCCTGGAGGTTGTTCTTCTTTTTCCTTTTTGTTGAGCTTGTAGTTTATCGTTGTTGTTGTTATTGCTGCCATTGTTGTTGGATGGGACAGAGAGAAATGGAGAGAGGAGGGGAAGACAGAGAGGGGAGAGAAAGACAGACACCTGCAGACCTGCTTCACCTCTTGTGAAGCGACTCCCCTGCAGGTGGGGAGCCGGGGGTTCGAACCGGGATCCTTACGCTGTTCTTTGCGCTTTGTGCCATGTGCGCTTAACCCACTGTGCTACTGCTCTACCCCCCCCTTTTAAGTTTTTATTAGTGATTTAATAGTAGTTTACAATATTATAAAATTACAAGGAGACCAGGGCAGTAGCACACCCAGTTGAGTGCACATAGTACTCAGTGCAAGGACCCAGGTTCAAGCCTCTGCTCCCCACCTGCAGTGGGGATACTTCACGAATGATAAAGCAGAATCTCTCTGTCTCTCTCCTTCCTCTCTCTATTTCTATCTGTCCTATCAAATAAAAAAGAAAAGGGGGGCATGTCTGCCGGGAGTGGTGGATTTGTTGTGCTGACACCGAGCCCCAGTGCTAACCCTGGAGGCCATAAACAAACAGGTTAATTAATTAAATTACAAGGGTATAGTTTCTCACCATACCTCCCACGAAAATCTTGTTTTTCCACACGCAGACAGTGATCACCACCAGAGTTTTTACATAGGTAGAGACAGTTTGCAGTTTGGGTGTTTTTTTTTTCCTTTTGTTTTTTTCCTGCATGTTTGTGTGTTTCAGTTCTCTGTCCTCCACATACAAGTACAACTATCCAGTAGTCACACACATCTCTGTATAACACAGCACTGATTTTTTTGAGTCTGGGCCAGAAGAAGAATTGCTCAGAACAGGAGTCTGCCAATGGCCAGCACGCGGGCCAGGTAGAGCCAGGGAGAGATCATGTGTGTCTAGTCTCTTTAGTAAGTGAAAATTTGAATGTGTTGTTTGTATTTTTATTTTTTTATATTTACTTATTTTGCCTTTTGTTACCCTTTTTTTTTTTAGTTATTGTTATTGAAGTCATCATTGTTAGATAGGACAGAGAGAAATGGAGAAGGGGAAACAGAGAGGGGAGAGAAAGGTAGACACCTGCAGACCTGCTTCACCTCCTGTGAAGCGACTCCCCTGCAGGTGGGAAGTCGGGGGCTCGAACCGGGATCCTTACGCTGGTCCTTGCTTTGCGCCACATGCTCTTAACCCACTGCGCTGCCGCCCAACTCCCTGTATTTACTTTAAAAAATATATTTATTTATTCCCTTTTGTTGCCCTTGTTGTTTTATTGTATTTATTGATGTCGTCGTTGTTGGATAGGACAGAGAGAAATGGAGAGAGGAGGGGAAGACAGAGAGGGGAGAGAAAGACAGACACCTGCAGACCTGCTTCACCGCTTGTGAAGCGACTCCCCTGCAGGTGGGGAGCCGGGGGCTCGAACCAGGATTCTTACACTGGTCCTTGCACTTTGCGCCACATGCGCTTAATCCGTTGCGCTACTGCCCGACTCCCTGAATTTACTTTTTTATTTATTGTCACTAGAGTTACTGCTAGGGCTCGGTGCCTGCACATCAAATTCACTGTCACATTTTTCCTTTTTTTTTTTTTTTGTCCTTTTAATTTTATTTGATAGGAGAGAGAGAGAAATACAGAGACTGACCTGCTATAGTATTGCTTCATTGCTTGTGAAACTTCCCTCCTTCAGGTGGGGGCTGAAGGCTTACACCCAGGTCCTTGCACATGGTAACGTGTGCTCAGTCAGCTGCGCCACCAACAGGCCCTGTTGTTTGTATGTAAAACTTGAGTGGGAGTCGGGCGGTAGCGCAGTGGGTTAAGCGCACATGGCACAAAACGCAAGGACCAGTGTAAGGATCCTGGTTGGAGCCCCCAGCTCCCCACCTGCAGGGGAGTCGCTTTATAGGCAGTGAAGCAGGTCTGCAGGTGTCTGTCTTTCTCTCCCCCTCTCTGTCTTCCCCTCCTCTCTCCATTTCTCTCTGTCCTATCCAACAACGACATCAACAACAGTAACTACAACAGTAAAAAAAATAATAAGGACAACGAAAGGGAATAAATAAATAAATATATATTTTTTAAAAGCATGAGATATCTGGTAACACTGGTCACATGCTCCATATGAATGTGAATTGCTTGTGAGCAGCAAAATCTGTCTCAGCACTTGACTCAGCTTGACCTAATGTATATAAAACTGGACCGTGTTTGGCAGTGCTCCGTTTGGCAGTGCTCCGTTACATGGACAGAACATGAAGTCACATGGAATTATGCAACAATAACAAGGACCTGGGTTCGAGACCCCAGTCCCCACCTGCAGGGAGAAAGCTTCAAAAGTGGTAGAGCAGGGCTACAGGTGTTCTCTTTCTCTTTCCCTCTCTATCTCCCCTTCCCTCTTCTTTTTTTTTAATTAAAAAAAATTTTTTTTATATTTATTTCCTTTTGTTTCCCTTGTTTTGTTGTTGAAGTTATTACTATTGTTGTTGATATCGCTGTTGGATAGGACAGAGAGAAATGGAGAGAGGAGGGGAAGACAGAGAGGGGGAGAGACAGACAGACACCTGCAGACCTGCCTCACCGCTTGTGAAGCGACTCCCCTGCAGGTGGGGAGCCGGGGGCTCGAACCGGGATCCTTCCCTCTCAATTTCTGACTGTCTTTATCCAACAGTTAAACAAAGATGATTTTAAAAAAAAAGAATCATGCAGCAGTAAAACCATTCATCCCTCCAAGAGGAAAGGCTCTCTTTGAGTGGAAGCCGGACTCCTAAGTTTTTTGCACACCTGAAGATCTCCTTTAGTGGACAGATGCTGGCCTGAGATTCAGGCTGCTAACTGGGCTGAACTTAATAGCATTTTGTTTTGTTTTGTTTTGATTATACTTGCCAACACCATCACCTTCTAGATACAGCAGAAAATATCTTTTATGTGTTATATGGAAATAACTGAAGCAATATTGATTGACACTGGGTGTCATTTATCTTGTAGCAGGTCTCACTTGAGTACTTAGTGGAGGATACTTTCCTTACATTTTTCTCCTTTAGTCCTAATTGATAATCTAGAAATAATTTTAGGCTTTTAAACATTTTTTTGATATTTATTTATTCCCTTGTGTTGCCCTTGTTTTTTTTTTATTGCTGTAGTTATTGTTGGTATTATTAATGTCGTTGTTAGATAGGACAGAGGGAAATGGAGAGAGGAGGGGAAGACAGAGAGGGGGAGAGAAAGACAGACACCTGCAGACTTGCTTCACCACCTGTGAAGTGACTCCCCTGCAGATGGGAAGCCGGGGGCTCGAACCGGGATCCTTAATGCTGGTCCTTGTGCTTTGTGCCACATGTGCTTAACCTGCTGCGCTACTGCCTGACTCCCAATCTCTAGGTTTTTAAAGATAAGTATGAGGAAACTCGGGCTCAGGGAGGTTAAGTGATATGCCTGAGGGGCAGAGCAGCTGTGCCGGTCCTTGAGTAATTTCCGAGGCTTTCTCAGCCCTCGGGTCTGACAGGTCTGTTAAGCAGCACCTACAGCAAGGCGGCACCATGTGTGTGTGGCTGGGAGAAGGAAGGAGCACCATAATTCCCATGCCCCCCCCCCCCATAAAACAGACCTATATATTACATATGAGAGAGTTTTCCGTGAGGCTGAGAGAGAGAGAGAGAGAGGAGTCAGAGCACCACTCTGGGACATGCAGTAGTGCTGGGGACTAAGCTGGAACTCTCAGGCACGAAAGTATGACCAGTTGAGCCATTTCCCCAGTCGCTATTTTTTCTTTCTTTTTAAAATATTTATTTATTTATTTATTCCCTTTTGCTGCCTTTGGTTTTTTATTATTGTAGTTATTGTTGTTATTGATGTCATTGTTGTTGGATAGGACAGAGAGAAATGGAGAGAGGAGGGGAAGAGAGAGGGGGAGAGAAAAAGATAGACACCTGCAGACCTGCTTCACTGCCTGTGAAGCGACTCCCCTGCAGGTGGGGAGCCGGGGGCTCGAACCAGGATCTTTATGCCGGTCCTTGCGCTTTGCGCCACCTGTGCTTAACCCGCTGTGCTACCGCCCGACTCCCTATTTATTTGTTTCTTTAGCTTGTTTCTTTAACGTGAGGATGAGAGACAGAGAGAGGGAGAGAGAAGTAGAAAGGCCACAGCAATGCTCCACTACACGTGAAACTTCCCACCTGCTGGTGCGCCCATGTGATGACCGGTTGCTTGAGCCTAGATCCTTGCACATGGTAAAATAAGCATGCTACCAGGTGAACTGTCCCCTGGCCCCCAAGATACCTTATTTTTACAGAGATCAAAGTAATATTGCTTCAGAACTCGACAATGATAAGATGTGTGTGGAGCTGAATGGGTGTGAGAAAACATTCGTCGGGCTGACAAGACAGGTCACGTGGACAGTGCCTTTGCCTTTCGAGGCTTGCACCCAAGCCTGCAGGAAGCTTTGCGGCTGTGGTGTCTTTCCCTCTCTCCATCTGTGTTTCTCTTTCCTTTTCTTCTTCTTCCTTCCTTTCTTTCTTTCTGTGTTAATTTTTAATTTATTAGAAACTGAGAAGGGAGGGGAAAATAGAGTGGGAAAGAGACAGACACCTGCAGCTCTGCTTCACCAACTTTGAAGCTTTCCTCCTGCAGGCGGGACCAAGGGCTTATACCGGCACCATGATGCAAGCACTTTGCCAAGTGTGCCACCAACTGGCCCTCTCCACCTGCGTTTCTGCTGGGGAGTGAAGTGAGCTTTGAGCAGCGTCGCCCCAGCAGTCACTCCAAGGAAAGCGCTTGTCTGCCGCACTCTGGGGCTTCTGCTGGAAGAAAGGAGCAGTGTGCCTTGGGTTCTTCCCCTGGATGATGCAAAGGGACGTAAGCGCAGTAATTTTATTTTGTAGCAAATCTAAAAGCTGTCTTTTCTCTTTGTGTGTGTTTTACAGGAACAGCTGTCTCAGGTCCTTGATGCTATGTTTGAAAGAACAGTCAAAGTTGATGAGCATGTCATTGACCAAGGAGATGACGGAGACAACTTTTATGTCATAGAGCGGTACGTGGCGGAGCTTTGAGTCATGTGGTCACACTTATTAAAAGCATGATTCAGGGAGTCGGGCGGTAGTGCAGCAGGTTAAGCGCACGTGGCGCAAAGCACAAGGACCAGCCTAAGTATCCCGGTTCGAGCCCCTGGCTCCCCACCTGCAGGGGCCGCTTCACAAGCGGTGAAGCAGGTCTGCAGGTGTCTGTTTTTCTTTCCTCCTGTGTTCCCCATCTCTCTCCATTTCTCTCTGTCCTATCCAACAACGAAGACAGACAACAATAATAACTACAACAATAAAACAAGGGCAATAATATGGGAATAAATAGATAAATAAATATATAAGCCTGATTCAGAGCAAGCGCTCACCCTGTGCAGCCTGAAGACAACGCAGGCCTGGTGAGTAGGCTTCCCCAAACTGACCTCGCTATGCCCACAGCCTGCCCTTCTCCATCTGCTGCCATCCTGGCCACGCAGGACAACCGCCACAGTGCAGTCTCAGTTATGATTAGGCAGGATATGCTTTGTTAACATGGTATTCATGGGCGGGTAGATAGCACAATGGTTATGCGGAAGAAGACTGTCACGCCAGAGCCCCAGGTTCATTCTTCTGCACCACCATAAGCCAGAGCTGATCTGTGCTCTGGTGAAAAAAAGGGGAGAGAAACATGGTATTTATCAGTATTCAGACTAGTTGATTCCTTGAGTATAACTGTGTTACAGTGTTGCCATCTAGACATTTAAGTCCTGTTCTAACTGTGAACTTGTATAAACTTTCTCAACCCTGTCCGTTCTCTGGCCGCACCTGGCTCTGTTAGGCAGGGAATATGGGGGTCAGTTCCTGCTCACCTCAGTATGCCCTAACCTCTTACGCTAGTGGTATCCTCCTGACCTTGAAAAGAACACCTGCACCTGAGTTTAAGATCGAGGAGACACAAGGGCCGACAAGATAAGTCACCTGGAAATATGCCTGCTTTGTCAGGCACAAGACCCAGCCTCGCCACACTGGGAGAAAGCTTTTGTGCTGTGGTGTTCGTCTCTCTTCTCTCTCTTCTGGACCTTTGCACTTGTATGATTAATTTGCTTCCAGATGACACTTATTTTCTTCTTGTGTTTTTCTAGAAAGAGAATAAAAAGCAGAGAGAGGGAAAGGGAGAGGGAGAGAGAGAGGGGTGGGGGGAGAGAGAGAGAGGTTGCGATACCACAGCACCGCGCCACCACTTGTGAAGCTTCCCCTTTGCCTGGTGCGCCCATGTGGTGGCTGGGGCCTTAAACCTGAGTCCTTGTATGGTAAGACGTGTTCTGTCAAGTGACCTATCCTCCAGCCCCCCGTCTAAAAACCCCATCCCAGTGCAGTGAAGGCCTAGAAGCCCTAGCAGTGACAGATACAGTCAAGGAGATAACGCTTCACCATTTACCATTTTCATTAATTATCTTTTGATCTTTTTTTCCTGTGTTGTTTTTCAGTTAAAAAAAAATAGGGAGTCAGGTGGTAGTCAGCGGGTTAAGCACAGGTGGTCAAAGCGCAAGGACCGGGCATAAGGATCCCAGTTTAAGCCCCCTACTCCCCACCTGCAGGGGAGTCGCTTCACAGGCGGTGAAGCAGGTCTGCAGGTGTCTCTCTTTTTCTCCCCCTCTCTGTCTTCCCCTCCTCTCTCCATTTCTCTCTGTCCTATCCAACAACGACATCATTAACTACAAGGGCAACAAAAGGGAATAAATAAGTAAATATTTTTTAAAAAAAAAAGAGGGGGTCGGGCGGTAGCACAGTGGGTAAAGCGCACGTGGTGCAAAGCACAAGGACTGGCGTAAGGGATCATGGTTCGAACCCCCGGCTCCCCACCTGCAGGGGAGTCGCTTCACAGGCGGTGAAGCAGGTCTGCAGGTGTCTATCTTTCTCTCCCCTCTCTGTCTTCCCCTCCTCTCTCCATTTCTCTCTGTCCTATCCTACAACGAACAACATCAACAATGGTAATAATAATA
This sequence comes from Erinaceus europaeus, assembly GCF_950295315.1. Classification (NCBI taxonomy): domain Eukaryota; kingdom Metazoa; phylum Chordata; class Mammalia; order Eulipotyphla; family Erinaceidae; genus Erinaceus; species Erinaceus europaeus. Next base: position 98,133,978 of record NC_080173.1, read on the forward strand.
ACCACAACGAGGCTACAACAACAAGGGCAACAAAAGGGGGGGAAAATGGCCTGCAGGAGTGGTGCATTCATGGTGCAGGCACTGAGCCCAGCAATAACCCTGGAGGAAAAAAAAAAAAGAAAAGAAACGGAGTCGGGTGGTAGCTCAGCAGGTTAAGCGCAAGTGGCACAAAGCCCAAGGACCAGCATATGGATCCTGGTTCGAGTCCCCGGCTCCTCACTTGCAGGGGAGTCGCTTCACAGGCGGTGAAGCAGGTCTGCAGGTGTCTGTCTTTCTCTCCTCTTCTCTGTCTTCCCCTCCTCTCTCCATATCTCTCTGTCCTATCCAACAGTGATGACATCAGTAACAACAATAATAATAAATACAACAATAAAACAACAAGGGCAACAAAAGGGAAAATAAATAAATATATATATATATTTTTAATTTTTCTCATTTTTTTTTTCAAATATTTATTTTATTTATTTATTCCCTTTTGTTGCCCTTGTTGTTTTATTGTTGTAGTTATTGTTGTTGTTGTCGTCATTGTTGGATAGGACAGAGAGAAATGGAGAGAGGAGGGGAAGACAGAGAGGAGGAGAGAAAGATAGACACCTGCAGACCTGCTTCACCGCCTGTGAAGCGACTCCCCTGCAGGTGGGGAGCCGGGGTTCAAACCGGGATCCTTATGCCGGTCCTTGTGCTTTGCGCCACCTGCGCTTAACCCGCTGCGCTACAGCCCGACTCCCAATAAATAAATATTTTTAAAAGTTTTTTATTATCTTTGATTATTTCCTTTAGAATTCCAAGAAATATGATTGTTGTATCTAAAACTATCTTTTTTTTTTTGCTTCCAGGGTTATCTCTGGGGCTTGTTGCCTACAACATGAGTCCAGTGTTCCTATGGCTTTTTTTTTTTGTGTGTGTGGGATAGAAGAGAGAGAAACTAATAGAAGATAGAGGAATAGAGAGGAGGCAGGTGGGGGTGCACCTGGTTATGCGCACACACTACAGTGCACAAGGACCTGGGTTCAGGCCCTGGTCCCCACCTGCAGGGGGAAAGCTTCACAAGTGAAATAACTGCAAGTGTCTCTCTGTTTTTCTCCCTCTCTGTATCCCTGCCCCTCTCAGTTTCTGTCTATTCAATAATAAATAAATAATGAGAGAGAGAGGGACAGAGACACCTGCACACGTGCTTCACCACTTGTGAGGTGAACCCCCCTAGTGCTGGTGGGGAGCTGGGATCCTTGAGCTTAGTTCTATGTGTGTTTAACCCAGTGTGCCACACCCAGCTCCCTCAAAAATTATCTTCAAGGCAAAGTTTAGATCTGCCTCAGTGCTATCATGAGAGTATCCCTTTCTCCAGATGCTTGTTGGTTCTAAAGTCACACGAGATGGTGAAAGATTTAGTGCTTTCCTCTTTTTTTTTTTTTTTTTTAAGATTTATTTATTTATGTATGAGAAAGATAGGAGGAGAGAGAAAGAACCAGACATCACTCTGGCACATGTGCTGCCGGGGATCGAACTTGGGACCTCCTGCTTTAGAGTCCAAAGCTTTACACTGCGCCACCTCCCGGACCACCAGTGCTTTCCTCTTAAGGTTGAAAACAAGACAGCAAACAAGCAGAAGACCAGGGGAGATGGGCAGATAGATCCGAGAGAAAAGTAAATCTGCATGTTTGCAGGTGACTCTCTAGAAAATCTCGAGAGTGGCACCAAAACTAATACATGAATTTACCAAGGCCACAGAAGATAGATAATAAAATTTTAAAAAATCCAGTTTATTTCTCAGTAACAAAGGCCTGCTGGTAATCTCTAATGACAGCATTTTATATGACGTACATCTTACATGCATGTTCTGCCTGCCAACTCTTTAGTATTAAAAGTAATAGATGATACTGTCTCTTCTCTTACTTCCAGGGGAACCTATGACATTTTAGTAACAAAAGATAATCAGACGCGCTCTGTGGGTCAGTATGACAACCATGGCAGTTTTGGAGAACTAGCTCTGATGTACAACACCCCGAGGGCGGCTACGATTGTTGCCACCTCAGAAGGCTCCCTTTGGGGACTGGTGAGTGCCTCCTCTGCTGTGACGCAGTAGTCACTTCCCTTACCTTGGGGGTCTCCGTCACAGGGCTGCTGATGCACACAATCTTGTACAGCGGTTACTAAAAAAGACATTGTGGAAAGACTTCTTCCTCTGTTTTCCGTTTCTCTACAACAAGTTGTAAACATCATCTCCAAACTATAGGGGGAAAGTTGACTCATATTTACTGGATAGAGGCAGAAGGAAGAGATAAAGAATGGGAGAGACAGAGAGACACCTGCAGTCCTGCTTAACCACTCATGAAGCTTCCCACCTGTAGGCGGGGACCAAGGGCTTAAACCTCTAATCAGAAAAAATGAAGAGCTGGGGTAAGCGGAGCACTGTTCAGCTCTGGCTCATGTTGGTGCCAGGGATGGAACTAAGAGTTTCCGCACCTTGGGCATAAAGGTCTGTTACATAAACTGCTTTGCTATTCCCCTGTGCTTTGTTTTTCTTTTTTCTATGTGGAGGGTGAGAGAGAGAGGGGCAGAGAGAGAGAGAGAGAGAGAGAGAGAAGAAGGAGGAGGAGGAGGAGGAGGAGGAGGAGGAGACAGACAGACCATAGTGCTGCTTCACTGTTCATGAAGCTCCCTGTTTCTGGTGCTCCCTTTGGTCAGGACTCGGACTAAAGTGTGTGCTCTGCTGACTCAGCTGGCTCCCACCCACCGGGGAAGCTTAGACAAGAGACGGCCTAGAAAAGCATGTCACTGAAACTATTTACTAGTCTTGGCTAACTTTCTTTTTCTTTTTTTTTTTTAATTATCTTTATGTATTTATTTATTGGATAGAGACAGTCAGAAATTGAGAGGGAAAGGAGGGATAGAGAGGATGAGAGACAGAGAGACACCTGCAGCACTGCTTCACCACTTGTGAAGCTTTCCTCCTGCAGGTGGGGACTGGGGGCTTGAACCTGGTTCCTTGCACATTGTAACATGTACACTCAACCAGGTATGCCACCACCCAGCCCCCATGTTTGCTAATTTCTTCCTTTAAAGATTTATGAGGGGCCAGGCAGTGGCATACATTACAGAGCACAAGGGAGGACCCGGGTTCATGCCCCTGGTCCCCACCTGCAGGGGAAAAAGTTTCATGAGTGGTGAAGCAGGGCTGCAGGTGTCTTTCTGTTTCCCTCTCTATCTCCCTTTCCCCTCTCAATTTTTCTGTCTCTATCAATAATAAATAAAAAATATATATTTTAAGAAAGATTATGGGGGAGTCGGGCGGTAGTGCAGCAGGTTAAGTGCACGTGGAGCAAAGTGCAAGGACCAGTGTAAGCATCCTGGTTCAAGCCCCCGGCTCCCCACCTGTAGGGGAGTCGCTTCCCAAGCAGTGAAGCAGGTCTGCAGGTATCTCTCTCTCTGTCTTCCCCTCCTCTCTCCATTTCTCTCTGTCCTATCCAACAACGACATCAATAACAAAAACTACAACGATAACAAGGGCAACAAAAGGGAAAATAAATAAACATAAAAAAAGAGATTATGGGTGTCAGGCGGTAGTGCAGTGGGTTCAGCTCACATGGCGACAAGCACAGGGACCTGCATGAGGATCATGGTTCAAGCCCTCAGTTCCCCACCTGTGTGTGTGGGGGTCGCTTCACAAACGGTGAAGCAAGTCTGCAGGTGTCTTATCTTTCTCTCTCCCTCTGTCTCGCCTCCTCTCTCGATCTCTCTGTCCTATCCAAAAACAGCAATGGCAACAATAACAAAGGCAACAAAACAGAAAAAATGGCCTCCAGGAGCAGTGGATTCGTAGTGCTGGCAAAGATTTATAAATGAGGGCCCACTGCATTACTCCTTTCTGACATAGGGTGGTGCTAGAGATTCTGCTGTCTCTGGGGCCTCAGGTAGGCAAGTTGTTGGTCTAACAGGCTGAACTATCTCCCTATTCCTGTTTCCTTCCTTCCTTCTTCCCTCCCTCCCTCCTTCCCTCCCTCTCTCCTTCCCTCCCTCCCTCCATTCCTTCCTTCCTTCCTTCCTTTCACCAGGGCACAGCTCAGCTCTGGCTTATGGTGGTGCAGGGGATTTAACCTGGGCCTTTGGAGCCTCAGACATGAGAGTCTTTTTGCATAACCATTATGCTATCTAACCCTGCCCCTCTCTCTGTTTTCTTTTTATATATCTTATTTATTTATTATTGAGATAAATAGAAGAAGAGAGAAAGAACCAGACATCACTGTGGTACATGTCCTGCTGGGGACTGAACTCATGACCTCATGCTTGAGCGTCCAGTGACTTATCCACAGTGCCACTTCCCAGACCACTCAGTCTCTGCTTTCTATCTCTGAGTGTCCCAGGGTTGTATGTGCATATATTTGAAATTGGACCAGGAAGGTTTCACAGCAGGAAGTTTGTTACATATCCATGAGGCCCTGTTTTCAGTCTCCAGCACTACATAGAAGGAATCTTTTTTTTTTTTTAATTTATTTATTTAAAAAAGGAGACATTAACAAAACCATAGGATAGGAGGGGTACAACTCCACACAATCCCCACCACCAGATCTCTATATCCCATCCCCTCCCCTGATAGCTTTCCCATTCTCTATCCCTCTGGGAGTATGGACCCAAGGTCATTGTGGGGTGCAGAAGGTGGGAGGTCTGGCTTCTGTAATTGCTTCCCCACTGAACATTGGTGTTGACTGGTCGATCCATACTCCTAGTCTGCCTCTCTCTATCCCTAGTAGAGTGAGTCTCTCGGGAAGCAGAGCTCCAGGACTCATTGGTGGGGTCATCTGTCCAAGGAAGTCTGGTCGGCATCAAGCTGGCATCTGGAACCTGGTGGCTGAAAAGAGAGTTAACATAGTGTGCTGCTTTGCCATGTTCATGACCCAGGTTCGAGCCTGGCCCCTACCAATTGAAGGAGTCATGAGCCAGAGCTGGGTCAAAGAAATTGAGTGGTACTTTTGTAGCCAAGAGATATAAAAAAAGGGAACTGAAGGGGAGTCCGGCAGTAGCACAGCGTGTTAAGTGCATGTGGTGCAAAGCGCAAGGACCGGCGTAAAGATCCCGGTTCGAGCCTCCGGCTCTACACCTGCAGGTGGGTTGCTTCACAAGTGGTGAAGCAGGTCTGCAGGTGTCTATCTTTCTCTCCCCCCTCTGCCTTCCCCCTCCTCTCTCCATTTAACTCTGTCCTATCCGACAACAACGACATCAACAACAATAACTATGACAGTAAAACAACAAGGGCAATAAAAGGGAATAAAATAAGTATTTTTAAAAAATTTAAGTGGTCCGGGAGGTGGTGCAGTGGCTAAGGCACTGGACTCTCAAGTATGAGGTCCTGAGTTCAATCCCCAGCAGCACATGTACCAGAGTGATGGCTGGTTCTTTCTCTCTCCTATCTTTCTCGTGAATAAATAAATTCTTTTTTTTTTTTCATGGCATATATAGCCCATAATTTTTTTTGGTTTTGGTTTTTTATTTAATTATTTAAGAAAGGAGACATTAACAAAACCGTAGGACAGGAGGGGTACAACTCCACACAATTCCCACCACCAGATCTCTGTATCCCATCCCCTCCCCTGATAGCTTTCCCATTCTCTATCCCCGGCAGGAATATAGAATGTAGCAGGTTCCCCTTTCCGGAAGTGGAAGACTATGACACAGCGAAAGGGGCTTGGCAGTGGACAAGGGGCTTGAGTACACACGCTCCCGTGTGCTAGAGCCCAGCTTCAACCCCCAGTCCCCACCTGCGAAAATGCAGGGAGACAGATACCTCTGAATGAAAGAGAGAAAATGAATCAGGCCATCACCGCGTATTTGATGCTGGGGACTTAACTTAAGGTCTTATGCCTGCAAGTTTGCCTCTCTACCCATTGTACAACCTCCTTGAAATCTCCCTCTCCCTCCGCCTCCCCCCTCCCCCTCCCCCTCTCCACCTCTCCCTCTCCCCCTCTCCCTCTCCCTCTCCCTCTCTCCCTCTCCCTCTCTCCCTCTCCCTCTCCCTCCCTCTCTCCCTCTCCCCCTCTCCCTCTCTCTCCCTCTCTCTCTCCCTCTCTCCCTCTCCCTCTCCCTCTCTCTCCCTCTCTCTCCCTCTCTCTCCCTCTCTCCCTCTCCCTCCCTCTCCCTCTCTCCCTCTCTCTCCCTCTCTCCCTCTCTCTCCCTCTCTCCCTCTCCCTCTCTCTCCCTCTCTCTCCCTCTCCCTCTCCTTCTCCCTCTCTCTCTCTTTCTCTTTCCCTCTCTCTCCCTTTCTCTCTCTCTCTCTCTCTCTCTACCAGGAGTATCTCAAGGGCTCAGTGCCTGCAGAGCATCATTCTTCCCAGTGGCCATTTTCCTCCCTCTAGACAGGTGGTGGAAAAGAGAAACACCACACCACTGCACAATCACAACCATTTGAAACTTCCTTCCCCTGAAAGGAAGGCGGCTCCCATGTGGTGACCCAGAGCTTGAGCCCGGGTCCTTATGCATGGGAGACGGCGTGCTGGGGAGCCGCCTGCCACCCTCCCCGCGGAGCTCTGAGTTCGCCGGGCACATTGCATATACTGTCTTGAAGTGTAGGCTTTTCATTCCTACGTGTTTTAATATATTTTAAGTGTGATGAAGACAGAGAAATAGGGAGGGGAAGGAGAGAGAGAGACACCTGCAGTAGTGCTCTACCTCTCTTAAAACTTCCCTCCTGCTGCTGGGGGTGGGGCTTGAACCTGGGTTTTCACTCATAGCAACTTGTGCACTTTACCAGTTGCTCTTTATTTTATGCTGTCTTCCCATTAACGCTATCAAGTCACTGAGGGTAAGAACCATGTGGTTGTTGATCTCCTTGTTCTGTTGGTGCGCCTTGTTGCAGACAGGAGGCTGGAGTTTTAAGTGCTTTATTCTGTTTATGGCCCATAGGGGGCGCCGCTTGAGTCCTGTTAGATAGCAAGCTGACAACAAATGGAGTCTCTAACTTTGGCTACCGGTCTGTCTCTTTATTCCAGTGATGACTCTGAAATACATGACCTCTAATATTTATTTAATATTAATTAAACCATAGATGCTCTCTTGTACGTGTATTTACAATAGTCTTTGTATTTTTTCTTGTAGGACCGTGTGACTTTTAGAAGAATCATAGTAAAAAACAATGCAAAAAAGAGGAAGATGTTTGAATCATTTATTGAATCTGTGCCCCTTCTTAAATCACTAGAGGTAAGGTCTCTGAATAAGAATCAGTTTGTGGGGGCTTCGAAAAGCTGTTAAAACTTCCCTCTAGTTGGCTTTTGTGTGTGTGTGCGCTTAACCGGGTGTGCCACCGCCTGACTTGTTGTTGGCTTGTTGTTGGCTTTTCTAATCATACTGCCCTAGCCCATGTCTGTATTGTATAGATGTTATTCTTTTTTAAAAAAATATTTATTTATTCCCTTTTGTTGCCCTTGTTGTTTTATTGTTGTAGTTATTCTTGATGTCGTTGATGTTGGATAGGGGAGAAAGATAGACACCTGCAGACCTGCTTCACCACTTGTGAAGCGACTCCCTTGCAGGTGGGCAGCCGGGGGCTTGAACCGAGGGCTCGAACCAGGATCCTTAGGCCTTTCCTTGTGCTTTGCGCCACCTGCGTGTAACCCACTGCGCTACCACCCAGTTCTCTAGATGTTATTCTTGACTTGGAGTTGAGCTATTTTTTCCTTCTGTGTATATGACTATTGTTTCAGGTTTCAGAACGAATGAAGATTGTGGATGTAATAGGAGAGAAGATCTATAAGGATGGAGAGCGCATAATCACTCAGGTGAGTGGGGCCATTGGCAGGTTATTTGCTGGAAGTCAGCTCACTGGTCCCCTCAGTCAGGAACTCTGTTGCAGGGTCCCAGAGCAACAAACTAGGATCTTTAGTGATGGGCCAGATGGTATTGTGGCTTTAGGAGTTTGTTTTGTGCCTTTTCCTCATGTTACTTTTGGTAAATGTTAGGTATGTACTGGATCATGTGACGAATGCTACGTAACAAGCCTGTTGTGCATAGTGGGGCAGGGTTGCCTTCTCAGGCATGATCTGGACTTCCAGAGGGACACTGTGGCGCGTGCTCCCCCTACTCTCATAAACTTCAAAAGAAAAAACGTTGAGGGCTGGGAAGATGGTGTAACGGTTGACTCCTGCCTGGGCTGTCCCCAGCACCGCCATAAGCCAAGGGCTGAGCAGTCCTCTGGTGTTTCTCTGTATTTCTTCCATTAAAACAAAATAAACATGTAAAAGAACAGGTTAGCTTTAATAGTAAAAAAAAGTAATTGAATCAGCCAGAGTAGAATTCAAAGACATATTCCTGAAATCCACTCCTCCCAAATGTGCTTGCCTAGCATGTTTTCTTCCTCCATTTGCAGTTTGCCAGACAGTAAGATAGGGGTATAGTTCCGCATGGCAGCCACCACTGAAGTGCCATGTCCAAGCCCCCGGGGGAGCCACCACAATTCTCTCCAGGGCTTGGAGACAGTTTGCTTGCCTGCCACTTCCACTCTTTTCACCATTGCTCAAGCACCACCACCTCAGTGAGGCTCTGTTGAGTACGGTAGCTGTGCCTTCCTAGCAGGCCAGACCCCATATTCCCAGCTCTAGCTTTTCGCTGTAGCTCTTGCTGTCTTCAACACACTATGATATACTGGTCATTATGTTCATCGCTTAGCATATTTACTATATGAGACTGTAAGTTGTATAAGAACAAGGGTATTGGGTAGATCTCATGATGCCTAGAACAGTGGCTGGTTTCTATAGTAAGTACTTAATAAATTGTTTCTGGAGGCCGGGGAGAAAGCAGTCTATTGCAAAAGACGTTCACATACTTGAGACTCCCAAGGCCCCAGGTTCAATCCCCAGTACCACTATAAACCAGAGCTAAGCAGTGCACTGTTTAAAAAAGAATGGAGGTGAGGGGCTGGGTTATTGGCGCACCTGGTTAAATGCACGTATTAACCATACACAAGGACCTGGGTTTCTGGCGCACCTGGTTAAATGCACGTATTAACCATACACAAGGACCTGGGTTTCTGGCGCACCTGGTTTGAGCCTTCTGGGAGTAGTGATTCTTAGTGCCGGCACCGAGCCACTGGTGGCAGTCATTAGCATAAACCTAAAATAAATAAATGAGGAAGGAGGGCGCCAGTTGGCGGCATGCCCTGTTATGCGCATAAAGCGCTGCACACAGGAATAGCACCAGAACCTAGGCTCCAGCCCTGGCTCCCTACCTGTGGGGACGGACACTTAATAAGCAGTGAAGCAAGCCTGCAAGTGTCTCTGTCTCCCCTCTGCTCACAATTTCTCTCTGTTCTACTGAATAAAAAGCAAAGAAAGGGAAAAAATGGCCACCAGAAGCGGTGGGTTCCTAGTGCTTGCACCGAGCCACAGTGTTACCCTAGAAGCCAAAAAAGGAAGGAAGGACGGAAAGTAGGCGGTTCATTTATGAAGTTACTTGAATGACTGATTCAGCTAAATGTTTAACATTGAAAACAGGGAGTCGGGTGGTAGTGCAGTGGGTTAAGTGCATATGGTACAAGGATCCTGGTTCAAATCCCCGGTTCCCCACCTGCAGGGGAGTCGCTTCCCAGGCGGTGAAGCAGGTCTGCAGGTGTCTGTCTTTCTCTCCCCCCTCTGTCTTCCCCCCCTCTCCATTTCTCTCTGTCCTATCCAACAACAGCAATAATAACTACAACAATAAAACATCAAGGGCAACAAAAGGGAATAAATAAATATTAATTTTTTTTTAATTGAAAACATAAGAAGGAAAGCGTGAAGTTCCTACAAGTGACAGAAACCCAGGCCAAAGTACCCTGACCAAAGTGGGACCTTCTCCAGGTTTTACTAGCTACACTTGGCTGAGATCATTCCAAGGCCCGGGCCTCATGACCCAGGGTAGGCAGGAGTCATTTTTATGTTGTAAAACAACAAGAGCAACAAAAGAGAAAAAATAAATAAAGTTTTTTTTAATTTATTATTTTATTTTATTTATTTATTCCCTTTTGTTGCCCTTGTTGTTTTATTGTTATAGTTATTATTGTTGTTGTCGTTGTTGGATAGGACAGAGAGAAATGGAGAGAGGAGGGGAAGACAGAGAGGAGGAGAGAAAGACAGACACCTGCAGACCTGCTTCACCGCCTGTGAAGCGACTCCCCTGCAGGTGGGGAGCCGGGGTTCGAACCGGGATCCTTATGCTGGTCCTTGTGCTTTGCGCCACCTGCGCTTAGCCCGCTGCACTACAGCCCGACTCCCATAAAGTTTTTTTAAAAAAGATTTTAAATAAATGTTGTCTGCAGCATTCTGGACTCCTGGTTCCCTGCTATGGCTTTGAATGGCAGACCAACATGAACATTATAAATAGCACTGCTCTGTGCAGCTAGCACCCAGTGCATTCTCATGGGACAAATGTGAAGATTCCAGTTTGGGAAGTGAAAAACAGTGTTAGTCATGATCGGGCTGACGTCCCTGATGATTAAGATTCTCTTGTTTTCTGAATCTGTTACCCGTTGATTGGTATGCAGAATTGGAAAATAAGTACAAGTCGGAACTCAGGCAATGAGAAACTCTAACTTCATCTCTCTCCCTCTCAGGGTGAAAAGGCTGATAGCTTTTACATTATAGAATCTGGTGAAGTGAAAATCTTGATTAAAAGCAAGGTGAGTTTCAGCGTGATGGTATGAGTCATACCAGAGGTATGCAGAGAAAGTAACTCTTTGATTTAAATGATGTGACATGCGTTTGTGACAAAACCAACATTGTTGTGTAAGGTGTATGATTGGCAAAGACACATGTTTAAGCCCATACAGGGATTTAATAAGTTTCTTCTTGTTCCCATGGCCTTTGCCTCTGTTGTATAACTAGTTATATGAGAGTTGTTGTTCGAGGCCTAGAAAGACAGCTCACCTGTGTAGTGCTGCTGCTTTGTCATGACCTTGACCCAGGTTTGAACTGGGCCCCTACGGCACTGGAAGAGGTGGGGGGGGGGGGACAGGGGGAGTGGCACTCCCAGTTTTGCACACATAGTGTGAAAGGCAGGGATCTTGGTCCCAGCCCCCGGCTCCCCACCTGCAGGGGAGTTGCTTCACATATGGTGGAGCAGGTCTGCGGGTGACTTATCTTTCTCCCCCCTCTCCATGTTCCCTTCCCCTCTAAATTTCTGTCCTGTCCAATAAAATGAGAAAAAAAAAGGGGGGGGGAGTCAGACAGTAGTGCAGCTGCTTAAGCTCAGGTGGCACAAAGCACAAGGACCAGTGTAAAGATTCAAGTTTGAGCCCCCGGCTCCCCACCTGCAAGGGAGTCTCTTCACAGGCGGTGAAGCAGGTCTGCAGGTGTCTCTCTGTTTCCCCCTCTGTCTTCCTCTCCTCTTTCCATTTCTCTCTGTCCTGCCCAACAATGACAACAGTAACAACCACAATAATAACTACAACAATAAAACAACAAGGGCAACAAAAGGGAATAAATAAATATTAATTTAAAAAAATTTAAAAATAATAATAGTAATTTTTTTAAAATGCCTCTGGAAGCAGTGGAGCCCCAACAGTAACCCTGGAGGCAAAAAGAAGAAGAAGAAATGCTGATGCAATGGGCTCTTTCCCTTTCTCCATCTTTCTTCTGACTCTGGTCTGTCAAAAAGGCAGAGCAGGCATTGCATATGCCAGTGTGATGCTGGTTCTCTCACTCGCTTAGGCTCTCTCATTAAATATTCATTGGGGGCAAAGGAGAATGCAATTGTAAAAATACGTGTGAGTCGTCAGTATGAAGGATTTCCTTTTTAGAGCACTGAGAAGGGAGATCTCTCAGGACTGTCACTATCCTGACCTAGAGACTCAGTGGGGAGCGTGACTGTGATCATACATCTCGCATCATAAGGTTTCCCTGTTTCAGTTGCTTTAAACAGAGAAATTTGTTAAAACAGTGACTGACTTTGAGGGGTCGGGTGGTGGTGCACTGGGTTAAGTGCACATAATATGAAGTGCAAGGACCCTCTCAAGGATCCTGATTCGATCCCCCAGCTCCCCACTTGCAGGGGGGCTGCTTTCACGGTCGGTGAAGCAGGTCTGTGGTTGTTTATCTTTCTCTCCCCCTCTCTGCCTTCTCCTCCTCTCTGTTTCTCTCTGTCCTGTCCAACAGTGAGAGCAATGGCAACAGTAATAGTAACAACAAGGGCAACGAAGTGGGAAAAATGGCCTCCAGGAGCAGTGGATTCGTAGTGCAACAAAATGGGAAACACGGCTTGGGAGCTGGGCGGTTGCACTCCCAGTTAAACACACATAGTACTAAGCTCAAACACTTGCACAAGGATCTTGGTTCGAGCTCCCAGCTCACCACCTGCAGCAGGGACGCTTCACAGACAGTGAAGCAGGTCTGCGAGAATCTCTCTTTCTCCCTCTCTAGCTCCCCCTTCTCTCTCAGTATTTCTTTTCCTTGTTTAGTTTTTAAGAAAGAAAAAAAAATGGCTGCCAGGAGCAGTATATTTGTAGTGCCAGCACAGAGCCCCAACAATAGCCCTGGAAGAGAAAAGGAAAGGAAAGGGGAAGGAGGGAAGGAGAGAAGAGGAAGAGAAGGCAGAGCCGTAGAAGTGAATATAAATGGGCAATAGATAGATAAGATAGGCAGCTATACAGTCAGCCCATATCTGTGACCTTGGGAGAACTGTTACAGTTTCTGCTGTAGGCAGGGGATGGGGACACCAAACTCTGGGGGTGCGAACAGTGTGGAATTCTGCCCGTTATCTTATAATTTTGGCTCCATATGATTCCAGCTGTACAAAGAGCTATTGTCTACATCATTGCCGACACCTGGGGCGGGCAGTAGTGTCTGTGAGCTGCTTTCTGGTTAAGTATCTGTATGGGCAGGGGAGATAGCATAATGATTATCAAAAAGACTTTCAAACAAGATCAGAAAAGAAAGCACAAGTAGAACCTGAAATGGAATTGGTGTATCGCACTGGGGTGGGTGGGTGGGGAGAATACAGGTCCAAGAAGGATTCAGAGGACCTAGTGGGGGTTGTATTGTTATATGGGAAACTGGGCAATGTTAGGTACAAACTATTGTATTTACTGTTGAATGTAAAACATTAATTGCCCCCCCAAAAAAATCAGAAAGAAAGGAATATAAAAAAAAAAAAGACTTTCATGCCTGAGGGTCTGAGGATCTAGCTTTAATTCGTAGCACCATCATAAGCCAGAACTAACCAGTGCTTAAATCACTAATAAAGAAATACTTTTAAAAATAGACCTAGGGAGTCAGGTGGTAGCGCAGCAGGTTAAGCACACGTGGCACGAAGTGCAGTGACCAGCATAAGGATCCTGGCTCAAACCCCCGGCTCCCCACCTGCAGGAGAGTCGCTTCACAGGCAGTGAAGCAGGTCCGAAGCTGTCTTATCTTTCTCTCCCCCTCTCTGTCTTCCCCTCCTCTCTCCATTTCTCTCTGTCCTAACAATGACAACATGAACAACAACAATAATAACTACACCAACAATAAAAAAACAAGGGCAACAAAAGGAAAAATTAAATTAAAGTAGACCTATTCAGGAGTCGGGCGGTAGCACAATGGGTTAAGTGCATGTGGTGCAAAGTGCAAGGACCAGCATGAGGATCCCGGTTCAAGACCCCGGCTCCCCACCTGCAGAGGAGTCGCTTCACAAGCAGTGAAGCAAGTTTGCAGGTATTTTTCTCTCCCCCTCTCTGTCTTCCCCTCTTCTCTCCATGTCTCTCTGTCCTATCCATCAACGATGACATCAATAACAACAACAATAATAACTACAACAGTAAAACAATAAGAGCAACAAAAGGGAATAAATAAATATTTTAAAAATAAACCTATTGGGAGTCGGGTGGTAGTGCAGTGGGTAAAGTGCAGGTGGCACAAAGCACAAGGATCGGCTTAAGGATCCTGGTTTGAGCCCCTGGCTCCCCACCTGCAGGGGGAATCGCTTCACAGGCGGTGAAGCAGGTCTGCAGGTGTCTGTCTTTCTCTCCCCCTGTCTGTCTCCCCTCCTCTCTCCATTTCTCTCTGTCCTATCCAACAATGACGACATCAATAATAACTACAACAGTAAAGCAACAAGGGCAACAAAAGGGAATAAATAAAATATTTAATAAAAAATAAATAAACCTATTACAGCTGGAAAGATAGCACACTGGTAAGAAGGAAGATCCAACCATATAAACTAGTCTGACACATTTAAAGAGAAAACTTTTTAAGCTAGAATTTGCATGTATATGTATATGTGTATGTGTATGTATATATATGACAGGGAAATTGAGAGAGAGAGATACCTGCTGCCTTACACTTATGAAGCTTCCCCACTGCAGGTGGGGTCTCTGGACTGGAGCCCAGGTCCTTACACATGGTGACATGTGCTCAGTCAGATGCGTCACTGTCTGTTACCTGGTGCTTTTTTTAAAAAAATAAAACTACCCTAAAATATATTTATACTTAACATGAAGTGTTCATTATAGATTGAAACAATTCTCACTAATACACCCTAAATAACTTTTTCAAAATATTTATTCCCTTTTGTTGCCCTTGTTGTTTTATTTTTGTAGTTATTGTTGTTGTTGCTGTCGTTGTTGGACAGGACAAAGAGAAATGGAGAGAAAAAGGGAAGACAGAGAGGGGCGAGAAAGACAGACTTAGATCCAAGCCCTGTACAAGCATGGCACTGTACATGCTCAGCTGGGTAAGCTGCCACTCAGCCCCAGTAAACGCTTTTCATTGGGAGAGAAAGAGACTATCGTACTACTCCATCACTGACGATGTCCTGTTGACTGTTGCCTTTTTTTGTTTTCCTTCAGTGCAAAGAGATCAGTCCTTGGCTCTTCCCCTCCCCCCTTCTGCTAGTGATTTAATTGTTTTATAAAATTTCAGGGGTATAGGGACCGGGCGGTGATGCACATGGTTAAGGGCTCATATTATAGTGTGCAAAGACCTGGGTTCAAGCCCCTGGCCCCGACTTGCAGGGGGATAGCTTCATGAATGGTGAAGCGGGGCTACAGATGTCTCTCTCTCTCTCTCCCTCTTCTATTTCTGGCTGTTACTGACCAATAAATAAAGATAATTTAAAATTTTTTCAGGCGAGGGAGTCGGGCAGTAACACAGTGGCTTAAGTGCAGGTGGCACAAAGCACAAGGACCTGCATAAGGATCCTGGTTCGAGCTCCCGGCTCCCCATCTGTGGGGGAGGTCGCTTCACAGGCAGTGAAGCAGGTCGGCAGGTGTCCATCTTTCTCTCCCCCTCTCTGTCTTCCCCTCCTCTCTCCATTTCTCTCTGTCCTATCCAACAACGACATCATTAACAGCAATAATAACTACAACAATAAAACAAGAGCAACAAAAAGGGAATAAGTAAATAAATAAATAAAATTTCATGGGTGTGGTCCAGGAGGTGGCACAGTAGATAAAGCACTGGACTCATGCATGAGGTCCTGAGTTTGATCCCCGGCAGCACATGTACCAGAGTGATGTCTGGTGCTTTCCCTCTCTCTTCCTATCCCTCTCATTGATAAATAAATAAAAACTATTTTTTTAATTCGGGGTATAATTTCACACCCATACATGCTAAATGTGCCACCAAACTTTGATAGCTGTTCACTGAAGGGTGCCGGGACTCAGATAAAGCCCTGGGTAAAGGCCGACTCCTTGGATAAAACCAGGCCACTGAGACTAGCCTGTGAAATCCCCACGGTGCTGTCAGAATCTCTGCTCGGTGAATTGTCCCTCATTGTGTTAACTGTGTGAGGAGTGAAGACAAGCATGTGTCCCTGGACATGCCCAGTGTGTTTCTGGACTCAACTAGGCCGTCTTCTCTGTCTGCTTTAGACTAAAGCAAACAAAGATGGTGGGAATCAAGAGGTCGAGATTGCTCGCTGCCATAAGGGACAGTACTTTGGAGAGCTTGCCCTGGTCACCAATAAACCCAGAGCTGCTTCGGCATACGCAGTGGGAGATGTCAAATGCCTTGGTAAGAGCCTCTCACCCGTGAACACCTCCTCTTCCACTGTGCAGTATTCCCCCCGTGAGTTGAGCAAGCCTTCCCCTCTGCAGCCTCTCACTCATAATCTAGGCCTGAACGGTTTGTATGGCCAACCAGAAATGGCTTTTCTGCAGCAGTGAATTAGAAGTGTGTTCTTTTAGCCAACATTTCTGAATGAGTGCTGACTGTGGCTTGTGAGAGGAGCAGTAGTGACAGCAGCTGTTCAGGACTCGAGGAGAATGGAGAGAAAGGGAGCTACTGGGCTACGAGGCCCAGTCCTGTTGTATTCATTAAGAAACATCCTTCCGGGGAGTCGGGCTGTAGTGCAGCGGGTTAAGCGCAGGTGGCGCAAAGCACAAGGACCAGCATAAGGATCCCCACCTGCAGAGGAGTCTCTTCACAGGCGGTGAAGCAGGTCTGCAGGTGTCTGTCTTTCTCTCCTCCTCTCTGTCTTCCCCTCCTCTCTCCATTTCTCTCTGTCCTATCCAACAACAACAACAACAATAACTACAACAATAAAACAACAAGGGCAACAAAAGGGAATAAATAAAATTAAAAAAAAAAAAAAGAAACATCCTTCCGGGGCCGGGCGGTAGCGCACCAGGTTAAGCCACATAGTGCGAAGCGCAAGGACCAGCGTAAGGATCCCGGTTGGAGCCCCCGGCTCCCCACCTGCAGGGGAGGCGGTGAAGCAGGTCTGCAGGTGTCTGTCTTTCTCTCCTCCTCTCTGTCTTCCCCTCCTCTCTCCATTTCTCTCTGTCCTGTCCAATAAAATGGAAAAAGATGGCCGCCAGAAATAAGTAGATTCATGGTGCAGGCACCGAGCCCCAGCGATAACCCTGGAGGCAAAAAAAAAGAGAAAAGAAACATCCTTCTCTCTTTATCTCTGTCTGTCTCTCTCTGTCTCTCTTTTTATCGGAGCACTGCTCAGCCCTGGCTTATGGTGTTGCTGGGTCTGAACCTGGGTGCTCAGAGCCTCGGGCGTGAAAATCATGTTGCGTAGTCATGATGCTGTTTCCCCAGCCCTAGAAACAGCCTTTCTTTTCTCAAGTGTCCATGTCCTGAAATGAAGCTGCCTATAATGTGAGCGACTGGGTATAGTTAAGGAAGCCTTTGCTCCTGGAAGTGACTGGGATCTTCAGTGTAGATAGAAAAATCATTGTCTCCTTGCCTTTCTGTTGACATGGCAGTTATGGATGTGCAAGCTTTCGAGAGGCTTCTGGGGCCCTGTATGGACATCATGAAGAGGAACATCTCAAATTATGAGGAACAGCTGGTGAAGATGTTTGGTTCCAGCATGGATCTGGTCGATCCTGGGCAGTAGATGTGCCAAACCCAGCGCCTTCGCAGTGTGACACCAAAATCTTCCGGTCAGCCACAGAAAACAGACATGACAGAACTGTTCCTGCTGTTGCCACCGCCACTGTCACTGCTTTGGCCGTGGGCATGTATAAAACTTGAAAGTCAGCACTAAAGGATGGGCAGAGGTTCCACCTCCACCTCCACTCTGCTTCTGAAAGCCCATTATTAGACCACCTGTAATATTTACTCCAACCCAGTTTTTACATTTTTGGTTGAAAATGGCATGTCTCTCCAACAATTTAAGTGCCTGATACAAAGTCCAAAGTGTAAACATCTTATTTCCTCTCTTGCTGCTATTACTGCTTTTGGAAGTTACCACAGGTCCGTACAAACCTATTGTATAACTGTAGACATCTTCCCCCAACTTTTCTCAAGGAAGGTCATGTTGTAGCCTTTGATCTCGTAATTTTTGCTTTGAGAAAATCAACATTTGTTCACAGTTGTAGTCTTTGCTTTTACAGTGGGAAGCGGTGACAGATGTGATGGAGGTCTGTGATTTGTGGCACTGTGCTGTCTGCTTGACGGCCACACAAATTAGAGCTCTCTCAACCTCACAGTGTTGTTTAGGGAAGGCCCTGCCTAGGACACCACAGATCCAGACCCCAAAGTACACTGATTGGAAATTGTGACGCGCGTTAGAGCAGGAAATTTGGGTTCAGCATATGTTCTTCACGTAGCTGAGAGTCAAGGAATGTTTCCTGGGTTGGGGCGATTGTTTTGGGAGTTTCTTGTTTTGTTTTATCTCTGTGTAGTGTACATGAATGAATTACTGTCCGCTTATAAGGAGCCAGGGTCTAGAGCTACCACCGCCTTCTCTGACCCAGGATTTTCATGGGCAACCCTTGCCATCTCTTCCTTTCCAGTTGCCCCTACCAGCTAGTGGCAGTGTGCCAGCTAGAGTCTGCTGTGAAGAGAACCCTCTCTTACTCCAGACTATTGCATAGCTTTGCTTTTGAACCATCAGTTTTTTAACTCTTCAAAGAAGCAGCTATTTTTTGAACTACAATTTTTTCTCTACTTAGGGAATTCCCCTTGGACAGACCCGTATGTCTGGAGCTGGTCACTGGTCCAGGCATCCATCCTACAGATCAAGTCTTTTTGTTAGTTTTCAAAAAACTTCATAGAATTACTGTAAAGACCTTTCTAATTAAGATACTGGAATATTTGGGATTCTAATCATTAGTCCCAGAGGAAGGTAATTTAACTTTTATTTAAAAAAAAAAAAAACTTTTTTAACCTAATGAATCATCCTAATCAATCAGCTGTAATTCAGAATGAGTTTTTTTCCTTCAGAATGACTTAGAACTAGATGCTACAAGAAATCTTAAGAGCAGCATGAAATTTGCGTAAGAAGAAATTTTAATGTCGTAGTTAGGTTTATATTAAATCAAGAGATCTTTTCCAATATGATCTTTTTATTTTTTTTTTAACTTGTATAACTCAATAAATTCCTCAGAGATTACATGCTGGGGCTTGAGTCATTCCTGTTGTGGATAATGATGGAGCCCACAGGATCATCTTCCATTGTCCTTAAAAATCAAGTACCTTTAGATAAAAATCAAAGTATAAACTTAAAATAAAAAATCAAGTACTTTTGGGTGGGTGTAAATAGCATAATGGTTATGCAAAGAGACTCTCATGCCTGAGGCTCCAAAGTCCCAGGTTCATCCACCACTACCACCACCACCACCACCATAAACCAGAGTTGAGCAGTGCTTTGGTTTTAAAAAAAAAAAAGTCAAGTACTCTTGTGGTGGACAGTGTTACTCGAGAGATTTACAGAGTGTTGATCTGCCATAACTGTGGTTATTTCTCCATTTTTCCTTGTTTCCATGAAGAGAGAACAGAAGGACTCTTGCTAGGCTACCCCAAGTCACCTGGTGATAGCTCTCAGAATTGTGAAAAGTTGGACTACTCCAGAACAGGCAGCTAGTACTGGAAAAACTTGTGTGGATTTTCTCACAGATCTCGAAAGTTCTTTTTCCTCGTGGTATTGCTTTGTTATCCGATAAATAAGAAAACAGATCTTGTACTTTAGCAGATAAAAGCCACAGCTGTTTTGTATAAGGGTGATGTCATCAGGCTTTGGGAATGCAGAGCTGTAACCCCCAACTGTGTGAGCACTGTGTTTGAACACTGACTAGATGTCCCTGTGAATCCCCACATCACCACGACTAAGACTGGTTGCTGTCAATTCTGCCAGTCGTTCCCATATGTTGGGCCTTCTCTTGCACATCACAGTTCAGTCTTTTCGTCTGTGGAGGCCTCTTGACATGCCCAACTCACCAGTGGTTTCTGCTTTATAGAATAGAATCTATCAAGACTAGGTTCTCCCGTTCCATATACAGATTGACATGTGGCTCACCAACCCAGACTCGTACTCCTTTGGGATGTAGGTGAAGGAAGCAAGGCTTAAAGAGGCAAGTGTGAATGAGATAGGACACAACCATAACCAAGGTGCTAGGAATCCCACAGTGTTCCAGTTCTCTTTGCAGCATGGGGATCTAAGATGGCAGACCAAGTCATCTCAGGGCTGTGGTATTTACATCGGGCTAGGTGACCCTGCACTGATGAGTGAGCCTCAGAGGGAAGGGCGAATAGTAGAAGATAATCCTCCCCTTGCTTCCCAGCAGGAGCTCTGTGATAGAGGACCTCTGATGAATTCATGTCCGGAGGCCTTCCTGTGCCACGCTTTTTTTTTCCTTTTCTCATAGAGACAGAGAGGGAGGATGAAGAAAGAGGGAGCGAGAAAGATACCTATAGTACTGTTCTACCACTCATGAAACTGCATCCCCGTAGGGGCTAGAACCCAGGTCCGCACATATTGTAACAGGTACACTCTATTGGGTACGCCACAGCCTGGCCCCTGAGAAGATACACGTACGTAATTTTTCTTTCATTCTTTTTTTTGAGGCAGAGATCCACAGCCTCTTGCCTGTCTTTGCCATTGATGGTAGGTAGTGGAGACTGTTCTGAGAGACTTGAGTTCCAACCTGCAGTATTATCCTTCTTTCTCACCCCCGTCTCAACTTATTACACTCACTCTCTTCTCTTGGTTGTATTCGCTGAAAGAAGGCTTCATATGTTATGTCCTCTTAGTCAGTAGTCCTTATATATAGTTGCTACCGATTTTCAGAAATCAGGGTGGAGCTTTCCTTCGAGCAATTAAATGAGCAAAATCAGCAGCAACTTGGCAAAAAATGGTTCTTTGGCCGGCAGAGTTTATGTTGATCATTTTATTGCCCGAGTCTTTGCTCACAACAGTCGGTGAGAGATGCCACCAGTGCCCGGTAGCACTCTGGGCATATACCATTTTCACATTGTGTCAGTGTACAGACAATCCTCTCTCGTTTCAGAAAATTGAAAGAGCATTTTTGTACAGAGAAAAAGGAAAAAGACCCATGAATGTCATATTTTATCTCTGTTTTCAGCTGACCAGTGTTGAAACTTTTGTTCTTGATGCGTACTTGGAAACCATTCTTGCCAAGAAACAAGTTGTTCTGTTTGTTCACTAAAATTACCTCTTGTTCCTCCTGTCCTGACTGCTGATGTTCCTCAATGATTTAATGTCTTTTATGGGAAGCAGCCTTCCTGTGGGGTTTCCTTTTACACACTGCAGGGCTATCTTTATACTTAAAAAGAAAAAAAGAAAAGAAAAAAATTACTGTCACTAACCTCATGGGGGATTTGCAGAGAAACATTTAGCCCATCTTGAGCAAAAGGTAGATTCCTCATTGTTTTCTTAAGATCACTGTAACGAAAGAAATCTAATACAGCATTATTGTGCTACCTCAGAGGTAAAAATATTTTAATTCTTTTCCTTTTTTGTCCTGAGAACTCTACATAGTTTGATACATTTTTCAGTTAAGAATTATTTTTAAATCATTGGGAATAGTCTTCTGTTAACCCATTTCACACTTGTATTTTAATCTGGGAAGAATAACTGATTGGAAAGTGATCACTTCTTGCTCTGTAGTATTGAACATGGAATTAAATCATTGTTTGCCTTATGGCTGAATTTTGTAAGAGGAAACTGGAGGACTTGGCTTCACTCTTGGTTAATAAAGGCTGACAAATCATGTCTAACTTTCTGGTGCTGCCCTACGTCGTGTCTCTCCTCTCATTTCAGGGCTCTTGGCCATCGCAGCGCATAATCAGCTGCTGGACGTTTCTGGGGTTGGCACGTGGGCTCTTTGTTCTTTCTTTAAAAGTCACCTGTGGGGGGGAGCCGGGCAGTAGCACAGCGGGTTAAGCGCAGGCGGCACAAAGCACAAGGACCGGCATAAGGATCCCGGTTCGAACCCCGGCTCCCCACCTGCAGGGGAGTCGCTTCACAGGCGGTGAAGCAGGTCTGCAGGTGTCTGTCTTTCTCTCCCCTTTCTGTCTTCCCCTCCTCTCTCCATTTCTCTCTGTCCTATCCAACAACAAGGACATCAATAACAACAACAATAACTACAACAATAAAACAAGGGCAACAAAAGGGAATAAATAAATAAAATAAATATATTTTTTAAAAAGTTACCTGTGGGGAGTCAGGCGGTAGCGCAGTGGGTTAAGCACATGTGGCGCAAAGCTCAAGGTCCGACCGGAATAAGGATCCCGGTTCGAGCCCCCGGCTCCCCACCTGCAGGGCAGTCGCTTCACAGGCAGTGAAGCAGGTCTGCAGGTGTCTGTCTTTCTCTCTCCCTCTCTGTCTTCCCCTCCTCTCTCCATTTCTCTCTGTCCTATCCAACAACAACGACATCAATAACAACAATAATAACTACAACAATAAAAACGAGGGCAACAAAAAGGAAATAAATAAATATTTTTTAAAAAAGTTAACCTGTGGCCTGGCAGGTGGCACAGTGGGTCCAGCCCCAAACTTGTGCTCATGAGGCCCTGAGTTTGATCTGTGGCACTGCAGATATGAGAGGGATGCTCCAGTTCTCTCTTCTCTTTCTCTCATTTCTCGCTTGCTAGTGTTAATGAATCAATTTGTCTTGCTGCCAAGGGCTTCCAGAGGCCTTTCTGCCTATATAATCCCACTGCTGCCAGTTAACTTTTTTTTTTCAGGGGTGGCGGGAGACACCATAGCACTGTTTCACTATTTGCAAAGTTTCCACTTCTTCATTTCCTTACGGTAGCTTGGGACTTGAACCTGGGTCCTTGGGTATAATAAAGTCTGTACTCTGCAGGGTGAACTGTCCCAGTGTCCAATAAATAAATCTTTAAAATAAATAAACAAGGGAGTCGGGCTGTAGCGCAGTGGGTTAAGCGCAGGTGGCGCAAAGCACAAGGACCGGCAGAAGGATCCCGGTTCGAACCCCGGCTCCCCACCTGCAGGGGAGTCGCTTCACAGGCGGTGAAGCAGGTCTGCAGGTGTCTGTCTTTCTCTCCCCCTCTCTGTCTTCCCCTCCTCTCTCCATTTCTCTCTGTCCTATCCAACAACGACAACAACAATAATAACTACAACAATAAAACAACAAGGGCAGCAAAAGGGAATAAATAAACAAAATAAATATTTAAAAAAAATTAAAATTAGAAAATTAAAATAAATAAACAAGAGCCAGGCAGTGGTCCACCCAGAACTGTTGAGTTTACACATTACCACGTGCAAGGACCCTGATTCAAGCTGCTGGGCCCCACCCGGAGAGCGGACATGCGCAGAGAAGCAGGTCTGTGAGTGTTTATTGTTCTCTTCCCTCCACTCTCAATTTCTCTCTGTCCAAGAAAAAGAAAGCCAAAAATTAAATATAGTATTACCATTAAAATATTATCTAACTGGGAGTCGGGCAGTAGCGCAGCGCAGTGGGTTAAGCTCGGGTGGTGCAAAGCGCAAGTAAGGATCTGGGTTCGAGCCCCCGGCTCCCCACTTGGAGGGGAGTCGCTTCACAGATGGTGAAGCAGGTCTGCAGGCGTCTTGTCTTTCTCTCCCCCCTTTTCTTCTACTCCTCTCTCCATTTCTTTTTTAAATATTTTATTTATTTTCCTTTTTGTAGCCCTTGTTTTTATCATTGTTGTGATTATTGTTATTATTATTGATGTCGTTGTTGCTGGATAGGACAGAGAGAAATGGAGAAAAGAGGGGGAGAGAAAGATAGACACCTGCAGACCTTCACTGCTTATAAAGTGACCTCCCTGCAGGTGGGGAGCCGGGGACTCAAACCGGGATCCTTAATGCCGGATCTCTTTCGTGCCAAGTGCGCTTAACCTACTGCGCTGCAGCCCGACCCTCTCCTCTCCGTTTCTGTCCTATCCAATAACAGTGACATCAATAACAATAACAACTACAACAATAAAACAAGAGCAACAAAAGGAAATAATAAATACTAAAAAAATCTTTAAAAAGAAAAAAAGGGGAGTCGGGCGATAGTGCAGTGGATTAAGCACACATGGTGTGCACAAGGACTGCCGTAAGGATCCCGGTTCGAGCCCCCGGCTCCCCACCTGCAGAGGAGTCGCTTCACAAGCGGTGAAGCAGGTCTGCAGGTGTCTATCTTTCTCTCCCCCTCTCTGTCTACCCCTCGTCTCTCCATTTCTGTCCTATCCAACAATGATGACATCAATAACAACATTAATAACTACAACAATAAAACAAGGGCAACAAAAGAGAAATATTTAAGAAAAAATATCTAACTATATCTTTAGCAATTTTATAACAACTACTGGATTTGAAAATATTAAACATGGAGTCTCAGCTGAGGAAATGGCTTCACTAGTAGCTTTGGATGTACATGACCTGAGGTTCCCAGTTAGATCCTGGCAGCGTATGCACTAGATATCCCCCACCCTCTCGTAGTGTCAGTTCTAAGCATGTTGCAGCTGAGACTGAGCCCACTGGGAGACCTGACATCCTGTTACGTTGCTATCAGCCAGCCCCATGCCCAGGGAGAGAAGTAATGCTGTGAAGAGTCACAAACACCCCTGCCCCGCCTCCCAGGAACTGAATGCAACCAAAGAGTTTTATTCCCATCTCAGTGGAGCTGGAGCACAGCCCCTCCCTTGGCACTCAGGCTGGTTCCAGTAGCCTTGCAGCTCCTGGCCAGGGCTAATGGAGGAGGAGGGGGGGGGGGGGGGAGGAGGAGGGGGAGGGGGAGGAGGAGGAGCTCTTGGGAGGGCTCTGCCTCTTCTCTAAAGGAGGAGACAATCTACCCACTCCCATGCTTCGCCTCCCCCACCATGGTTTTGGGGTTCCAGGCCAGCCCCTGAACCAGCCTGAATGGGGTCAAAGTGTAACAGGAGGCTGGAGTCCAGTGACTGGTGGGATTTCTGTCCTCCTGTTCACGTTAGCCTGAAAATCTTGGGCTCACAGCAAAACCAACACCTATTCCCAAACATCATTTATTTGCTCACAAATAAAAACCAAGGTCGGGGCAGGGAGATGGCTCACCTGGTTGAGTGCACGTGTTAACAGTGTGCAAGGATCCAGGTTCGAGCCCCTGGTCCCCACCAGAGAGAAAGCTTTGCGAGTGGTGAAGCAGGGTTGTAGGTGTCTCTCTGTCTCTCTTCCTCCCAAACTCCCCTTCCCTCTCCATTTCTGGCTGTCTCTATCTAATAAATAAATTTGAAAACCAAGGTCTGCTAAGAATTCTTGCCTATCAGGTATCTTCATACTTGTTAAGTGGACAGAGCTAGTTTTATGACCTGAGAGCTAGCCTCATGGCAGGCATTCATGGACCAGGTTTATAGTGTGCATGCAAAGGTAAGTTAGGGTTATAAGAGTTGAGCCCAGTGGGGTAGGCAGGCAAAGTTCTTGGAGTGGTCTTCTGGGCTTTTTATTGCCTAGATGTGCCTAAGAGAGGCTATGTGTGGGGGTAGGGGTAGGTATAGGGTGGGGGGTGTACGAGTGTGTGTGTGCAGGGCATGTATGTATTTATTTTTCCCTTTTGTTGCCCTTGTTTTATCGTTGTAGTTATTGTCGTTATTGATGTCGTCATTGTTGGATAGGACAGAGAGATGGAGAGAGGAGGGGAAGACAGAGGGGGAGAGAAAGACAGACACCTGCAGACCTGCTTCACCGCCTGTGAAGCGACTCCCCTGCAGGTGTAGAGTCGGGGGCTCGAACCGGGATCATTATGCTGGTCCCTGCGCTTTGCGCCACGTGCGCTTAACCTGCTGAGCTACCGCCCGACTCCTTTTTTTTTTTTTTAATTTTTTTAATATTTATTTTCCCTTTTGTTGCCCTTGTTGTTACTGATGTCGTTGTTGGATAGGACAGAGAGAAATGGAGAGAGGAGGGGAAGACAGACACCTGCAGACCTGCTTCACCGCCTGTGAAGCCACCGCTGCAGGTGGGGAGCCGGGAGCCGGAACCCGGATCCTTATGCTTCGCACCACTTGCGTTTAACCCGCTGCGGTACTGCCCGACTCCCTTCTTTTTTTTAATATTTGTTTATTCCCTTGTATTGCTCTTGTTGTTTTATTGTTGTAATTATTATTGATGTCATTGTTGGATAGGACAGAGAGAAATCGAGGGGGGGAGAGAAAGACAGACACCTGCAAACCTGCTTCACCGCCTATTAAGCGACTCCCCTGCAGGTGGGAAGCCGGGGGCTCACACCAGGATCCTTATACCAGTCCTTGCACTTTGCGCCACATGCACTTAAGCCGCTGTGCTATCGCCCGACTCCCCAGGGTCCTTTTCTTAATATTAAACCAGCCAAATGGGCTGGAGAGACAACATAATGATCATGCAAAAAAGACTTTAAAGCCTGAGGCTCTGAAGTTCCAGGTTCGATTTCCAGCACCACCATAAACCAGAGCTGTTCAGTGCTTTGGTTTTTCTGTGTCTTTCTCCCTGTATTATTAAAATAAAATAAAAATAGTAAGAGCCAACTAGTTCCTTGTCTTGGTAATTTTTCTGCCCTTTTTAAAAATATTTTTAAAATTTTAAAATATTCATTCCCATTTGTTGGTCTTGTAGTTATTATTGCTGTTGTTACTGATGTTGTTGTTGTTGGGTAGGACAGAGAGAAATGGAGAGAGGAGGGGAAGACAGAGAGGGGGAGAGAAAGATAGACACCTGCAGACCTGCTTCACCGCATGTGAAGCTGCTCCCCTGCAGGTGGGGAGCCCGGGGCTGGAACCGGGATCCTTAAGCTGGTCCTTGTGTTTTGTGCCACCTGCGCTTAACCCACTGCACCACTGCCCGACTCCCTATTTTCTGCCTTTTATGAAGGCACTTGTGAAGCTTTCTCCCTGCAGTGGGGCCTGGGGGGCTTGAACCCCGGTCCTTGTGCATTGTAACGTGTGCTCAACCAGGTACGCCACCAGCTGACCCCCTTCCTTGTTTGTTTGTTTTTTTTAAGATAAACTTCATTATCCAAGATCCCAGTGTAACTTCAGAATTTACATCAATTCTGAATTCAGCTGACACATGCCATGACATTGACCTTACACAAAAGGTTTTCATGTCTGAGGCTTACACCTAGGCTCTGTCCTCCACATCACCATCAGCCAGTGCTAAACAGTGCTATGGTCTCAGTGCCTCCACCCCCCCATAGCTCTCAATCAAATAGATAAAATAGTAAGGAAAATCAACGTGCAGCCAACGCCGTCCCTAGAGCCCACATACCCAACAGTGGGGTCTGAGAAGGGAGAGAGTGGGGTTGAGGAAGTACGTTTTTTTACTTTTTAAAAATTTATTTTCCCTTTTTGTTGCAGTTATTGATGCTATCATCATTGTTGGATAGGACAGAGAGAAATGGAGTGAGGAGGGAAGACAGAGGGGGAGAGAAAGATAGACATCTGCAGACCTGCTTCACTGCTTGTGAAGCGGCTCCCCTGTAGGTGGGGAGCCGGGGGCTTAGGGGCTCGAACCAGAATCCTTATGCAGGTCCTTGCGCTTTGCTCCACGTGCGATTAACCCATTGAGCTATGGCCTGACTCCTTTTTTGTTTGTTTTTGTTTAAGTATAGACAGCCAGAAATCAAGAGGGAAGGAGGTGGTAGAGGAGAAAGGCAGAGAGACACTTGCAGAACTGCTTCACTGCTGTGAAGTTAGCTGCCTGCAGGCTCAAACCCAGGTCCTTCCCCATTTTTTTTTTTGCCTCCAGGGTTATTGCTGGGGCTCGGTGCCCGCACTATGAATCCACTGCTCCGGGAGGCTTTTTTTCCCCATTTTGTTGCCCTTGTTGTTGAACGTTCTGGTTATTATTGTTGTTGTTGCTGTCAGTGTTGGATAGGACAAAGAGAAATCGAGAGAGATGGGGAAGACAGACAGGTGGAAAGAAAGACACCTGCAGACCTGCTTCACCTCTTGTGAAGAGACTCCCCTCCCACAGGTGGGGAGCTGGGGGCTCAAACCTAGATCCTTAGGCAGGTCCTTGTGCTTCACGCCATGTGCCCAGCCCCTAAGTCCTTCCCCAGTGTAACATACACTTCACCAGGTGTTCCACCACCTCCCTTTTTTTTTGCCTCCAGTGTTATTGTCAGCATATTGGGTGCTGTCTCAGTGTAAGTATGTGGACTGGCCTTATTTTCACTCTTTAAACTTAAGAATAAATTCCTTATATTTATATAAGGAGTCGTGTCAGTTTGTGTGGGTTCGGATTAGTTGGCCTTAGTTGTCATACTTTGTAATGGGTATAGTCAGAAACAAAACTTAACATTTATTGGGGCTCAGTGCCGACACTACGAATCCACTTCTCCTGGTGGCCATTTTTTCCTTCTTATTGGATAGGAAAGAGAAAATGAGAAAAGAGGGAGAGATAGAAAGGGAGAGAGAGAGATGCCCGAGGCTCCAAAGTCCCTGGTTCAGTCCCCTTCACCACCATAAACCAGTCCTGAGCAGTGCTCTGGAGAAAAGAAAAAGGGAGACAGAGAAAGAAAGAAAGAAAGAAAGAGAAAAAAGAAAGAAAGAGAAAGAAGAAAGGAAGAAAGGAAGACACTTGCAGACCCGCTTCACTCCTTGTGGGAGTTGAGAGAAGGTTGGGGACATGGTGCATGATGGTGGAGGTGAATTTAACTTGGCGGTGGGAGAAGTGTGCAGGAAGTTGTATCCAGTGTCCACAGTCAGTCCTCTGCTAATTCATCTGCTAGGACGACCAGTCCGCTGTGTCCTGTTTCCACGTTAGCACTGGAAGTCCCTCATCAGGATAGAAGCCTCAGACCAGAAAATAAGGCGCAGCCAGTCAACACGCCCATTCCTGGGCAGCCAGCGCTGAGCCCACAAAACCCTTTCTAGTGGTTTGAGCGGTGGCGCAGTGGGTTGAGCGCACGTGGCGCAAAGCACAAGGACCGGCGTAAGGATCCCGGTTCGAGCCCCCGGCTCCCCACCTGCAGGGGAGTCGCTTCACGGGCGGTGAAGCAGGTCTGCAGGTGTCTGTCTTTCTCTCCCCCTCTCTGTCTTCCCCTCCTCTCTCCATTTCTCTCTGTCCTATCCAACAATGACAGCCATGACAACAATAACAATCACAACAATAATACAATAAGGACAAAAAAAAAAAATAGCCTCCAGGAGCAGTGGATTCGTGATGCAGGCCCAGAGCCCAAGCGATAACCCTGGAGGCAAAAAAACGAAAAACAAACGACAGACAAAAAACCTTTCCAATCATTATCCAGCTGACCTCATCTAGGGCCCCGCCCCGCCCCGCCCCGCCCCGCCCCTTCCGGAAGTGGCCTCAGCGAATCCCGGCACCTTAGCAACAGCACTTTTCGGACTGACCAGTCAGGGCGCGAGGTTCGCCGTGACAGCCAATCAGAAGGAGCATCAGGAGTGAGGCGCTTGGGGCGGGGCCTGGCTCAGCCGCAGCCATCTTGGTGCGAGAGAAACAATAGGACGGAAGCGCCGCGGTGCCGAGCGGCTTCGCACGTAACGCTGTCGGAGCCCGCTGCCCGCGAGGACGGCTTCTCTCGTCTGTCGGAAGGCGCCGTCTCTGGGTACTTGAGGGTGTCCCCTGGGCTCCAGACGGGTGGCCTCCCCACGGCCGGCGGGCATCCCCGAGGTCTCGCCGTCACTGGAGACATTGTGTCATCAGGTGCTGGGGACGCGGCCCGCCGCTCGTCTGTCTGCGGCTCTCGCCGGGGCCTCGGGGGCACACACACGACCCTGCGGCCTCTCCTGAGGGGCCCGCCGGCTGTGCAGCCATCTTGAGGGCCGCCGGCCGGTTGGGCCTGTCAGTTGGGGGCGGGGGCGGGGGCCGGCCGGCCGGGTGGTGCGGAGACGCCGCGGGATGGATGGACCCCAGCCCGTCGCCTCGGTCGGGGTGAGCGAGCGCCGCCGTGGGCGCCTCTGTCTGCCGCGCCCTCCTCGAGCCCGCCTTCCGGGGCCTGGCGGAGAGACAGCCCGCGGCCGAGTGGGGGGACGCGGGCACCGGGGGAGACGGGCGGCGCCGGGCCGGGCCCGGGCGCGGGGGGCGCGGGGCGGGGCGCGGGGCACGGCTGGCTGCCTCCCTCCCTCCGTCCCTCCGCCGCACGTCCCTGCCCCTCGCCGCCATCGGAAGCTTCCCTGTTGTCTGTCCCTCGGGGAGCGTGGACCCAGCAGCCTCTCTCGTGTCTGCTTGTTTATCTTCCCGTTTGTTGCCCTTGCTTGCTTGTTGTCTCCATTGTTGTGGTTATTATTGTTGTTGTTATTGGTGTCGTCGTCGTTGGACAGCACAGAGAGACATGGAGCGAGGAGGGGAAGACAGAGAGGGGGAGAGACAGACAGACGCCTGCAGACCTGCTTCACCGCCCGGGAAGCGACGCCCCTGCAGGCGGGGAGCCGGGGGCTCGAACCGGGATCCTGACGCCGGTCCCTGCGCTTGTCCCACCGCGCTGCCGCCGACTGCCGGGAGCCGGGCTCTTTGTGGGGCGCGGAAGGGGGGAGCTCTGGCTTCCGCGCTGGACACGGGTGTTGGCAGGTGGACCCACGCTCCCAGCGTGTCTGTGCGTCGGTGTCTGTCTGTCCCCCTAGTGGGGCGGGGCTCGGGGAGGCTCCCGGACGGACACACCGGCGAGGGCGGCTGCCGGGGGAGGCGGGATGGCGTCACGTGACGGCAGCATCTGCAGCCTGGGGGCTGAGCAGCGTTGCGACCGGGAGCTGCACAAAAGGTTTAGTCATCAGGAACCCAAAGGCAAGACGCGAGCAGGTGAGATCTGGGGTCTTCACATCGGAAGAAGCCGGCAAGTCAATTTTAGGTATTCGCCCAAGGGGCTGGAAATTTATTATTTTTTATTATTATTATTATTATTATTATTATTATTTTTTTTTTTTTTTACCAGAGCACTGATCAGCCCTGGCTTTTGGTGGTGCAGGGGACTGAACCTGGGACTTTGGAGCCTCTGGCATGAGAGTCTCGTTGCATAACCATTATGCTATCTACCCCTGCCCAGGAAAAATAAATTTTTAAAAAAGTTTGTTTTAATGTTTATTTTCTGTTTTGTTGCCCTTGTTTTTTTTTTATCGTTGTTGTGGTTATTACTGTTGTTGTTACTGATGTCGTTGTTGTTGGATGGGACAGAGAGAAATGGGGAGAGAAAGACAGACACCTGCAGACCTGCTTCACCGCCTGTGAAACGACTCCCCTGCAGGTGGGGAGCCGGGGACTCGAACCGGGAACCTTAGGACGGTCCTTGCGCTTTGCGCCACGTGCGCTTAACCCCTTTAACTCGCCGCGCTACCGTCCGGCTCCTGGAAAAATAACTTTAAGAGAAGGTACTGATGCTTATGAACACAGATGTTGCGGCTCACCAGTTCTATGGCTTTTTTTTTAATTGTTTACTTATTATTGGATGGAGACAATTGAGAGAGGAGGAAGAGAAAGAGACACACCTGCTTCACCTCTGGGGTTGGAACCTGGGTCCTGGCGCACTGTGTGTGTGTGTGTGTGTGTGTTTTGTTTTTATCACCAAGATTACAGTAATTGCAATGAATCCTAATATTTAGAAATTTGTTTTTATTTGCATTTTTAGCAGGGTAACATTATAAGTGAACTTAGATGGTCATTTACTAACTTGGTCCTGTGGAGTTTGTATAATTGTACCCAGTAACCTGATATTCAGTATTTAGAGAGAAATTTCAGGGTAGTGTTAAATACTGTTTTAGCTTTAGCCACTGTCAAGATTAGAAACTGGACAGAATGGATACTTATCAACTGAAAAACATTTTTTTGCAGAAAAATTAATAGAACTTTTTATTTCAATTAGTTTACCTGCTTTATGACTTTAGCATAGAATTTATAGGACTTGTTAGAAACCAAATGAATAATAACTAGGGCTGGGGTGGATATACTGTAAAAAGCAGGTTAGCAGATGTAATATAATAAGACTTTTGTGCCTCCAGGCTTCTCAGAAGGCAGGCTGATGTCCTGGATACCAGCCCTCTATCTGAGCAGCAGAGTGAGTGAGGAAGGTGTGCCTGCTCACTGGGAGCCTTCTCCCTTACTGAAGGGCCTGGAGCCCGCCATGAACTGGCATAAACTCAGCAGCTGCACGCCGGGGCATCCTGTTTCTAGGCAACAGGGATGAGCTGAGCCGCCCTGAGACCAGCTGGCTGAGGTGGAAATTTTCCACTGCTTGACTCATAAAGAGGATGCCCAGGGGACAAATTTTCCCTTTAAGTGAAGTTATTTTACCGCATACTATCCTTTCACCTTGAACGGACCAGACACATTTTTGTGTAGTAGTGCAAAAACAGATGACTATATCCTAAACATATTTTTATCTTTTAATTATATGATTGATCATTTGCATTCATGTAATAAAAATAAGGAGTGGGGGAGTAGTATAATGTTTATGCAGAATACTTTGGTGCCTGTGTCTCTGAAGTCCTGGGTTCAATCTGTACCACCGAAAGCCTGAACTGAGCAGTGCTCTGGTTAAATGTAGCAGTTAGTATAACAATGATAATAACCACAACAATGATAAAACAACAAGGGCAACAAAAGGGAATAAATAAATATAAGGAAAAAAATTTTTTTAAGTAGCAGTATCTGTTTTACTGTTGTAGTTATTATTGTTGTTGTTATTGATGTCATTGTCGATAGGACAGAGAGAAATGGAGAGAGGAGGGGAAGACAGAGGGGGAGAGAAAGATAAGACACCTGCAGACCATCTGTGAAGTGACTCCCCTGCAGGTGGGGAGCCGGGGGCTCAAACTGGGATCCTTAAGCCCTGTCCTTGCTCTTTATGCCACGTGCACTTAACCCACTGCACTACCGCCCACCTCCCAGTATCTTTTTTTTATTATTATTTATTTATGAGAAGGATAGGAGAGAGAAAGAACCAGACATCACTCTGGTACATGTGCTGCCGGGGATCCAACTCAGGACCTCATGCTTGAGAATCCAATGCTTTATCCACTGTGCCACCTCCCAGACCACAGTATCTATGGTTTGTAGTGTGCCTTGGTGGCAAGGAAAGTTCCTTTTCTTTTCCCTTTTAAAGAATTTATCTATTCATGAGAGAGATAGGAGGAGAGAAAGAATCAGACATCACTCTGGCACGTGTGCTGCCAGGGATTGAACTTGGGACCTTATGGTTGTGAGTCCAAAGCTTTATCCACTGCGCCACCTCCTGGACCACTCTTTTTTTTAATATTTATTTATTCCCTTTTGTTGCCCTTGCTGTTGTTGGATAGGACAGAAAGAAATGGACAGACCACTAAAAGTGGGGCCCTAAACAATGGCTGCCAGAGTTCTAAACTCAAACACAAATAAATGGTCAGCAAAAAGTCAGCACATGAGAATCTCACAGGACAGATGACAGCAGTTGCTTCAGCACGAAGGCAGTGAGCAGCCTGTCGTCGACGCGCCGGCTGTAAGAAAAATGGGTTTGGGAAATGGCTCGGGTAGAGAACGTGCCTCCATGTGAGCAGTCACAGGTTCAATCCCCTGCATGTACTAGGACCCACAGAACTGCACGGACAGTGGAGTATGCTTTGGAGTCTTCTGGCACTTCCCCCCTTCCTTCTCTCAAAAACAAAAACAAAACACATCAAACAAACGAAAGACCATCAGAATAAAAATAAAGCCAAGAGGGGCTGGGTGGTGGTGCATCTGGTTGAGAGCATAGGCTACCATGCACAGTGGGTTAAATACACATGGCACAGAGTGCAAAGATCTCAGTTCAAGCCCCCGACTCCCCACCGGCAGGGGAGTTGCTTCACAGGGTGAAGCACATCTGTTTTATTATTATTGATGTTGCTGTTGTTGGATAGGACAGAGAAATGGAGAGAGGAGGGGAAGACAGAGGGGGAGAGAGAGACACCTGCAGACCTGCTTCACCACTTGTGAAGTGACTCCCCTGTAGGTGGGGAGCCGGGGGCTCGAACTGGGATCCTTAGTCCAGTCCTTGCGCTTTGCGCCACCTGAACTTAACCCACTGCTCTACTGCCAAACTCCCCAGAGGATGAATTTTAATATACTTATTTGTTATATATTTTATTTATTTTGGATAGAGAGAGAAATTGAAAGAGATGGGGAGATGGGGGGGGTACCTATTTAACTTAGGAAAACATTTCTAGGTAAGCTGAAAGTGATTCCTCGAGCCAACTCAGTAACTTGAGCTCCTCTGGGGGAGGACAGAGGACCTAGTGGGGGCTGTATAGTTTTGTGGAAAACTGAGAAATGTTATGCATGTACAAACTATTATATTTACTGTCGACTACAAAACAGCAATAATAACAGCAACGATAAACAACAAAGGCAACAAAAGGGGGGGAAGCCTCCAGGAGCAGTGGATTTGGAGTGTAGGCACGCGCCCCATCGATAACCCTGGAGGCAAAAAAAATTCCCCAATGAAGAAATAATAAAAAAAAACTAGAACAAAATGCTCACAAGGGAGAAAATGAACAGCTTGTGTTGGATCACAGGTGGGAGAGCTACCACCTGGACCCTCTCCCTCATGGGACCCACTTGTCTGTCAATCCAGAGCCTGATGATGCAGAGAGGTGAGGCGGTGTGGTCTAAAGAGTAGCAGCAGGTAGGGGTATAGCATAATGGTTATGCAGAGACTTTCATGCCTGAGGCTCTCAGGTCCCAGGTTCAGTCCTCCACAACGCTATAAGCCAGAGCTGAGTGGTGCTCTGGTTAAAATTAAAGTAAATAATTAAATTAAAATATTAAATAAGTATATTAAAATTCATCCTCTGGGGAGTTAGGCAGTAGCGCAGTGGGTTAAGTTCAGGTGGCGCAAAGCGCAAGGACCGGCCTAAGGATCCGGTTCGAGCCCCTGGCTCCACCTGCATGGGAGTCACTTCACAGGCGGTGAAGCAGGTCTGCAGGTGTCTGTCTTTCTCTCCCCCTGTCTTTCCCTCCTCTCTCCATTTCTCTCTGTCCTATCCAACAACATAGACATCAACAACAATAATAAAAAAAACAAGGGCAACAAAAGGGAATAACTATTAAAAGAAAAAGAAGGTTTTGGGAACTGGGGAGACAGCATAATGGCTGTGTAAAAACACTTGCTTTTTTTTTTTTTTTACTCTTTTCAGTTTATTGTATGAAGGAGTTACACTAGTCCAAGTTGAAAGCAGACCCCAAATGTTACATTATACAAGTAGTGAGGTTTTTGAGCTTGTGACAAGGGACAGAAGGGACATTCTGCTCATTGCAAGGAAATCCTCACTTAAGCTTCAGTGAGCCAAAAGCACTTAAAACCCATGAACCTTCTGGCCGTCCTTAGCCAGTCCCATCCCGACAAGGAACTGCCGTGTTCTTGCGCTGGTCCCCTGTAGCTGAATTTCTTCTCCATGTTCTGGATGCTCAGTTACAGTACCATTGCAGGCAGATTTCTTCCTAAACACCTTCACTGTTTTCTTTGTATGGTAATCATCAGCAATCCCTTAGGGAGTAGTAAGGGTCTTCCTGCCATTTCTCTGTTGAATTGTTATATGGATATAATCCTCAGTGCCAGCAGGAAGCAGGTCATCACCCTTACGTGCATCAGCAAAGGGTCGAAAGAGTGGAGGTTGTGGATTTGAGAGCCTCAGGCATGAAAGTCTCTTTGCATAGCCATTATGCTATACCCCCACCCAGAGGCTCTTTTTTCCATTTTGTTGCCCTTGTTGTTATTGCTGTTGGTTAGGACAGAGAGAAATCATAGAGAAGAATCATAGAAGACAGAGAGGGAGTAAGAAAGAGAGACACCTGCAGACCTGCTTCACCGCCTGTGAAGTGACCCCCCTGCAGGTGGGGAGCTGGGGCTTGAATCGGGATCCTTATGCCGGTCCTTGTGCTTTGCGCCACCTGCGCTTAACCCGCTGTGCTACTCCCAGCCCCCTGGCTTAAAGCCTGTTAAAAGCTGAGTGTCATATGGATCCATACAGTATATAGTCTTAAGTGATTGGCTTCCCCCCCATCCCCACTTAACAGACCTTGTGATTGATTTGCATTATCGCACACATCAGTTTCCTTCCTTTTTCTTTCTTTTTTTTTTTTTTTTTTTTTTGCTGATGCTTCTTGTCTGCCCTGTCCCATTACTCCCCCATTTAGGTAATAAGTGAGAGACAATTGGGGGCTGGACGGTGGCACAGCAGGTTAATCGCACATAGCTCTAAGCCTAAGGACTGGCGCAAGAATCCCAGTTGGAGCCCCCGGCTCCCCACCTGCAGGGGGTCACTTTACAAGTGGTGAGACTGGTCTGCAGGTGTCTGTCTCTCTCCCTATCTGTCTTCCCCTCCTCTCCCGATTTTTCTCTGTCCTATCCAACAATAACAGCTGCAATAACCATAATAGCAACAAGAGCAACAAAAATGGGGGGGAAATGACAAATATGGCCTCTGGGAGCAATGGATTGATAGCGCAGGCACGGAGCCCCAGCGATAACCCTGGAGGCAAAAAAAAAAAAAGGAAGGGTGAGGGATGTCAAAGGAGAGAATACACAGCACAGCACACCTTTTTGAGAGTGTGGCGGCAATGGGGGCTTGAATCTGTGCGTGGTGCAGCGCACTCTACCAGGAGCTGGCTCCGTGCCCCAGACTTAAGTTCTGTTCCGCTGCACACCCGCTAGGCATTTGGATTGTTCCCCTTTGCTGTTGTGGGCAGTGCTGCTGGGGACTCGCCTGTGTGGACATTGGTTGTTTTTTGTCGGGTGAATAGCTCGGAGTAGGGTTGTAGTATGTATGTGTGACTTGATAGGCTGCCGCCCTGTTTCCCAAAGTAGCTGGGCCTTTGTCAGTCTCAGCAGCACCATTAGAGTCCTAGTAACGGACGGACGGACGGATGGTGTGGTTGTTGGTGAGTGCAGGTGTGAGCAAGTGCCAAGCGATGGTTCTGGGTCTGGGACTCTGGGACTCTGGGGCTCGGAGCTGTGGTGACGAGAGTTGTTTTTCTTCATCAGGCCGGCACACTTCCCCTTGGGCTCTAGAGCAGCCCTCTTGTTGCCTCGGTAAGTCACGTTTGTAAGCTGAGTGCTCAGGAGCTTTCCCTAGTCATGGCTGTTTTCTCTGTGATACTTGAAAAGTTGGTCTGGGAGGAGTAGAGCATAGACATCATTCCTGAGGCCCCAGAGAGCTCTGATTAAAAAAAAAAAGTTTCAAATGGTAAGGTATCATTCTTTCCAGCAGAGTTTTTTTTTTTCTCCTTCAGTTAATTCATCTTTATTTATTGGCTAGAGACAGCCAAAAATTGAGAGGAAAGGGGAAGGGAGAGAGGTAGAGAGACACCTGCGGCCCAGCTTCACCTCTTGTAAAGCCTCCCCCCCCCCCCCGTAGGTGGGGACTGGGGGCTCGAACCCAGGTCCTTGCTCACCATAACGTGCACTCAACCAGGTGCCAACCACCCTGCTCCCCAGCAGATCCTTTGATGGCTTTAGGTCCCAGCCTGGAAGAACGCTGTTCTTTGGGCCTCCATACAGTCTGTTTCGTGGGCAAATGTGAATCAACATGGGAAATTAATTGCTAAATTAGAGCTAGTGGTTCCCCGCCCCCATAGGACAGACAGAAACTGAGAAGGGAGTGGGAGATGGGTAGGGAGAGAGAAAGACACCTGCAGGCCTGCTTCACCACTTGTGAATAGTCCCCAGCCCCCCTTTGCCAATTGGAAGTGGGGCTCGAACCAGGTCCTCCTGCATTTTGGCGAGTGCACTAACCCGGTTCACCAACTCTGACCCCTTGGAGCTAATGTCTTAGCTAATGTCTATCTGTTTAGGTACAGGATATAAATATATGAACTTCACAGTTAACATACCAGGATTTCTGAGGGGGCTGGGTTTTTAACCTCAGATATTTAAAAATGTTAAAAGATCCCACTGTTCAAACCACATGTGTCAGAGAGTAGCAGGGAGAACAGGAAGCAGTGGCTTTGTTGCTTTCCTTTTTTAAAAAGAGACAGTAGTTTGATTTGGTAAAACACACGCACACCCTCTCTGGCTTATATGGTGCCAGGGGTGAGGGGCCTCAGGCACACACATCCTGCTCTGCCTACTGAGCCACTTTCCTGTCATTGGATCTTTTTCTTTGCTTGGCCAGTTGAAGGCCAAGGGAGAGGAAGTTGATCCTTCATTTTCCCACTGGGTTGGGGTCTGTAAGTGACCCTAGAAGTGAAGTTGCACTTTGCTGTGTGAAACACTAGCTGTGAGAAATGAGCAGTACTGTGAAGCCACACTTGCGTTCATATTGAGAGAACCAACAGGAAATAAAATAATGAAATCAACCACGAAGCAGGACCGACCTGATTTTGCCGTGTGCAGTGCATTGACATGTACTATGTCTTTCTTTTTAATTCGAAAAAGTGAACTGGTTCCCACTTGCTAATGTGAGTGGACAGCCCAGAGTAGAGAAATTCAAGCCTTTCTCCTCGACAGTGAGGCCAGAAAACTGGAACCCAGAGGGATCCGGGGACGTAGTTTTTTTTTTAATATTTATTTATTTATTCTCTTTTGTTGCCCTTGTTTTTTATTGTTGTAGTTATAATTGTTGTTGTTATTGATGTTGTTGTTGGATAGGACAGAGATAAATGGAGAGAGGAGGGGAAGACAGAGAGGAGGAGAGAAAGACAGACACCTGCAGACCTGCTTCACCACTTGTGAAGCGACCCCCCTGCAGGTGGGGAGCCGGGGGCTTGAACCGGGATCCTTAAGGCAGTCCTTGTGCTTTGCACCATGTGCGCTTAACCCGCTGCGGTACCGCCCGGCTCCCTGGGTATTATCTCGTACTAGAACCAGGACTAGAATCTGGCTCCACCTCACTAAAAAATAACCAGCTGCCTCCATAATTCGGCTTCACATTTGGGAGTTTCCTCTGTGATCAAAGTGGCTTCAGAGATTAAACCTTATTTTTCTTGCTCCTGTCCTGAAGATAATTCTCTGGGGAGCAGTGCAGTGGACTCCTCGATTTACTGCTAATGAAGACGTTGGGGACCTTGGAGGAGGGAGCAGAAGCCCTCCCTTGACTTTCCAGCTTCTGGCCACACCCATGAACAATACGCCAGAGTTGGTGTGCTGGACTGACTTTTTGTTTGTTTTAGATGGTTCACTGGAGCGGTGGTGGGCGAGAGGTATTTTTCACTTCATACGTTTAAGGAACCTTGAACCCAGTTGTAAAAGTATTTGCCTCATTTGTCAGCACTGCTCTCTAGTAGTAAGAACAGTTTTACTCCTGAAACCTGCGCATCATGGCATCTAGAGAGGTTGCTCAGCTGACAGTGAAGAGTACCAGAGTGCCGCCCTGGTTGCTTTCCCAGTAAGTAGCGAGGAAGGAGGGGAAGCAGGAGGATGAAGGGCCTTTTTTTTTTTTTTTTTTTTTTTTTTTTTGAGGGTTCATGCCATTTTATTTACAAATACTTTTAATATGCTGAGTTCAGCTTTTTTAGAGACAAGACTTCATGAAATGTTCCTCTTCATATCTGTTTCACAGATGAGCTAAGTCCTTTTTTTTTAATTTCGTTATTGGGGAATTAATGTTTTACATTCAACAGTAAATACAGTAGTTTGTACATGCATAACGTTTCCCAGTTTTCCATATAACAATACAACCCCCACTAGGTCCTCTGTCATCCTTCTTGGACCTGTACTCTCACCCCACCCACCCACCCCAGAGTCTTTGACTTTGGTGCAATACGCCAATTTCAGTTCAGGTTCTACTTGTGTTTTCTTTTCTGATCTTGTTTTTCAACTTCTGCCTGAGAGTGAGATCATCCCATATTCATCCTTCTGTTTCTGACTTATTTCACTTAACATGAATTCAAGGTCCATCCAAGATCGGCTGAAAACGGTGAAGTCACCATTTTTTATAGCTGAGTAGTATTCTATGGTGTATCTAGACCACAACTTGCTCAGCTACTCATCTGTTGTTGGACACCTGGGTTGCTTCCAGGTTTTGGCTATTACAAATTGTGCTGCCAAGAACATATGTGTACACAGATCTTTTTGGATGTGTGTTGCGTTCCTTAGGATATATCCCCAGGAGAGGAATTGCAGGATCAAGGGTAGGTCCATGTCTAGCCTTCTGAGAGTTCTCCAGACTGTTCTCCACAGAGGTTGGACCAATTGACACTCCCACCAGCAGTGTAGGAGGGTTCCTTTGACCCCACACCCTCTCCAGCATTTGCTGCTGCGACCTTTTCTGATGTGTGACATTCTCACAGGAGTGAAGTGATATCTCATTGTTGTCTTTATTTGCATTTCTCTGACAGTCAGAGACTTGGAGCATTTTTCATGTGTCTCTTGGCCTTTTGGATCTCTTCTGTGGTGAATATTCTGTCCATGTCCTCCCCCCATTTTTGGATGGGGTTATTTGTTGTCTTGTTGAGATTTTCAAGTTCTTTATATATTCTGGTTATTAGCCTCTTGTCTGATGTATGGCATGTAAAGATCTTCTCCCATTCTGTGAGGGGTCTCTTGGTTTGGGTAGTAGTTTCTTTTCTTTCTTTTTTTAAAATATTTATTTATTTATTCCCTTTTGTTGCCCTTGTTTGGGTAGTAGTTTCTTTAGCTGTGCAGAAGTTTTTTAATTTGATGTAGTCCCATAGGTTTATGCTTGTCTTAAGTCTTCTTTGTAATTGGATTTGTTTCATTGAAAATGTCTCTTGGAAACAGAGTTGGCAGTCAGCTGAGGTAAAGAACAAACACCTCATCACAGACCCCTGCGAGCGTCAACCCGGCTTTGACCTAGCACGTTATGATCGGGCCCTCCTCAATCGCTATCGAACAGGCCATGGCCGGTGCGCCGCTATGTTCCACCGCTGGGGAGCCAGAGACGACCCGAACTGCCCCTGCGGCTCCAGACAGACTAGGACCCACATAGTCAAAGACTGCCACCTCTCCAGATTCAAAGGAGGTCTCGAAACTTGACATCAGGCTCAACCTGACGCTGTTGACTGGCTACGGAAGAAGGGCAAACGCTAGAAGAAGAAGATTGAAGATGTCTTTAAAATTTATGTGGAAAAGAGTTCTGCCAATATTTTCCTCTAAGTATCTGGTAGTTTATGGTCTAACATGCTAATTCCTTATTTCTTAAGCAGCTGGGGTCTCACTATGAAGAAAGGTGCAGCAAATCCAGACCCCCATGGTCTGGGAGGTGGCGCAGTGGATAGAGCATTGGATTCTCAACCATGAGGTCCTGAGTTCAGTCCCCGGCAGCACATATACCAGAGTGATGTCTGGTTCTTTCTCTCCTCCTATCTTTCTCATGAGTAAATAAATAAATTCTTTTAAAAAAAAATTTGGATCCCAAGTAAACAGTCGTCATAAGTAATGGCTACCATTTGATTTCCACGGAAAAGGGCAAATTCTTCCCTGGCCCATCCTCATAGTGGCTCCTACGGTGTTGTTAAAATTCGGAAGGCTCTTGCTGGCCGGGCTAGCTTCACGGGCGGGTAACAGAGACGACCAGAGACATACGGCTGGGCAGGGAAGCTGTATTTCTTTATTCAAGAACAACGATTCATAAACTTAAGACAAACTAATCACCAAACAGAACTCTGCTGTCTCTTTGCGGCGGCGCAAGCACTCTCTCGAACTCTGCAACTCTGGAACTCTCTCCAACTCCCGAACTCTGCAACTCTGGCGGGGTTCCTAGGGGCGGGGCCAAGCGGCCTGCGAAACTAACTGGACTGATCCAATTCTCTTGGGGGGGGGACTAGAACAACCCAATGTAAAGCATACAACACTACGGACCACAGAGGTTGTGACCCTCTGGATGCTGTGTCCCAGCACAGCACTGTCAGAAGCTCTGTGAAACATGCAGAGACCCAGAGAGGAGGAAATGGCCGAGGGGGCATTTTAAAAGCAGAAGCTTTGGAATTTGGTCGCCAGCATCACAGGTGCCAGGCTGATGCTCTGATTCTCTCGTAAATAAAGACAGTGAAAGATTTTCAGATTGTGGTATGTCTGGTTCTTTCTCTCTCTCTCTCTCTCTCTCTCTCTCCTCCTTCCTCCTTTTAATAAAAAGATTTTCAGATTATGTTTCTAAATCCTAGCCCCTGAGATGTTTTGTACTTCACAACTAATCATTTTGGCCTCTGAATTGGGCTTTTGTACTGGCAGGCCAACCACGAGTCACTGGCTGTCTTCAGTATTGCTCTTGCAAAGAGTCTTTTCACCAGATGAGTTTGTGAAAAGTGTGAGTTTGTCACACTTGTCTGTATCGACTCAAGAGACAGAGCTTGTGTGGCCAGGCATCCCCAAAGCTACTTGTCGTGGAGACACTCAGGACTTGCCAGAACGATCATGAGAGCTGGGTGCGCAGCTGTGCCACGGCACTCTGAACGCACAGCCTCCTGGGGACCCATGACGCAAGGTCGTA
The DNA here is from genome assembly GCF_950295315.1 of Erinaceus europaeus. NCBI lineage: Eukaryota > Metazoa > Chordata > Mammalia > Eulipotyphla > Erinaceidae > Erinaceus > Erinaceus europaeus. The sequence continues at coordinate 98,175,941 of NC_080173.1, forward strand.
AAGGGTGAGACAGCAGGGTGTGGAGAGACGCTGGCTGACGCCTTCCCGCTTAATCCCTGTTCGTTCCAGTTCTCACCCTAGTTTATCAGAGGCTGCCCGGGGAGCCCGCCCAGTGGCGGCTCACAGTGTAGTGCACGCGGGTGCCCGTGTGAGCACCTGGTTCCTGCCTGCAAGGGGAGGCTGGGTTAGCGTGGAGTAGTGCTGCAGGTGTGTCTCCTCTCTCCCTCTTTCTCTCTCTCTCTCTCTCTCTCTCTCCCTCTTTCTCTCTCTCTCTCTCTCTCTCCCTCTTTCTCTCTCTCTCTCTCTCCCCCCTCTCCCTCTCCCTCTCTCTCTCTCTCTCCCCCTCCCTCTCCCTCTCTCTCCCTCCCTCTCTCCCTGTCTCTCTCCCTACACCTCTCTCCACCTTTCTCCCCTTCCCCTCCCCTCCTCTTCCCCCCCTTTATCAGAAGAAAAAGAAAGAGGCTACTATGGTGGGTTGATTGGAGGTGCATCTGCTTGTTTGTACTCCTTACCAAATCAATTAATCAATAATTTCCAACCAGCACTAATCAGCTCAGGTTTATGGTGGTGTAGGGGGGTTGAACCTGGCCTGGGACTTTGGAGCCTCCGGCATGAGTCTCTGCATATCTGTCCATTTCTATGTATCTCTGCCCATAAATAATAAATATTGAAGAAGAAATAAGGGAGGGGGGCAGTGGTACACCTGGTTGACGACACCTGTTATCGTGTGCAAGGACCCAGGTTTGAGCTTCTCTGCAGCTTCAGAACAAAGCTTCACAAGCGGTGAAGCCCGTCTCCCTCTTCTCCCCTCCTCTCTCAGTTTCCGTCTGTCTTGTCAAATGAAAATAGAAAAAGAAAGAAAGTCTTAACGAAGAAACAGGTCACTGTGTGAGCAGTGGGGAAACAGCTCAGCTCCCAGAGACTCCTCAAGCACCAGGCTTTGTTTCCAGCTCTGCATGTACTGGAGTGGTTGGTACCTCTCCTCTCTCTCTCTCTCTCTCTCTCTCTCTCTCTCTCTGAGCTAGGATATGAAAACAGCTCAGCTGCTAGAGACTCCTCAAGCACCAGGCTTTGTTTCCAGCTCCGCATGTACTGGAGTGGCTCTCTCTCTCTCTCTCTCTCTCTCTCTCTCTCTCTCTCTCTGAGCTAGGATATGAAAACAGCTCAGCTGCTAGAGACTCCTCAAGCACCAGGCTTTGTTTCCAGCTCCGCATGTACTGGAGTGGCTCTCTCTGTCTCTCTCTCTCTCTCTCTCTCTCTCTCTCTGAGCTAGGATATGAAAACAGCTCAGCTCCTAGAGACTCCTCTAAAGCACCAGGCTTTGTTTCCAGCTCCGCATGTACTGGAGTGGCTCTCTCTCTCTCTCACCTGGAGCTAGCATATGAAATGTTTTTTTTTTTTTTATTATTTATTTTTATTTATTTATGAGAAAGAACCAGACATCACTCTGGCACATGTGCTGCCGGGGATCAGACTCTGGACCTCATGCTTGAGAGTCCAAAGCGTTATACCACTGTGCCACCTCCCGGAGCACACGAAATAATAGACTACTTTGTGAATAGAAAATGTAAACACACGATGAGAACACTCTCATGGGAGAAGCGAAGTGCCCCATGTACATGTGCTATGCCCGGGCAGGCAAGTCAGAGATGAGGAAGAGTTCAGCAGACTGTGGTGGACAGACAGACCTTTCTTTTTTCAAAAAATCTATTAGTGATTTAATAATGACTGACAAGACTGTAAGATAACAGGGTACAATGCCACACTGTTCCCACCACCAGAGTTCCGTATCCCATCCCCTCCATTGGAAGTGTTCTAGTATTTTTTAAATTTATTTATTTACTTCCTTTTGTTGCCCTTGTTTTATTGTTGTAGTTATTATTGATGTTGTTGGATAGGACAGAGAAATGGAGAGGAGGGTGGAAGAGAAAGACAGACACCTGCAGATCTGCTTCACCATCTATGAAGTGACTCTCCTGCAGGTGGGGAGTCGGGGGCTTGAACTGGGATCCTTATTTCAGTCCTTGCACTTAGCGCCACGTGCGCTTAACCCACTGCGCTACCGCCCGACTCCCAGTATCCCTAGTCTTTATCCCTCTGAGAGTATGGACAAAAATTCTTTTTTGAGTTTTGAAAAGGTGGAGTTCTTCTGTAATTGCTGCTCCACTGGACATAGGTGTTGTCAAGTGGATCCACACACCCCCAGCCTGTCTCTATCTGTCCCTAGTGGGCTCTAGGGAGGTGAGGTTCCAGGACACATTGGTGAGGTCATCTGCCCGAGGGAGTCAGGATGGCATCATGGTAGTGTCTGCAACTTGGTTGAGACATGCCTTATTTCTTTTTTCTTTTTCTTTTTTTTGCCTCCAGGGTTATTGCTGGGGCTCAGTGCCTGCACTGTGAATCCATTGTTCACCACCTGTGAAGCAACCCCCCCTTAGGTGGGGAGCCGGGGGGGGGGGGATCAAGCCAGGATCCTCATGTTGGTCCTTGCGCTTTGTACCATGTACGCTTAACCTGCTGCACTACCGCCTGGCCCTCCTCCATGCCTTATTTATTTGTCCATGGTGCTGGGTTGAGTTTCCTTCTGTGGATCTTCTTCCTTGTTTGCAAGAGGGAGAATAGTGTTTGCCTCATATAAAGAATCATGAAGTGAGTGGTCTGGGAGATGGCACAGTGAATAAAGTGCTGGACTCTCAAGCATGAGGTCCTGAGTTCAATCCCTGGCAGCACATGTACCAAAGTGATGTCTGGTTCTTTTTCTCCCTCCTATCTTTCTCATTAATAAATAGATTATTTTTTAAAAGAATCATGAAAACCAAATGATGTAATTTTCTGTAAGGAGCCTAGAACATAATAGGTGTCTAACCCACATGAGGGAGCATTTGCACTTCTGCAGCAGACTGCTTCTTACGTGTCAGCTGGGAACTGGAGGAGTCCAGTGCGAACCTTGCAACTCAGACCCTGTAAATAAACCTACTGGAGCGCCGGGGCTGGGTGTGGTGCACCTGGTTGAGCGCAAATGTTGCAGTGCTCAGGGACCCTGGTTCAAGCCTCCAGTCCCCACCTCGGGGAAAGCTTCACAAATGGTAAAGCAGCGCTGCGGTGTCTCTGTCTCTCCCTCTCTATTTACCCTCTTCCCTCTTGATTTCTGGCGGTCTCTACCCAGTAAATAAATAAAGATAATAAAATTAAAAATACAACTAGTGGAACACTTTCCTGGCAGGGGAGATGCCTAATGATGGTTTTCCCTGGGGAGACCCGTGCATTGCACTTGGGCATTACCGTATGTGGAAATGTAGCTGCATAAGTTGTGGCAGGGAGCGCGGGGTTCTCTATCTCCCCCCGGAAGTTACTGGTGGAGACTCTGTTTTCTGACCTGTTAGGGAGAAGAAACTGAGCTTGGCATACTCTGAAACATGAGCGAGAGTACAGAGTTGTGTTTGCTGGACTGCATGTGTAATCTGGGGTTTGAATTCGATCTAAGGTCCTAGACCCCAAATGAGAGAAAGCCATGGTCCCAGGACTCGACTTTGGTGTAAAGGTGTGCCCCAGCTTTTGGAGCTGGATCAGGATGGAACTGATAAAAATAGTTGGTGACCTAGAACACACTGTATCTTTTCAAACAGCCAGGCCTGATCAGTTGTTTTTAGATACAGTTAATCATTAAAGCTGGGGCCAAGCTTCCCTGCTAATAAGATCAGTGTGGCTTGTCTTTGGCCTTGGGCACGGGTGACGGGAGTGAACACTCTGGGGAGTACATCTTGCTAGATGATAGGCAGGTTTTCTTTTCTCTTTTTTAAATGAGTGACTTAACTGCTTTACAAAATTACAAGATTTCAGAGGTATAATTTTACACCCACACATACTGTGTGAAGTCGCCACACCTTCCAACAAAGTTCTGTGTCCCTTCCCCATGACCACCACAGTTCACAAAGCCCAAGAGAAGTTTTAGTTACAGGTTTTTTTTGTTTGTTTGTTTAAATACATTTTTTAATGTTTTATCTATTTAATTCATTCCCTTTTATTGCCCTTGTTTTATTGTTGTAGATATTGTTAGGTAGGGCAGAGAGAAATGGAGAGAGGAGAGAAAGACAGACCCGTTTCATCGACTGTGAAGCGACTCCCTAGCAGGTGGGGAGCCGAAGCCTCGAACCAGGATTCTTATGATGGTCCTTGCGCTTTATTTACTTATTCCCTTTTGTTGCCCTTGTTCTATTGTTGGTGTAGTTCTTGATGTCCTTGTTGTTGGATAGGACAGAGAGAAATGGAGAGAGGAGGGGAAGACAGACACCTGCAGACCTGCTTCACTTTGTGAAGCGACCCCCCGTAGGTGGGGAGCAGGAGCTGGAACCGGGATCCTGACACATGCGCTTAGTTAACCCGCTGCACTCTACCGCCCGATTTCCCCGAGTACATTTTATAAAGACAAGGCCATGGGTGAATCCTATAGTAAACACACCACTCTGGTGTGTTGATAGGGGGTTTGTAGATCATTGTATCTTTGCTCAAATTTTCTGAGAATCTAAAAAGAGTCCATTAAAAATACAAAGAGTTAACGGTGAGATTTGAAGACCACCCTGAGGTGAACGATTTCATTACAGAGACATGGGCCAGGCCGTGGTGCACCCAGTAGAGCGCATACACTAGCACGCCCCTGGTCCCACCTGCAAGGGGGCAGTAGCATATACGGTGAAGCAGTGCTACATGCAGGTGGCCTCTTTCTCTCTAGCTTCCCTTTCCCTCAGTTACTGTCTGCCTTTATCAAAAGGAAGTAAATAGATGTAAAAATAAAATATTTAAAATACAAAAATCTATTTAAAAGAAGATAGAACCGCAAACAGCAAGATCTGACTTGGATGCAGTTTTGAAGCCGTTATTTTACCCCCCACCATGGCTTGGAGCTTTGTCCCTTGCGGGGGGGGCGGGGGGGTTGGGGGGGCTGGCGCGGCTGTGAGGGCCCCTCCTGGAGCGGGTGACTGTGAGCCTCGGGTGGGGGGGGCCTGGCAGCTCAGGGCGGTTCCCAGGGGGCTTCCAACTCAACTCCTGTGTCACTGCTTGTCGTACAGCGTCCCACCCACGCAGTCAAGGAGCCGAGGCTGAGCAGAGAGACTCACGGACAGACGGAGGACGCGCAGGCCGCTGGACCCCGCTGCCTCCCCCTTCTCCCTGCGGCCTGCGTCTGGAGGATGAGCCCAGCCTTCAGAGCCATGGAGGTGGAGCCCCGTGCCAAGGGCGTGCTCCTGGAGCCCTTTGTCCACCAGGTCGGGGGCCATTCCTGCGTGCTCCGCTTCAACGAGACGACCCTGTGCAAGCCTCTGATCCCAAGGGAGCACCAGTTCTACGAGACCCTCCCGGCCGAGATGCGCAGATTCACTCCCCAGTACAAAGGTGAGCCCCTGCGGCCGGAGGGCCAGGTCCCCAGCGTGGAGGGCGCCTGGCAGCCACCCCCCTTCCCCACCCCTCCCCCTCTGCTCCTCCTCCTCCTCCTGGCCCTCAGCCCAGCACCTCGCACCCTCAGTTTGCCAGCCCCGGTAAGATTGCTCAATTGTTTGGATCTGTTCGTATTGAGTTTATTTTGGGTGGAAGTGTAGTTGTGTTTTATGTTCAGGTGTCTCTTGATCACGGTAACCCACAGTCCCCTGTGGGGGAAGACTTTGGGAGAATTTTACCCAGAATACTTGCCGCCTGCTTTTTGCCCTCCAGGAAACCAGAAGCCGGGTGATTAGGTAGGCTGGGAGCAGGGAGCAGAGAGCAGGGTTGAGTCAGATGGACCGCAGGAGTGGGAGGTCTGTGCTGATTAGCTGAAGCCTTTTGCTGTAATGGAATGTTCCTGAAATCGCTGTGCTGAGGCAACCCTCTGATTCACTCGGTGACTTCCTCCTTTTTCTATGACTCTTTTTTGTGGGACACCAGCAGCCTCCATTGGCGGTGGTCTTCCCTGGGGAGGGGGAATCATCTAAAAAGCACTTGTTGAGGAAATTAAGTGCTCTGACCGCCTGGCTCTACAAAGAACTCTCACCGCTTGGAGAGTTCCTGGGACTGGCGAAACATGCTCTTTGAAGACAGAATGTCCTGAGAGCCTGTCTCTGTATTCTGAATCTGCATGTGTGTTGCCGTGGGGCGGGCGGTTTGGGGGCCCTCACTCGGTCCTTTTCTGTTGTTTTTTTTCCAGGACAAAGCCAATGGCCCCTGGTTAGCTGACCATCCCTGTCCCATTTTTCCCCCTGGTCCCTTCCACTGTGACCACGGGAAAGTGTGGTCCCCTGAATTCCCAGAGCCGGGCTCCACCTCAGAAGTGTCGTCTCTCTGAGCACGCATTCCCCTGCAGCGAGCAGGCGGGCAGATAGCAGAGACTGAGCCGATTGAGAGATGCTGGGCCAGAGAGGCCTGGGAGGAAAGGTGTCCAGCCAGTCGGCTTAGGACGCTCGTCGGCACCTGCTGAAATGCTCCTGCCCGACAGCCCCTCCTCAGAGACTTGCCGTTACACACGGCAGGTTCTAGAGACTTGCGGGAGAGCTGCTCTCGAGGCCACCACGCGTCTGTGCTCCTAGGCCAACCCTTGTGCCCTGTGTTCATTTTATTTTGTGACCTGAGACTGCAAAAAGCAATCAAGTAACACACGAGGAGGACAGAGGCTTAGCGCCTCCACTCTGGGGAAGTTCCGCAAGAAGCCTTTGCTGGGTGTCTGTTGTGCTTGTGCTGGTCTGCTTGGCCGGTCTTGCCTTCCCTTTGTCTCCCTCACAGCCCTCAGGCAGACCTGTGTGCAGGCCGCTCTAAAGCAAGCCTCTAGGGCCATCGAAGTTTCTATTTACAGTATTCAAAATTCCTTTAAGGTACAAAGAGCAAATGCTTTGCCCTCTCTTAGGATTAGAAGAATTACATAAAACTTAATAAACATTTTCAATGATGGAAAAATGTGTCTTGTAATTCTTTGGCTCTTGCCTTGCTGAGTGTCTCAGAGAGGAAGCCTCTCAGTCATGTGTGCTCCCTAATTGCTTGTCTTGTGTGGTGTCATCTTTTCTAGCTGTTTTGATATTTGTTAGGTTTGCAGATGAGTTTGAGGCCTCTGGCAACATAGAGACTAAGGAACAGGGTAAGAAAAACACAAACGTTACAATCATGTTATTTATCGCACATCTGCTTATGGAATTAAAAGCCCTCTCTGCTCCTCCCCTGCCCTCCAGGTGTGGTTTCTGTGCGCTTTGAAGAAGATGAAGACAGGAACTTGTGTTTAATAGCATATCCATTGAAAGGGGACCATGGAATTGTGGACAATGTAGACAGTTCAGACTGTGAACCAAAAAGTAAGGTCCTAAGGTGGACAAACAAAAAGCTCCACGTCCTAGAAACAGAAAAAACTCCTAAGGACTGGGTACGACAGCACCGCAAAGAGGAGAAGACGAAAAGGTAGGTAGGGGCTGAAGTGTGGAGCTCGACCTCTGGGAGGGGGGGAGGTGGTGGGCGTCTTAGTACAGTTGATCCTCCCGGAACCAACCACTTAGCGGTAAACTTAGCACTGACATGCCCCACTACTCTGGGCTTGACTGGTTTGGATCGCCTTTTATCATCCTAGTGGCTGGTGGATTCAGTCACTCATTCCTTTGGCGGTTGTCCTATGCCAGGCCCTCCGCTGTATCCTAGAGATGTAGTAGTGGCCGTGACAGGAACCGTCCTGTCACCTCTGATTTCCTGATAGTGGAGGAAAAAAAGAACTGATGGGGTTTGCTGAAGCCTGCTACTCCACCTAAGAGGCCCCTGGGTACTCTCTTTCCAGCCTGGTCCTTGCGTGTGGCACCATGCGCTCAACCAGGCGCACCACCACCTGGTCCCCAGCTCACTGGTTTTCTTTCTTAATTTTTTCCTTATTTGAAAAGGGGGGGGGGGCGGCAGGGACAGATGAGAGATACCACCGCACCCCTCCACCATCCTGAATATCCCCGTGTGGTGGTCCAGGGCTTTATGCTCCATAAGGACTGTGCTTAGCTCAGGGAGAAACCCCCCTTAACTTATTCTTTATTATTTTATTTTATTTTATTTTTCTGCCTCCAGGGTTATTGCTGGGCTCAGTGCCTGCACCATGAATCCACTGCTCCTAGGGAGGCCAAATTTTCCCCCTTTTGTTGCCCTTGTGTTTTTTTTTTTTTTTTTTTTAGAATGTATTTATTCATGAGAAAGATAGGAGGAAGAGAGAAAGAACCAGACATGATTCTGGTAAATTGATAAATGTGCTGCCAGGGATCAAACTCAGTACCTCATGCTTGAAAATCCAATGTTTTCTGCTTCCCCAGAGACCCACCCTATTAGGGAAAGAGAGAGAGAGACTGGGAATCTGGATCGACCAGTCAACGCCCATGTTCAGCGGGGAAGCAATTACAGAAGCCAGACCTTCCACCTTCAGCAACCCCCAACGACCCTGGGTCCATACTCCCAGAGAGAGAGAGAGAGAATGGGAAAGCTATCAGGGGAGGGGATGGGATATGGAGATCGAGTTGTGGGAATTGTATGGAGCTGAACCTCTCTTATCCTACGGTTTTGTTAATGTCTCCATTCTTAAATAAATAAAAAGAAAAAGAAAATCCTACTGTGCCACCTCCGGGACCACTTTTTTTTAAAAAAAAGAAAAAAGAAAAAAAGATTTATTACAGTGAGTGAGAGAGCGAGAGAGATCAATCAGATAAACAGCTCGCGCCAGGGTTTGAACTTGGGGCTTTATGCTTAAAAATCTGGTGCTCTGCAAGTACTGCACAGCCTCCTAAGAGATTATAGGGGGTCTTAGTTAATGGTAAAGACCTACTCTGGGGAGTCGGGTGGTAGTGCATCGGGTTAAGCACATGTGGCGCAAAGTACAAGGACTGGCTGGTTCGAGCCCCCAGCTTCCCAACTGCTTGGGGGGGGGGGGCGGGGTCACAGGTGATCTTTTTTTTTTTTTTTTTTTTTTTTTAGCTAGGACAGGGAGAAATTGAGAGAAGAGAGGGAGAGAGATAGACCCCTGCTTCACCACTTTTGAAGCTTCCCTGCTGCAGGTAGGGAGCCGGAGGCTCAAACCGGGATCCTCGAGTGTGTCCTTGTGTTTCTAGCTGTGTGTGTGTGTGCGCGCTTAACTGGGCACGCTAGAGCGCTACGTCAAGCTGTCATATTGGCCATATGTGTGAAAGTTCCTTCATAACTACTGCATTTTTTTTTAGATTTATTTATTTATTTATCCATGAGAAAGACAGTAGGAGAGAGAGAAAGAACCACACATCACTCTGGTACATGTGCTGCCGGGGATTGAACTCAGGACCTCATGGTTGACAAACCAATGCTTGATCCACTGTGTCACCTTCCAGACCACCATAACTACCGAATTTTAACAAGACATTATGACTTAGTGCGTCTTTGTCTCTTTATAGCCATAAATTAGAAGAAGAGTTTGAGTGGCTGAAGAAGTCTGAGGTGCTGTACTACAGTGTAGAGAAGAAGGGGAGTGCGAGTTCGCAGCTTAAGCACTATAACCCCTGGAGCATGAAGTGCCACCAGCAGCAGCTACAGAGAATGAAGGAGAATGCGAAACATCGGAACCAATACAGTATCCTTGTGTACAGGCCTCCTTTCTGCCTGGGGGAGGGAAGGAAAATGCACACTCCCTGGGTCCAGAGGGGCGGGCTGGTGCTTTTTGTTTGGTTGCTCGTTTTATCTTTGATCGTGGTTGTGTCAGGAAACCCTGTATGACTGTTATCGCCGGGCTGGCTTCACGGGCGGGTAACAGAGACGACCAGAGACACACGGCTGAGCTGAGAACGCAGTTTGATCTTTATTCACGAGCGGGCAAACGTGCTCTCCTGTCTTTCTCCTCCGGCGGCAGGGAGGGCCTCCTAAACTAATCAGCACACAGGTCTGTCCTGCAGGAACTCAGGAAGTACATAGGATAGGGGGCGGGGAGAAGGGAGTAGCGCGAAAACTAGCAGGGGCTAAACCAAATCTCCTGGCTGGGGAGAGCGAGACCAAACCAATGTGAAGCATAGCACAGAAAAAAAAAAATGCCCGTCGAGGCAAAAGCCCACAGAGGCGGCAGCAAAGGTTCTTTAGCTGATAAAGCTTTGCCCACAGAGGCAAAAAATGGCCCCCTCAGGCCTTCCCTTGGCAGCACACTGGTTGTTGTTGCCCGCTTACATGTTCCTCCATGTTTGTGCCAGTTTCTTTTTTTAAAATGCCTGTATGATAAAGGTTTCTGTTCACCCCCACACTCCTGATACTATGGTCATTTAGTTAAAAAGAAAAGGGGCGGGGGGGAGTCGGGCTGTAGCACAGCAGGTTAAGCGCAGGTGGCGCAAAGCACAAGGACCGGCATAAGGATCCCGGTTCGAACCCCGGCTCCCCACCTGCAGGGGAGTCGCTTCACAGGCGGTGAGGCAGGTCTGCAGGTGTCTGTCTTTCTCTCCTCCTCTCTGTCTTCCCCTCCTCTCTCCATCTCTCTCTGTCCTATCCAACAACGACGACAACAACAATAATAACTACAACAATAAAACAACAAGGGCAACAAAAGGGAATAAATAAAATATTTTAAAAGGGGGGGAAATTGTTGCTATGCTTCACATTGGTTTGGTCTCGCTCTCCCCCGCCAGGAGATTTGGTTTAGCCCCTGCTAGTTTTCGCGCTACTCCCTTCTCCCCGCCCCCTATCCTACGTACTTCCTGAGTTCCTGCCGCAACTGCCGGAGGAGAAGGATGCAGGACAGACCTGTGTGCTGATTAATTTAGGAGGCCCTCCCTGCCGCCGGAGGAGAAAGACAGGAGAGCACGTGTTTGCCCGCTCGTGAATAAAGATCAAACTGCGTTCTCAGCTCAGCCGTGTGTCTCTGGTCGTCTGTTACCTGCCTGTGAAGCCAGCCTGGTTAAAACAACATATGACAACCACAGGCAACTGGCAGCCTTCCTCAGGACCGAGGGCTTGCTGAGAATACAGAGGGTGGGATGTGAGGGTGTTCTGGCTGTGATATCTGCCACCCGGTGTCACACCTGGTTATATGCATGTTAGTGTGCACAAGGACCTGGGTTCAAGTCCACAGCAAGTACTCCAGGTGTGTCTCTGTTTCCTGGGTTCTAGATCCCAATTCCTGCCTGCAGGGGGAAGATTGACAAGTGGAAAAGCACTGGGATCTTGAGCCCCGGTCCTTGTGCGTGGTGAGTGTGCTTATCAGCGGGGCGTGCTGCCAGCGGGCCCTCTCCCCCCTTCATGCTCACTAATAAATCTTAAAGTGACAACAAATGCTGGTCCTTAACCACTCAGAATTCATCTTACTGGAGAACCTAACTTCCCGCTATGAGGTGCCTTGCGTCCTGGACCTCAAGATGGGCACACGCCAGCACGGTGACGACGCTTCAGAGGAGAAGGCAGCCAACCAGATCCGCAAATGCCAGCAGAGTACATCTGCTGTCATCGGTGTGCGCGTGTGCGGCATGCAGGTGAGGCGCAGGGCGTGCTGGGTGCCGGGGTTGGGGTGTCCCGGCAGATGCCACTCACCTACTCGGGCACGGTCCTGTTCCTCCACAGATTCCAGACTTGACTGGGATTGTTATTTTCCAGCTGTGTCTGGCGACCTCCCTTGGGCCTTACTGGCTGCGTCTCGTCTGGGCAGAGGGAGGAAGGCAGGAGGATCGGTCCTTTGCACTGACCCGTACATTGAGCAAGGGGCTGGCGGCAGAGAGGGGCAGTTCTGCGTAGGCCTTGATTAAAAAGGACAGTATTTTTGTGGCTGGGACACTAACAAGGTCAAGTATGTGGTCCACCATGTGACTGCCGCTCCTCAGAGTCCCAGCTCTGAGGTGACGCGCTTGTCTTCCTCCCACAGGTGTACCAGGCGGGCAGCGGGCAGCTCATGTTCATGAACAAGTACCATGGACGCAAGCTGTCAGTGCAGGGCTTCAAGGAGGCACTGTTCCAGTTCTTCCACAACGGGCGGTCCCTGCGCCGTGAGCTCCTGGGCCCTGTGCTTAAGAAGCTGACTGAGCTTAAGGCGGTGTTGGAGCGACAAGAGTCCTACCGCTTCTACTCCAGCTCCCTGTTGGTCATCTACGATGGAAAGGAGTGGCCTGAGGTGGCCCTGGACTCAGATGCTGAGGACTTAGAGGACCTGTCAGAGGAGTCCGCTGATGAGTCCGCTGGCGCCTACGCCTACAAGCCCATTGGCACTAGCTCAGTGGACGTGCGCATGATCGACTTTGCACACACCACCTGCAGGCTGTATGGCGAGGACAGTGTCGTGCACGAGGGCCAGGATGCTGGCTATATCTTTGGGCTCCAGAGCCTGATAGACATTGTCACAGAGATAAGCGAGGAAAGTGGGGAGTGAACTTGCTGGCTGGAGCGGCACTCGTGAAACTGTCCCGGGCACAGCTGTGCTGTGTTGGGAAGGAAGCCAGTATGGCCAGGCGCTGGCCCTGCAGCCTGGGGCTGATGTGCAGAGGCCTCTGAAGAGTCCCCGCCCCAGCCAGCCCCAGCTGTGCTCCCAGTCTTTATTTATTTAACTATTTCTTCAACATTCCACATTTGATGATGCAGATACCTCTTTATTTCCCTGAGTGTATATGTTCTAATACAAATCCTTTTGTTAATTGTGCACAGTGTTGGTGTCACTCAGGGTTTTTTTTTATCGCCACCAGGGTTATCCTACTGCAGAATGAATCTATCACTCCCAGTGTCAGTCAAAGTTCAGGGCGTCATTGGGCCGGGCTAGCTTTGCGGTGGGAGATCAGCGCCCCAAGGCTGAGCGGAGAAGCAGTATTTCTTTATTCACGAGCGAACAGTTCAAAAAACTAATCTAATCTAATCACAACCCAAATCTGTCTTGCATCCTTCTCCTCCGGTGCCAGCATCAGGAACCCAGGAAGGATCGGGGGCGGGGAGAAGGAAGAAGCTGGGAACTAGCAAGGACTAAACTGTTGTTGCGGCGGTCTGGTGTCGGGCTGCACCACGGAGAAGAGAGCGGACGTCCAGAGCAAAGGGGTACACAAATCTTTATTATAGGATGGGGTGGGGGAGGTTTGGTTCAGACCACGTGGAGCCAGCCGGCAATGGCCGACCACGGGGGGAGAGCAAGGAGCGAGACCTCAGAGAGGGAGAGCCGAGAGCCCAGAGAGAGAGAGGGGAGGGGTGAGGGAAGGGGAGCTAGAGAAAGATACCTGCAGTACTGCTTCACTAGTTGTGAAGCTTCCTCCCTGCAGGTAGGGACCGGGGACTTGAACCCTGGTCCTTGTGCATGGTTAGATGCACTCTACTAGGTGCACCACCAGCTGGCCCCGCTGGTAACATTTTTGCCAGGAACAGGAAGCCAGTCCATCACAAGCCAAGATTTCCACGATGTTACCCGTGCCACTTACCTCACCCACGAGCCCTGAAGTCACCACAGCCTCTTAATTTGGTCCTTCGTCCCTGAACCTAGCACTCTGAGGTCACCCAGAAGTGGCCCCGCACCTTCTGCAGAGATCTGCAGTAGACACAGGCCTTTCCCTGCTATCCTGAGCTTAAGTCAGTCAAGTATTGGGCAACAGCTACGCCAAAGCCAAGGTCCAGCTCTGTGCCACACAGCAAGGGACTGGATGGCCATCGTGCTGTAATATGTCCCGGACCCAACTCAACTGTCCATCAGGCCTGATCTGTTGGCAGCCTTGGGCTCTGGTCCTAGGAGTTGCGGGCTCAACGAGAGAGGTGCTTTCCGTGGCCTTTTTGGCTGCTCCTGTGTTGCTCTGGGCCGGGTCCCACTGCAGTTACGATCTCGTCCTTTGTACAGGCCCATCCAGGCCAGGCAGTCGCTGAGAATTCTTGTTCTATACGTGGAGGGAGGGCTTTGGGGAGGAAGCGGTGTGGTAGGGAGCTTTCGACTGCAGGCACCATGGGAAAGGGCACAGTTCTCTTTGCGAGGAAGCGGGTCTGGATGTCCTGGCGCGGCAGCTCCACCCCGCTCGTTCGCTCAGCTGTCTCCTCCAAGGTTCACTCGCCAGTGTTCACTGCCTTCCTTCGAGCAGGCCCGCTGCTAACCGACCCGACTGTCCTCACTGCTCGCTCCCACGACTCCACTGGGGAACGTGGCTGGACCAGCCCACGCATGGGTGCATAGGGAAGCTCCACCTGGGTCTAGGTTCTCAGGTTCCCCATCATCCTCATTCCAAAGGTTTCTTGAAATAAGGGTGGACTGCTGAGGGGAGCTAACACAGTGGCTGTGTGCCATCCTGATGCCTCAGAGCTCCGAGGTTCAACCCCTGGCACTGCCTTAAGCCAGAACTAGTCTTATTAAAAGTAACTGGGCGGTGAGGGGAGGCAGTAACGCAGCGGGTTGCATGCAGATGGCGCAAAGCACAAGGACCGACATAAGGATCCCGGTTTGAGCCCCCGGCTCCCCCCCTGCGAAGGGGATCGCTTCACAAGTGGTGAAGCAGGTGTGCAGGTGTCTACCTCCCTCTTGACTTCTATAAAAAAAACACAACTTCCATCCCTGAGGCTTTGCAGTCCCAGATATAATCCCCAGCATCACTATAGCCACAGCTGAATAGCTTGGGGGGGGGCAGGTGATGGTACAACCAGGTGTCTGAACGCACATGTGACTATGTGCAAGGACCCAGGTTCAAGCCCCTGATCCCCCGCCTACAGAGAGGAAATTTCACAAGTGGTGAGGCAGTGCTGCAACTATTTTTTCTTCTTTCTTTCGTTCTTTTGTTCTTTCACCAAAGAGCATATGGTGGTATGGGGGACTGAACCTGGGACTTTGGAGCCTCAGGCATGAGAGTCTCTGTGCATATAATTATTCTATCTACCCCTGCCCTCTTATTTCTTCTTACTATTATTATTTTGCCTTCAGGGTTATTGCTGGGGATGGTGCCTTGCTACAAATCCACTGCTCGTGGAGGCTATCTTTTTTTCCCATTGTTGTTGCTGCTGTTGTTGGATAGGACAGAGAGAAATGGAGAGAGGAGGGAAAGACAGGGGAAGAAAGACACTTGCAGCCCAGTTTCACCACTTGTGAACCCCCCCCCCCCCCCGCAGGTGGGGAGCCAGGAGCTCAAACCAGGATCCTTGCACTGGTCCTTGTGCTTTGCACCATGTGCACTAAACCTGGTGAGCTATCGCCAGGTCCCCAGCAATCCTGGCATAATCTCAGCACCACTTGTGAAACAACTAACCTGCAGGTGACAAGCTGGGGGGTCGAATCAGGATCCTTGTACAGGTCCTTGCACTTTGTACCATGTGCCAAACCCCACAAAGTATATTTTTATGTTCCCCTTTATATTTTTTTATATTTATTTTCCCTTTTGTTGCCCTTGTTGTCTTTTTATTGTTGCAGTTATTGTTATTGATGTCGTTGTTGTTGGATAGGACAGAGAAATGGAGAGAGAAGGGGAAGACAGAGGGAGAGAAAGACAGACACCTGCAGACCTGCTTCACTGCCTGTGAAGCGACTCCCCTGCATGTGGGGAGCCAGGGTCTCGAACCGGGATCCTGATAGAGATGACTGGTAACAATTGAAAGCGTTTGCCCTTCTTCCGTAGCCAGTCAACAGCGTCAGGTTGAGCCTGATGTAAAGTTTCGAGACCTCCTTTGAATCTGGAGAGGTGGCAGTCGTTGACTATGTGGGTCATAGTCTGTCTGGAGCCGCAGGGGCAGTTCGGGTCGTCTCTGGCTCCCCAGCGATGGAACATAGTGGCGCACGGGCCATGGCCTGTTCGATAGCGATTGAGGAGGGCCCAGTCATAACGTGCTAGGTCAAAGCCGGGTTGACGCCTGCAGGGGTCTGTGATGAGGTGTTTGTTCTTTACCTCGGCTGACTGCCAACTCTGTTTCCAAGAGTCTGGAACAGAGAAGTTCAGTGTAGGCGTAGGGGACCAGATTGGGTGACGAGACGTCAAGCGTTGGACAGGGTGGGCGAAGATATCCGCGTAGATTGGCAGGTCCGGTCGAGCGTAGACGTGGGAAATGAACTTAGATGATGCCGCCTCCCGACGAATATCTGGCGGGGCAGCCATGGAACCGGGGTGGAACGGATGGTTCCAGAAACGATCCTCATGGAGGAATATAATTTGGAATCGACCAAGTGGACATGGGGGCTACGGAACCATCCTGGGGCACAGTATTCTGCAGTGGAATAGCATAATGCCAGAGAGGATGATCGCAGTGTGGAAGCGCTCGCGCCCCATTTATTATACCTCAGGAGAGGGGTTTGAGCCCTGGTACCTCGTGTTATCCATGCATGGCACTAGGGGAAGCTTTATTATTATTATTATTACTATTATTACTTTTTAAAATTTCCTTGTTGCCATTATTATTTTTTTGTTGTAGGGTTTTTTTTTTTTTTTTTGCCTCCAGGGTTATTGCTGGGGCTTGGTGCCTGCACTATGAATCCACTGCTCCTGGAGGCTGTTCCCCCCCACCCCCCGCTTTGTTGCCCTTGTTGTTACCCTTGTTGTTGTCATTATTATTGTTGTTATTGCTGTTGTTGTCGTTGGCTAGGACAAGCGAAATGGAGAGAGGAGAAGACAGAGAGGGAGAGAGAAAGACAGACATCTGCAGACCTGCTTCATCGCCTGTGAAGCGACTCCCCTGCAGGTGGGGAGCCGGGCGTTCGAACCCGAATCCTTCCTGGGGTCCTTGCCCTTTGCGCCATGTGAGCTTAACACGCTGTGCTACCGCCCGACCCCCTGTTGTTGTAGTTATTATTATTGTTGTTATTGATGTCGTCCTTGTTGGATGGGACAGAGAGAAATGGAAAAAGGAGGGGAAGACAGAGAGGGGGAGAGAAAGACAGACACCTGCAGACCTGCTTCACCGCCTGTGAAGCGACTCCCCTGCAGGTGGGGAGCCGGGAGACTAGAGCCGGGATCCTTACGCTGGTCCTTGCGCTTTGTGCCATGTGCGTTTAACCTGCTGAGGTACCGCCCAGCTCCCTCTTCATTTCTCTCTTTCTCTCTCTATTTTTCTTTCAAGATTTCACTTATTCATGAGAAATGATAGGAGAGAGAGAAAGAACCAGACATCACTCTGGTACATGGCTGCCAGGGATTGAACTCAGGACCTCATGCTTGAGAGTCCAAAGCCTTATCTACTGTGCCACCTCCTGGACCACCTTTCCTTCTGTTTTTAGAGATTCGTTTATCTTGGTTAAGCACACATATTACAGTGCTCAAGGATGCAGGTTCAAGCCCCCGGCTCCCCACCTGCAGGGGAGTCGCTTCCCAGGCGGTGCAGCAGGTCTGCAGGTGTCTGTCTTTCTCTCCCCCTCTCTGTCTTCCCCTCCTCTCTCCATTTCTCTCTGTCCTATCCAACAACAACATCAATAATAACAACAATAAAACAAGGGCAACAAGTGGAAATGAATAAATATTAAAAAAAATAAAAAAGAACAAGGACAGCAAAAGGGAAAATAAATGTTAAAAAGCGAGATAAATAAAATAATTCATTCATATGTGTATGAAAGCGAAAAGGAAGAGAAAAGGGAGTGGAGGGGCGAGAAAACGGAGAAGGAGAAGGGGGGAGGGAGAGCCGCAGCTGCAGAACTCGAGCTTATTTATACCCCAGAGCTTCATCCACGGCGCCACCTCCTGGGCGTGGGCATCAGTAAAAATGCTTTTGATTTATTTTTATTATTCAATGTATAGAGACAGAAACTGAGTAGGGCAAAGAGACTTGCAGCAGTGCTTCAGTTTTTTTTTTTTTTTAAATCTTTCAAATACAATCTTAAAACTTTATTTTATTGGATAGAACCGAGAGAAATTGAGAAAGAAGGGGAAGGTGGAAAGGGAGAGAGAGAGACACCTGCGGCTCCGCTCCACCACCCATGAAGCCCCCTCTCCGCCGCCCGCCCCCGCCCGGCAACTGGAGGCCGAGGGCGGAATTCGGGTTGGGGTCCGGGTTCGGCTTTCGGGACCTCATGCATTGCCCCGCCCACCGCCTCTGCGCGGATGGAGCAGGGGAGCAGGGAACCCCGACTCCCGTGGGTGCCTCCTCCGCTGCAGGCTCCAACCACCGAGCGGAGCGCGCAGGCTCGGGCTCTGCACTGCGGGCGCGGCGCTGGCGCGGCGGGCGGGTGGGAGAAGCGGGGTGGGTGCGGGGTGGGTGCGGGTGCCACGCCGCAGGCGGAGACCTCGGAGCGGCAGCCCCACCCGCGGCCGCCAGGGGGCGCTGCGGCCCGTGCGTGGGAGGCGCGCCGGCGAGGCGGGGCGGGGCCGCGGTGGCGCGCATGCGCGGCGCGTCACGGGGCGGGGCGAGTGCGGCGGCGCTCCCGGCCTGGCTCCGGCTCCCGCAGCCCCGCGCCCGGCCGCGGCTCCCCGGCCCCATGTACCGCGCGCTGTACGCCTTCCGCTCGGCCGAGCCCAATGCGCTGGGGTTCGCGGCGGGCGAGACGTTCCTGGTGCTGGAGCGCAGCAGCGCGCACTGGTGGCTGGCGGCGCGGACGCGCAGCGGCGAGACGGGCTACGTGCCGCCCGCCTACCTGCACCGCCTGCAGGTGAGTGGCCGCCGGCCCGGACCCCGACCCCGACCCCGGGGCCTCCGCCACGTCCGCGGCGGCCTCCTGCCCCCAGCCCCCGGCTCGCACCCCGCACGCACCCCGCACGCACCCCGCACCGCGCTCAGACCTGCCTCGCCTCTCGGACCCAGGCCCGGGCACCCGCTGTCTGATCAGCCCCGCAGCCCGCAGCCCGCACCCCGGCCGCAGCCGGAGACCCCGGCCCCCCACTTGCTCCCTGCACCCACGGGCGCCCCGGTGCCCAGACGACGCCCGGCCCCGGCCGGGTCCTGCTGGCCCTGCGCGGCCCGTAGCCGGTGGGTGGAGCCCGCGCTGCCGCTCCGCTCCGCTCGCCCCTCTCTGCCCGCAGCCTCGGTTCTCGGGAGGTCCCGGAGGGAGCCCCTTCCTCCATCGGAAGGAAGTCAGACCTCGCGTGACACCCCCGTCCCCGCCTCCGGCGCCTTTCCTTGCAGCCCAGCCCGCAGTTCCCTTTCTGTTTCTGCAACCATAGCCCAGCCCCCTGGCCTGCCCCGACCGAGGGGAGACGACGGGCCACAGCCTGACACCCGGCTCCGACCTAGTCGGGGCCTTGAGGACGCAGCCGGTCCCACGCATCTCCGGACAGGAGACAGACAGCAGGGCGGAGGCGGACATGTCACCTGTCACGCGGGAGGGGAGGGGCCCCCGGCCCGGCCTGACCCCACCTGGGGTGCCTGGGGGGAGGTGGGTGGGGAGCGCGGGAGCCCCGGGGGCTGCTGCCTGTTCGCCCTGGCTTCTGGGGTGGGGGTGTTGAGGCCGCCGAGGAGACCCCTCCCCTGCGGGCCGAGGGACCCTAGGCACTTGGCAGGGCAGAGAGGCCCCGGACTCCCCGTCTCTGCCGTGCTTTCTGTCTCCTGGTGTCACGGTCACTCTGCACATGTGTGCTTGTCTCTGCCTTCCTGGGCTCTCACCCCTTCCTTGCCTGTCTCTGACTTTTAATTTCCTCCTGCCTGCCTCCCTCTGCCTGTTCTCCCCCACTCCCCCAGCCCATCTTACTTTTTATCAGTCTGTGAGTCTTTCTCCTTTTTTTTTTTTTTTTAATATTTATTTTTATTCCCTTTTGTTGCCCTTGTTGTTTTATTGTTGTAGTTATTATTGTTGTTGTCGTTGTTGGATAGGACAGAGAGAAATGGAGAGAGGAGGGGAAGACAGAGAGGGGGAGAGAAAGACAGACACCTGCAGACCTGCTTCACCGCTTGTGAAGCGACTCTGCTGTAGGTGGGGAGCCGGGGTTTGAACCGGGATCCTTATGCCGGTCCTTGTGCTTTGCGCCACCTGCGCTTAACCCGCTGCGCTACAGCCCGACTCGCGAGTCTTTCTCCTTTTATCCCCGTTTCTATCCTCTGCCTCTCAGCCCTCTGGCACTTCTACACTGCCTGGAGGGCTCTGCTGACCTCTGTGTCCATCTGTCTGAACCCATCAGGGAAACATCTCAAATCTGTTTTTTGTTTTTTAAGATTTTTTACTTATTTATGAGAAAGACAGGACAGAGAGAAAGAACCAGACATCCCTCTGGTACATGTGCTGTCAGAGATTGAACCTGGGACCTCATGCTTGAGAATCCAATGCTTTATCCATTGCGCCACCTCCTGGATCACTCAGATCTGTTTTGATGTGATGTCACCTCACTTCCGAGGCGGCATTGTAGCCAAATGGACCATGTGTGCCCGTGATGGGAGGAGTGGGGGCGGCCGGTCCCACAGCTGCTGCCCGTGCCCCCCCCCACACACACACACACCAGGCTGTCTGGGAAAATTGGACCCCTGAGTTGCAGGGGTGGCAACACAGTCTAGCGCAGGCCCCTCTCACGTCATCCCTTTCCTGTAGAAACAGAACTGTTGCTTCCTAGGGCAGATTCCTGGAGCAGCGTGGGGAAGGTGGGTTGGTCAACCAGGTTAGAGAGAGGAGAGCCCCCTGGCTCAGCAGGGGATGGGGAGGACAGGCCTGCCCTGAAGCGTGACCTTGACTTTGTGCTGGATCGGCGAGGTGCACAGTGAAGCGGTGAGGCTTCCACACAGGAGAGGCTCTCTGCCTGCTGTCTCAGCCTGGGCTCTGAGCCAGGCCAACACGAGGTGTGTGTCTGGCCACAGCTGGCGGCTACTGGGCTGTGGGTTCGATCAAGGCCTCATTGGCATCAGATCCTGAATGGGCCCCTGAAATGGAAAGTAACAATGTCCTCAGCTCCTTGAGTGACACAGATTGAGAATCCAATCCAGCTTTCTGTCTGCAGAGCTGGCACTCACTTTCCGCTCTAGTGGCTCTCTCTGCCCTGGTTTCATCCTGGACGGAGGGAGGGAGCACCCTTACTTTGTCACTGAGTCTCAGTACCCCTTCCCTCCCCCCAGGGCCTGGAGCAAGATGTCCTCCAAGCCATTGATCGGGCCATCGAGGCCGTACACAACGCAGCCATGCGGGATGGTGGCAAGTATAGCCTGGAGCAGCGCGGAGTCCTCCAGTGAGTGGGGCTGGGCTGGGGCTGCTCCCTGGGGAGGACAGGGGACACTCGGGGGAGGGTGGGGCAGCACGCGGAGCGCCAGGGAGCCGGGAGGGCTGTGGAGGTCAGGGGACTACAGGAGCTGGGAGGCCCCCTCAGCCTCTCTTGCCCCCTTAGGAAGCTAATCCACCACCGGAAGGAAACCTTGTCCCGCAGAGGCCCCTGTATTTCCAGCCCTTCGTCCATGACCTCGTCCACCAGTGACCACCATCTGGATGCTGCTGCCGCAGCTAGGCAGCCCAACGGGGTGTGTCGGACTGGGTTCGAGAGGCAGCACAGCCTGCCCAGTTCTGAGTATCTGGGGGCAGATGGAGGCCTCTACCAGGTACATGGTGAGGGCGTCCTGGGAGATGAGCGAGGCTCAGAGGGTCCATGGGGGTCAGCGAGACAGCCCTGAGCCACGGCCCCGCCTTGCCAAGAGCTCAGGGCCCTCGCCAGGCTGGCTCGCTGAGTGGCAGCTGGTGCTCTCAGACCCCACTGTGTCCCCCCAGATTCCACCACAGCCTCGCCGAGCGGCACCTGCCACGCCACCCCCGCCGGTGAAGCGCCGAGACCGCGAGGCCCTGGTGGCCTCAGGAAGTGGTGAGAAGCTGGGGTGAGGGAAATGGGGGAACAGCCTGTGCTTGGAATGTTTGCTTTGCTGGTTTCAGGGAAATGGGACTCCAAGCTTGGGGGTGGGGTGGGGCAGAGCACATGTCGGGGCCACTGGGGCTCCACACTTGGTTGGTTGGGAGGGTCTCACTGAACTCCTGGGTCCAGTCTGAGGGGGGCTCTGCACTTGGAGCGAGTGGGGCCCCTGGGGGACTGGCTCAGCCCAGCATCCACTCTGCCCACAGGCGGCCGCAACACCACGCCCTCTGGGGGCAGCTCTGTGTCCGGCTCCTCTGTCAGCAGCACCTCTCTTGACACGCTCTATTCCGGCTCCGGCTCATCAGAGCCAGGACCCAGCTGCTCGCCCACGCCCCCACCCGTGCCCCGTCGAGGCGCCCAGACCACTGTGTCCCAAGCTCAGCCCCCTCCCTCCAAGACGCCAGTCCCCGAACCCCCTGTGGAGGAGGCGGCAATAGATGCCGCCTCAGGCCCTGAGGAGCCGGAGGCCCTCGGTGCGCTGAGCCTGGGGCCCGAAGAGAAGGCAGCGCCCGAGGCGGCCGTGCCCAAGACCATCGGGGCAGAGCTGATGGAGCTCGTGCGGAGAAACACTGGCCTGAGCCACGAGTTGTGCCGGGTGGCCATTGGCGTTGTGGTGGGCCACATCCAGGCCTCTGTGCCGGCCAGCTCACCCGTCATGGAGCAGGTCCTTCTCTCACTGGTGGAGGGCAAGGTGAGGGCGGGCGGCGGGGCCCTCCCCATCCGTGGGCCACTGCCACCCCTCTGTCCGCCCCTTGCACCTGTCTCCCGCCTTTACCTGGCAGGTGTCTGTCGAGCTTAAGCTTCCGTCCTCTGTTGTGCTGGGTACTGGGGGGCATTTGAACCGTCTGCTGCAGGAGGCAGGACAGAAGAGCATCCCAGGGGAGGCTCACCTCACCAGGGCCTTGGCAGGACTAGGCTTGCCTGACAGCTCACTGGAACAAGACCAGCCTGGCTGCGAGTGAGGGGTGTGTAGCATGGGAGCAGGGACTCCACACGTGGGTGGCCAAGACTGCCGCCCTGCTGCAGGAAGAAGTGGGTGCAGGGCACGAGTGAGGCCAGGGCCTTGCTCGCCTCGTTCTTGCGAGGCCTGAACGCTGACTCTGATGTGAGGGAGGTTGCGCGGCCATCACGGGGCAGGGGCCCTTTGTCAGGATGCAGGGTAGGCAGGCAAGCAGGGTAGGAGAACGAGCCCGGTCCGCACGGAGGGCTCCCTCTGTAGGGCTCTGTGTTGCCTGCAGCTCCGGTGTGGGTGGAGGAGCCGTGCCCCTGCTGGGCAAGGTGAGCGCTGCCTGGCTGGTGGGCTTGAGGGCAGCAGGTACGGTGGGCAGGTGGACTGGAGGGCGGAGCCTCAGTCCCATCAGACAGTGGTGGAGGCCACATCTGCTCATGGTGGGTGTCTGCCCAGGTTTGGATGAGAGGCAAGTTGTTACAGACTTCTCCGAAGGTGTGTCTCACGTGGCCAGCTGGCTGAGCAGGTTAGCCAAGCCCTGGAGACGGCTGGAGAACTGGGCTGGTGTCTTCTGTGGGAGCTTGAGGAGAAGACTGAGGCAGGGTTCCTTCACAGGTCACTGACTTAGGGGGAAGTGAGGGCCCCTTGCCTGACACTGACTGACCTGCTGGGTCCCCGGTCTCGCAGAGGGTGGCACTGAGCCATTCTCCGTCCCTTCCTTCCCCAGGACCTGAGCACTGCTCTGCCCTCAGGGCAGGTCTGCCATGATCAGCAGCGGCTGGAGGTGATCTTTGCAGACCTGGCTCGGCGGAAGGACGACGCCCAGCAGCGCAGCTGGGCCCTGTATGAAGATGAGGGCGTCATCCGCTGCTACCTGCAGGAGCTGCTGCATATCCTGGTGTGTGTGGGGGGAACTGCCCTCCAGTCCACCCTGCCGAGCGGCAGCTCTCTCCTGCACCCTCCCTCACCGGGACTCAGTCTCCTGCGGACGCTGAGCTCGCAGTGACAGCATGACACACAGTGACTCTGGCTCTCTCCTCTCCCCAGACTGATGCAGACCCTGAAGTCTGCAAGAAGATGTGCAAGAGAAATGAATTCGAGTCCGTCCTGGCCTTGGTGGCCTATTACCAGATGGTGTGTGAGAACGAGAATGGGGAGGGCATGGAGGCACCTGGGTTGAGGCGGGCTTCTGGGCACTGGGCTCACGGGGTTGGTTCCCTGCCAGGAGCACCGGGGGTCCCTGCGGCTGCTACTGCTCAAGTGCTTCGGTGCCATGTGCAGCCTGGATGCCGCCATCATCTCCACGCTGGTGTCGTCTGTGCTGCCTGTGGAGCTGGCACGCGACATGCAGACAGACACTCAGGGTGAGGCGAGAGCGAGCTTCCTGGGACTCGATTGTGGGGATTCCTGCTGCGCCCAGGGGCCCTGACTGCCTGCCCCGCTCCCACAGACCACCAGAAGCTCTGCTACTCTGCCCTCATCCTGGCCATGGTCTTCTCCATGGGGGAGGCGGTACCCTACGCGCACTACGGTAAGAGCTTGGGCACCGTCCGAGGACTGCAGGGCGCCCTGGTCAGCTGGTGCTGGGACCCAGGGCCCATAGAAACCCAGCTGCCTCTCTCCCAGAGCACCTAGGCACCCCCTTCGCCCAGTTCCTGCTGAGCATTGTCGAGGACGGGCTGCCCTCGGACACCACGGAGCAGCTGCCAGATCTCTGTGTGAATCTGCTTCTGGCTGTCAACTTGCACCTGCCAGGTAGTTACTTTTAGGGGGGGGCAGGGGAGAGCAACTCCTTTTTATTTTGTTGGATAGAGACAGAAATTGAGAGGGGAAGGGGATACAGAAAGGGAGAGATACCTGCAGCACTTGCTTCACTGCTTATGAAGCTCCCTCTGAGGGGAGAATGAAAGGCTTGCCACGGGGTCCTTGTGCGTGGCGGCATGTGCGCTTAGCCAGGTGCACCATCACCCAGCCCCTCCCTGTCTGAGACTGAGGTTCCAGTTCAGTTTCCAGCACCACTAGGAGCCAGAGCTGAGCACTCCTCTGGTAAATAAATGAAAGAAAGAACAGGGAAATCTGCCTGCCTCCAAGAGATGGCGCAGTGGTTGGAGAGCCTGAGTCCAGGTTTGACCCCCAGCATCATGTGATGTAGACAGATGCACTTTTTCTCTTTTCTGTCTCCAGGGTAATTCCTGGGCTCAGTGCCTGCACTAGGAATCCACCGCTCCCGGAGGCCATTTTTCCCTTTTGTTGCCTTTGTTGTTCATCTTTGCTGTGGTTGAATTGTTGTTGTCATTGTTGTTGGATAGGGCAGAGAGAAATGGAGACAGGAAGGGAAGACAGAGAGGGGGAGAGAAAGACAGACACCTGCAGACCTGCTTCACTGCCTGTGAAGTGACTCCCCTGCAGGTGGGGAGCCGGGGCCTTGAACCGGGATCCTTATGCTTTGTGCCACGTGCGCTTAACCCACTGTGCTACTGCCCAACTCCCTACCGCCCGGCCCTCCTTTTTATCTTTTTTTGTCGGTCTTACTGGTGCGTCAATGCTCTGCGCCAACTTTTTGAGACAGAGAGAGAGGAGGGAATGCCATCACGGCACCAAACTCGAACCAGGGATGAACACGCAGCAAAGCAGGTCCGCTCTCCACATGAGCTATTTTGCTGGCCCAACGTTTCCTTCCTTTGGGCCCCGGGAGAGAGCGTGCTCAGCGGGCAGAGCGCACACCTTACCCAGGCCTGAACCTCTGCTCCTGTTCACTCCTTTTTAGTCCCTGACCAAAACGTCATCATGGCTGCTCTGAGCAAACATGCCAACGTCAAGATCTTCTCTGAGAAGCTGCTGCTGCTCCTGAACAGAGGGGGTGAGGACCCCCCAGAATCTGGGTGGTGCCACTCTGCCCTCCCCGCGCCTCCAGGACCTCCTTAGCTCCCGGGTGATGTTGGGACCGGCACGAGGCATCCCTGACCCCGTCCCCTGCCTCCAGATGACCCCGTGCGCATCTTCAAGCATGAGCCACAGCCGCCACACTCCATCCTCAAGTTTCTGCAGGATGTGTTTGCCAGCCCTACCACAGCCGGCATCTTCTACCAGACGGACATGATGGCGCTCATCGACATCACCGTGCGGCAGATCGCGGACCTGTCCCCCGGAGACAAGGTGGCTGCAGCGGCGAGGGGGGCTGTGCAGAAACGGAGGCAAAACGGGGCGGGGGGACGCGTGAGATTGCCTCTGGAGGGAGACGGGGGCCGGACGCTGCTGGGGCCAGGTAAGTGCGGGAGAGGGTAGGCGGGTGCGCCAAGCCCCAGAGGAGAGCCAAGAGGTGACCTGGAGGTGGGGGGTGTGGAGAAAGCTGAAGGAGGGCGGGGAGCAGGGAGAGAGGAGCTGGTGATCTCTGTGACTGACCTCAGTCAGTGTGAGAGCATGTTGGAAGCAGCTGTAGCCAGGGCAGCCCAGGTGGCATAGAGGGGTGGGGAGACACATGCACAGCGTGACAGGATGTCAGCACGGCTTGCTGTTGGCTTTGTCCTGAGCATGAAGTGTTGATTGCTGAGGTGGAGGTGGGAGGCGTTTTTTATCTTTATTGATTGAATAGAGACCGCCAGAAATCAAGAGGGAAGGGTGGTGGAGAGGAGGGGAGAGAGAAACCGCTGTAACACTGTTTCACCATTTGCAAAGCTTTCCCTCTGCAGGAGGGAACTGGGGGTTTGAACCCGGATCCTTACGCATGGTGACGTGCTCCCAACCAGGTGCGCCACCCCCCCACACACACACACATCTTTTTAATGTTTTAACCAGATCACTGCTCATTTCTGGCGTATGGTGCTGCTGAGGTTGGACCTGGGTCTTCTGGTGCTCCGGGCTTGAAAGTCTGTTGTGTAAACCACTGTGCTGTCTCCTTGGCCCTAGGGAAGAACTTTTTGGAGAACGTAGACAAGCCAGGATTGAGACTTGGGAAACATCTAGAGACAGGACATCAGAGAGACAGTGGAGTGGGAGTCGGGATGAGAGATGGGGGAGTTGTCTGTGCAAGGGTGTGACACTGTCTGTGACAGTGCAGTCACCCCGGTGGATGGACGGACGGACCGACGGGCGGACGGATCAGGATGGTCTGACCTTAGCCTGGGGCATGATAGTGGTAAGTGGAGTGTGGGGCGGGGGACCCAGATAGAGAAGCCACAAGATCAGGAGCCTGGAGCCATGCACCCGGAGAAGGAGGGAGATGGGCTGTCTCGAGCTGAAGGGGAGACAGACAAGTCCATGAGTCAACTGCTGGACTTGCCAAGCAGAAGTCGGTGAGGTCAGTAGGTGCAAGGGCAGAGTCTACATGGAAATCTTAGGAGGAATCAATGTTGGAGGGAGTAGAAATGAGACGGCAGGGGGTCGGGCGGTAGGGCAGCGGGTTAAGCGCAGGTGGCACAAAGCGTAATGACTGGCGTAAAGTTCCAGGTTCGAGCCCTGGATCCCCACATTTACATAAAGCACTCCCTCCACACTTGCAAGGGAGTCGCTTCGCAGGCGGTGAAGCACGTCTGCAGGTGTCTGTCTTTCTCTCCCCCTCTCTGTCTTCCCCTCCTCTCTCCATTTCTCTCTGTCCTATCCAACAATGGCAACAACAATGATAACTAACAAGGGCAACAAAAAGGGAATAAATAAAGAAAGAAATATTTTTTAAAAAACCTCATAAATGGGGGTAGGGATAGACAGCATAATGGTTATGCAAAGAGATTCTCATGCCTGAGGCTCCATAGTCCCAGGTTCAGTCCCCTGCACCACAATAAGCCAGAGATGAACAGTGCTCTGATAAAAAACTGGGAGTTGGGCAGTAGCTCAGCGGGTTAACCACAGGTGGCACAAAGCACAAGGACCGGCGTAAGGATCCTGGTTTGAACCCCCGACCCCCCACCTGCAGGGGAGTCACTTCACAGGCGGTAAAGCAGGTCTGCAGGTGTCTGTCTTTCGCCCTCTCTGTCTTCCCCTCCTCTCTCCACTTCTCTTTGTCCTATTCAACAATGATATCAATAACTACAACAGTAAAACAACAAAAGCAACAAAAGGGAATAAATTAATTAAAATTAAAAAAAATTCATAAATGGAGTTAGCCCTTGTGAATTGTTACGTGAAGGAAGTAGGTAAATATGGGATCACTGGAGGGAGATAAGGGGCCAGGGAAAGAGTTTGAAAGGGGGCTACTTGAGTGTTTCTCTGAGCCAGAGGGAGTGATCCATTAAGCCACCTGCAGGGGGAAGCTTCGCGAGTGGTAAAGCAGGGCTTTAGGTGTCTCTCTGTTTCTCTCCCTGTCACCCCCTTCCCTCTCGATTTCTGGTTGTCTCTACCCAATAAATAAATTTAATTAATTAAGATAATTTTTAAAAATTAAAAAGACCCCCACAGCACTGTGTTACTCCCCATGAAGCTCCCCCTACAGGTGGGGTTGGGAGGTTGGCCCCGTCCTTGTGCTCTGTCACGTGTGCGCTCAACCAGGTGCGCCCTGCCTGGTCCCAGCAGTGGGGAGAGCAAACACGGTGGAGAAATGTGGTGGAATCCCCGTTTTCTGTTTGAGGTTAGTGATACAGGACGGAATTCCCTAGTTGTGTACTGTGTGGGCACTCAATGGATTTGCAGGTACTTTGATCTGATCACGTTAAGATAGATTATCTAAAGGTTTGGGGAGGGAGTCAGGCGGTGGCGCAGCGGGTTAAGTGCGGGTGACAGCAAAGTGCAAGGACCAGCGTAAGAATCCCAGTTCAAGCCCCCGGCTCCCCACCTGCAGGGGAGTCACTTCACAGGCGGTGAAGCAGGTCTGCAGTTGTCTGTCTTTCTCTCCCCTCTCTGTCTTCCCCTCCTCTCTCCATTTTTCTCTGTCCTATCCAACAACAATGACATCAACAACAGTAATAAAACAACAAGGGCAACAAAAGGGAATAAATATTAAAAAAAAAAAAAAAGATTTTGGGAACTGGGGAGACAGCATAATGGCTGTGTAAAAACACTTTTTTTTTTCTTTTTTGGTTCTTTCAGTTTATTGTCTGAAGGAGTTACACTAGTCCAAGTTGAAAGCAGACCCCAAATGTTACATTATACAAGTAGTGAGGTTTTTGAACTTGTGACAAGGGAGAGAAGGGACATTCTACTCATTGCAAGGAAATCCTCACTTAAGCTTCAGTGAGCCAAAAGCACTTAAAACCCATGAACCTTCTGGCCGTCCTTAGCCAGTCCCATCCCGACAAGGAACTGCCGTGTTCTTGCGCTGGTCCCTGTAGCTGAATTTCTTCTCCATGTTCTGGATGCTCAGTTACAGTACCATTGCGGGCAGATTTCTTCCTAAACACCTTCACTGTTTTCTTTGTGTGGTAATCATCAGCAATCCCTTAGGGAGTAGTAAGGGTCTTCCTGCCGTTTCTCTGTTGAATTGTTATATGGATATAATCCTCAGTGCCAGCAGGAAGCAGGTCATCAACACCCTTACGTGCATCAGCAAAGGGTCGAAAGAGTGGAGGTTGTGGATAGCGGATATATGATGCGATTCCTTTTCCTCCTCGGTGGAAATGGCTTGCGGAAGGCGAGGGGGCGGTGTACAGAGCGTCAGGAAGCAAGGGGGCTCAAGGAGGAGGCTGCTGAGTCCTCCGCGGTGGCTCAGTTACTGGGGCCGTAAAAACACTTTCTTTCATGGGGTGGTCTGGAGGTGGCGCAGTGATAAGGCTTTGGACTCTCAAGCATGAGGTCCTGAGTTTGATCCCTGACAGCACATGTGCCAGAGTGATGTCTGGTTCTTTCTCTCTCCTCCTGTCATTTCTCATTAATAAATAAGTAAAGGGCAGAGGTAGATAGCATAATGGTTATGCAAAGAGACTCTCATGCCTGAGGCTCCGAAGACCCAGGTTCAATCCCCTGCACCACCAGTACTCTGGTATTTAAAAAAAAAAAAAGTGAGGGAGTTGGGTGGTAGCACAGCGGGTGCGCAAGGACCGGCGTAAGGATCCCGGTTCAAGCCCCCTGCTCCCCACCTGCAGGGGAGTTGCTTCACAAGCAATGAAGCAGGTCTGCAGGTGTCTACCTTTCTCTCCCCCTCTCTGTCTTCCCCTTCTCTCTCCATTCCTCCTGTCGTATCCAACAATGATGACAACAATAATAACTACTACAATAAAAACTACAAGGGCAACCAAACGGGAATAAATAAATACATAATTACATTTTTTAAAAAAGTGAAAATAGGGAGTCGGGCAGTAGTGCAGTGGGTTAAGTGCACGTGGTGCCAAGCGCAAGGACCGGCGTAAGGATCTTGGTTCGAGGCCCCGGCTCCCCACCTGCAGGGGAGTCACTTCACAGGCGGTGAAGCAGGTCTGCAGGTGTCTGTCTTTCTCTCCCCCTCTCTGTCTTCCCCTCCTCTCTCCATTTCTCTCTGTCCTGTCCAACAACAATGACAACAATAAAACAACAAGGGCAACAAAAGGGAATAAAAAAAATTTTAAAAAGTGAAAATAAAATCTTTAAAAAAAAAGACACTTTCATGGAGAGTTGGGCGGTAGTGCAGCGGGTTAAGAGCACGTAGCACAAAGTGCAAGGACTGGCGTAAGGACTCCGGTTCGAGCCCCGGCTCCCCACCTGCAGGGGAGTCACTTTACAAGCGGTGAAGCAGGTCTGCAGGTGTCTATCTTTCTCTCCCCCTCTCTGTCTTCTTCCCCTCCCCTCTCCATTTCTCTCTGTCTTTTCCAACAACAACAACAATAATAACTACAACAATAAAACAAGGGCAACAAACGGAATAAATAAATATTTTTAAATATCTTACAAAAAAAAAAACACAAACACTTTTATGCCTGAAACTCTGAGGTCCTAGGTTCAATCCCCAGCACCACCATAAACCAGAATAGAACACTGCTTTGGGTTTATTTTGCCTCTAGGGTTATCCCTAGGGCTCACTAGGTACCTGCACTATGAATCCGCTGCTCCTGTGGCCATTTTTTCCCCATTGTTGGTGTGCTGCTGCTGTTGTTGGATAGGATGGAGAAATGGAGAGAGGAGGGGATGACAGAGAGGGGGAGAGAAAGACAGACACCTGCAGACCTGCTTCACCGCCTGTGAAGCGACTCCCCTGCAGGTGGGGAGACGGGGGCTCAAACTGGGATCCTTATACCGGTCCTTGCGCTTCATACTATGTGTGCTTAACCCAGTGCTCCACTTCCTGGCCCCCAGTGCTCTGGTTTAAAAAAAAAAATGGCATTAATCCCTCTAATCAAAGGTAAAAAAGAAGAAGAAGAAGACAATGAGAGAGGGAAGACATTAACAGAGGTGTCCAACAGAGGAAGAGTGCTGGGATCTGGCCAGTGAGCTAGGGGTCTTGGCCAGGGCAGGGAGTCTCTCGAGTGTCAGCTTGGAGACTGTTGGAGCTGTTTGGGACAGAGTTGGGGCTGAGGTGGTAGGAGGTGGAGGAAGGGCACATGTGGAGGCCGCGATGGTCAGCTCTCATAGGTGGGCTGAGTTTGGAGACAGTGGTGAGAGGAATCAGGAACCTCCACCTTGACTGGGGTCTTGGATGAACAGTAGTATTCTTTTTTTATTATTATTCCCTTATGTTGCCCTTGTTGTTTTATTGTTGTTGATGTCATTGTTGGATAGGACAGAGAGAAATGGAGAGAGGAGAGGAAGACAGAGAGGGGGAGAGAAAGACAGACACCTGCAGACCTGCTTCACCGCCTGTGAAGCGACTCCCCTGCAGGTGGGGAGCCGGGGGGCTCGAACCGGGATCCTTACGCCGGTCCTTGCGCTTCATACTATGTGTGCTTAACCCAGTGCTCCACCTCCTGGCCGCTGTGCTACCGCCCGACCCCCGAGCAGTGGTATTCTCACAAGTAGAGACCATGTGAGACCTTCTGCTCTGGGGAGACGGGGACATCATGAGTGTGATGGCAGACGAGCTTGAGTCCCTTGAGATGTGCAAGAGGTGACAAGTGGGCAGTTGGACTCTGTCACTGGAGTTCCCTGGAAAGCTTTAGGTGAGAAGTACGAGTGTGAGTCACTGTTGGAAGCTGTGGCTGAGCAAGGTCTTCCCAGGGTGAGAGACAGAGAACCTGACATCAGCGGCTGGGAGCTCGGCTGCTTCTTGCCAGCTCTCAGCCGACACCCCCTGGGCCGGCTACTTGCTGGGACTCCTGGCTGTCCTGATTGATTCGCTCACTCGCTCACTCAACAGCACTCACAGGCTCCATATGGTCTGGGCGTTGGAGGCACGGCTGCCGCTGGTGGGCTGGTCTGCGGGGCTGCCTTGAGGTGGCAGTGATCTGTACTCTGGGGGCAACCACGATGTCGTCCGGGGTCCCTGAGCTCGCCTGCTCTCCCCACAGCTGCGCATGGAGTACCTCTCCCTGATGTATGCCGTCGTCAACTCCACACCCTACCTGCAGCACCGTCACCGAATAGCTGACCTGCAGGCCACGCTGCGCCGCATCCTCAACGAGGAGGAAGCCTCGCCCCAGTGTCAGATGGACCGCATGATCGTCCGCGAGATGTGCAAGGAGTTCCCCGTGCTGGGCGAGGCTCCCAGCTAGCGCCTCGCTTCTTTCCATCCCCACAGCCCTGGGCAGGGTGCAGGGGACCTGGACGCTTGGCCCCGGGAGTGTTGAGCACCGACAGTGTGAGGGGTGGAGGGTCCTGAGCCAGGCCCCCCACCGGAAGTAGAGCTAATGTGAGGGGCCAGGTGCAGGACTGGGACCATGCCGGGGCTGGCTTGGGGAATGCTGAGTGCAAGCCCCTCCACCTCCCAGTGGCTGCCTCTTCAGCATGCTCCACCCCCACTGTTCACACTCACTAGAGTCCTGCTGCTGCCCCAGCCTCGGCCGGAGCCCCCTACCCCACCTTGGCCTGGTTTGCACCCTGGGCCAGCAAGCCATGTCCTCGGGCGAGGGGAGGCACGTCTAGCCCAGCCCGCCCAGACCACTCGTCCTTTGCCTTAGCTTTGCAGTGAGTGCCGCCCGCTTGTGCTCTCCGCCCCCAGCGAGGGGGAGTTGCTGCCCCCGGCCCCTGCCCCCAGAGGCCTTGGCCAAGCGACTGCTTTGAAAGCAGACTCAGGAGCAGGCCATCCATCCTGGAGCCTCACAGAACGGGGTGGTGGCACTCGGAAAGCCAATGACAGAATCTATTTTCTCTGTAAAGACGTAGACTGAAAAGCCATGTGTATTTTCCTATGTGTCGCGACCTGCCTTTGGAAATAAATCATAGGCCTCCAGAAACAGCCTTCCGTACGATTCTGGTTTGTGGGGGTGCAGGTGCAGCAAGTCTGAGAACCTCATCACTTCCCGGCCCCTCAAGTCCCAAGAGGTAATGACTCCTGGAATGGGCCTGTCCCTCGAGGTCTCTTGTGCATTGGACCAAGAAAGAGCTCCGTCCTCCCCGACTCTTCCCACTTCTCCTCGGCCTTAGCCAGAGGTGAGGGATGCCCCTTCCGGCTGCAGTCACATCTTTTTTCTTGCCAGGAGCACCATCTTTCTCTCTGGAAACCCTGTTATCCTTCATAGCTGTTCTCAGGTGAAATGGGCCCCACCCCTAGGCCTGGTCTTTCTGAATGCGAAGGGCTTACCAGCTCCGACTGCCTTTGGCATCAGATAAGCAAAATACTCTCTCTTTGCAAACTCAGCAGAGATGTGGTAATAATAGCAATACGAAAGATAAATAAGCGGGGCGGGGGCGGGGGCAGGGGTAGATAGCATAATGGTTATGTAAAAGAGACTCTCATACTTGAGGCTCCAAAGTTCCAGGTTCAATTCCCTGCACCACCATAAGCCAGAGTTGAGCAGTGCTCTTCTTCTTCTAGCGTTTGCCCTTCTTCCGTAGCCAGTCAACAGCGTCAGGTTGAGCCTGATGTCAAGTTTCGAGACCTCCTTTGAATCTGGAGAGGTGGCAGTCGTTGACTATGTGGGTCATTGTCTGGAGCCGCAGGGGCAGTTCGGGTCGTCTCTGGCTCCCCAGCGATGGAACATAGCGGCGCACCAGCCATGGCCTGTTCGATAGCGATTGAGGAGGGCCCAATCATGACGTGCTAGGTCAAAGCCGGGTGGACGCTTGCAGGGGTCTGTGATGAGGTGTTTGTTCTTTACCTCAGCTGACTGCCAACTCTGTTTCCAAGAGTCTGGGACAGAGAAGTTCAGTGTAGGCGTAGGGGACCAGATTGGGTGACGAGACATCAAGCGTTGGACAGGGTGGGCGAAGATATCCGCGTATATTGGCAGGTCCGGTCGAGCGTAGACGTGGGAAATGAACTTAGATGATGCCGCATCCCGACAAATATCTGGCGGGGCGATGTTGCTAAGAACTGGCAGCCATGGAACCGGGGTGGAACGGATGGTTCCAGAAATTATCCTGAGTGCTCTGGTAAAAAATAAATAAATACATGGACACATAATGGTTCTGCAAAAGGCTTTCATGCCTGAGGCTTTGAGGTCTGAGGTTCAACCCTGTGTGGAGCTGGTATTTGAACCCAGGGCCTTACTCAGGGATAAGGGCACACTCAGATGATGAGCTACCTCCTTAGCCTCCTTTTTCTCCTTTCTCCGTCTCCTCTTTTTTTTCCTCTCTCTCTCTCTCTCTCTCTCTCATAATTAGTTTTGTTACCACCAGGGTAATCTCTGGGGCTCACTGCCTGTTCACTGAATCCACCGCCCTAGTAGCTGGCTGGCTTGCCTCCCTCCCTTCCCTTCTAGCTTTTGATAGAGACAGAAATTGAGAGGGAAGCGGGAGATGGAAAGGGAGCAGGGAAGAGAGACACCTGTAGCCCTGCTTCACTTGTGACGCTACCCCTGCAGGTGGGGACTCGGGCCTTGAGCTCCAGTCCTTGTGTCCGGTAATGTGTGCACACTACCGGGTGTACCACTACCAAGCTCCTTCCCTTCATTTTATTTTATTTTGTTTACCAGAGCACAGCTCAGCTCTGGCTTGTGGTGTGGAGGACTGAACCTGGGATCTCGGAGTCTCAGCCATTAGAGACTGTTTGCATAACCATGATGCTATCTCCCCCACCCTCCAATTTTTGCCCAAGACAATCCTCATCTAATAATTCCATATATCCAATCATTAACTTCCAGCCACAACTTCTCATTGGAGTTGACACTAGGAGGCTGTCACTCTCCCAGAATGTGGTGCAAAGAGAAGACAGGGTGAGTCTCAAGAGGAGGGGGGCTGGCAAGCAGGTCCTTGGGAAACTGAGGCAGGGGGCTGAGTGGTGGTACACCGGTTAAGGGCACATACTACTAAGCACAAGGACCTGCACAAGGATCCAGGTTCAAGCCCTGGCTCCCCATCTGCAGGGGGGAAGCTTCACAAGAGGTGAAGCAAGTCTGCAGGTGTCTTTCTCTCCCTCTCTTACCTCTCCCTCCCCTCGCAATTTCTCTCGGTCCTATCCAATAAAAATAAAAAATTGGAAAAAATGGCCTCCAGGAGCAGTGGATTTGAGTGTTGAGCAAGGAGCCCCAGTGATAACCCTGGAGGCAAAAAACAAAACAAACAAACAATAAAACTTAGGGATCTTTCCATGGGGGCCGTCCATAGGGGATATCCTCCCTTCACTGTCAGCTCTTGCATTTTTTATTTGCTTTATATGCCAGTGATTGAACCTAGAACCTCATATATACACTGAATTACATCCCTAACCTCTGTTAATTTTTTTCTGTTTTTGTTGTTCTGTTTACCAGAGCACTGCTCATCTCTAGTTTATGGTGGCTGGGGGATTGAACCTGGGACTTTAGAGCCTTAGGCCTTTGCATAACCATTATGCTATCTATTCCCCCCACACACACACACACAATTCTTAAAAGGCTGAGCTTGCAAATCTAATTCAATTTTTTAATATTTATTTATTCCCTTTTGTTGCCCTTGTTTCATTGTTGCAGTTATTATTGTTATTATTGATGTTGTTTTTGGATAGGACAGAGAGAAATGGAGAGAGGAGGGGAAGATAGAGAGGGGAAGAGAAAGACAGACACCTGCAGACCTGCTTCACCGCCTGTGAAGGGACTCCCCTGCAGGTGGGGAGCCAGGGGCTCGAACCGGGATCCTTTCTTTTTTTTTAATATTTTATTTATTTATGAGAAAGATAGGAGGAGAGAGAGAGAGAGAACCAGACATTACTCTGGCACATTTGTTGCCCGGGATCGAACTTGGGACCTCATGCTTGGGAGTCCGAAACTTTATCACTGCGCCACCTCCCAGACCACTCGAACCGGGATCCTTATGCCGGTCCTTGTGCTTTGCGCCACCTGCGCTAAACCCGCTGCGCTACCGCCTGACTCCCAATTTTTTTTTTTAATTAGGGTGTGATGCACTAAAGCGAAAAACTAGGGAGGAGAGGTTGGGGTGGGTAAAGGGCTTGAGATACCCACATGGCAACAACTGTACTGTAGACTAAGCTCCCAATGGGAAATAGGAAAAAAGAGAAGGGGAAAAAATTTAGGGCTGGGGAGATAGCATTGTGGTTATGCAAAAACACTTTCATGGCACATGGCACAAGGACTGGTGTCAGGATCCTGGCTCCACCCCTGACTCCCCACCTTCAGGGTGTCATTTCACAAGTGTTGAAGCAGGTCTGCAGGTTGTCTTTCTCTCTCCCTCTCTGTCTTCTGTCTTCCCCATCTGTCAATTTCTCTCTGTCCTATCAAAAAAAAAAAAAAAAAAAGAAAAAAATGGCTGCAGGGGCAATGGATTCATAGTGCAGGCACAGAGCCCCAGCAATAACCCTGGAAGCAGAGAGAGAGAGAGAGAGAGAGAGAGAGAGAGAGAGACGCCTGCATCATTCCTGCAGCACTCATGAAGCTTTTCCCTTGCTAGGGGCTTCCACCCAGGCCCTTTTGGATGGTAATATGTGCATTCAATCATGTGGACTACCATCTGACACCCCCTAAAATATAGCGCTTTATAATCTGACAATTCCTCTATTAGGAATCTACTTAAAGAACACAAAACATATCAGAAGTGGTCTGGGGGCCAGGGTGGTGGCACACCTGGTTGAGTGCACATGCTACAGTGACAAGGACCCAGGTTCGAGCCCCCGGTCCCCACCTGCAGGGGAAAAGCTTTGCAAGTGGTGAAGCAGTGCTGCAGGTGTCTGTCTCCCCCTTCGTCTCGACTTCTGGCTGTCTCTATCCAATAAATAAATAAAGATAATTTAAAAAAATGAAAAAAGAAAAAGAAGTGGTCTGGGAGGGGGCGCAGTGGATAAAGCACTGGACTCTCAAGCTTGAGGTCCTGAGGTCTGTCTTCAGCAGCACATGTACCAGAGTGATGTCTGGTTTTCTCTCTCTCTCTTTCTCTCTGCCTATCTTCACCACTATAAGCCAGACCTGAGCAGTGCTCTGGTAAAAATAAATTTAAAAAAAGTCTCTTTTATTATAACTTGGATGAAACTTGAAGAAATTGTTAAGTGATATGAACTAGAAAAATGACAAACACTGGATGATCTCACTCATAGATAAGGCTTAGATAACAAGGAAAGGGAAAGCAGAGGGTGAAACTTGAACTAGGCCTGGTCTGTTGCAGCAGATCTACAGACTGTAATGGGTGAGGGCAGAAGGCAGACGGAATACAGAGTGGCGTATTGCTCCAAAGTAAAGGAGCCTGAGGTGGGAGGGTTCAGGTCCTGGTACTTGATGTGGAGAAGGACCTAGGCTGTGGTTGAGAGTGCTTTGCAGAAAACTGAGGAATTTGGCACATGTATTTACTGGATACTATTAATCTCCCCAATGATAAACAAAGGGGTTAGTCGATGGTGCACCCAGTTAAGTGCACATAGTACTGAGTGCAAGGACCCAGGTTTAACCCCCCCCCAACTGCTCCCCACCTGCAGGGAAGATGATTCACAGACTGCAAAGCAGGTCTGCAGGTGTCTGTCTTTCTCTTTTTTAAAATATTATTTATTATTGGATAGAGACAGAAATTGAGAAGGGTGGGGGAGACAGAGAGGGAGAGAGCCCGAGAGACACCTGCAGCCCTGCTATATTACTTGGGAAGCTTTCTCCCTGCAGGTGGGAACCAGGGGCTTGAACCCAGATCCTTGTACACTGTAAGGTGTGCACTTAATTAGGTGTGCCACCACCTGGCCCTGGTGTTTGTCTTTCTCTTTCCCCCTCTACATCCCCTCCTCGCTCAATTTCTCTCTGTCCTATTCCAATAAAAAATATTAAAGAGGAAAAAAATGTCACCAGGAGCAGTAGATTCATACTGCTGGCACTGAGCCCCAGTGATAACCCTGCTGGCAAAACAAAAATTAAATAAAATTTATTACAAAAATAATAATAGAGGGCTGGATGATAGCACAAAGGGTTAAGTGCACATAGTGTGAAGAGCAAGGACTGGTGCAAGGATCCCGGTTCGAGCCCCAGGCCCCCACAGCAGGGGGTCGCTTCACAGGCGGTGAAGCAGGTCTGCAGGTGTCTATTTTTCTCTCCTCCTCTCTGTCCTCCCCTCCTCTCTCCATTTCTCTCTGTCCTGTCCAACAACAAAGACAGCAATAGCAACAACAATAATAATAACAGCAATGATGGACAACAAGGGGGAGTAAGATGGCTTCCAGGAGCAGTGGATTTGTGGTGCAGGCACCGAGCCCCAGCGATAACCCTGGAGGCAAAATAATAATAATAATAGTAATAGTAATAATAAAAGAAAGATTGAAAGAGGGCTTTCTGCAAGGACCAGCGGAAGGATCCCGGTTCAAGACCCCCGCTCCCCACCTGCAGGGGAGTCGCTTCACAGGCTGTGAAGTAGGTTTGCAGGTGTCTATCTTTCTCTCCCCCTCTGTCTTCCCCTCCTCTCTCCATTTCTCTCTGTCCTATCCAACAATGACGACAACAATAATAATTACAATAAAGCAACAAGGGCAACAAAAGGGAATAAATTAATTAATTTTAAAAAAGAAATGTCCTATCAAATAAAATAAAGATAAAAGTTAAGAAAAAAGGGGGTGCAAAAAAAAAAAAAGAAAGAGGGCTTTCTGTCTGGTATCATGAAGTCCCCCCCCCCAAACTCCCTGATGATTTAGTTTTAAATATAAATCCTCTTGAACCTATCATGGAGGGGCTAGAGGCATGAGCCCAGCCAGATCTATGTGCATTGTAATTGAGTTCAACCAGGTATGCCACTACCCAGCCCCTAAAGTGATTTTTTTTTTTTTAACAAAGCACTGGTCAGCTTTGGCTTGTGGACCTGGCGTCTACTGTGCTTCAGGCATGAACGTTTATTGCACTACAAATGGTACTATTTCGTGGCCCACAAATAATATGTTTTAAGTGGGTTCGATTTTAGCCCAGGAAGTTTGTCTAAGAAAATCAGGACGCTTCATAGAGTGGTCCCGTGGTGTTGGTAGGATGTCGGGTAAGACTGGACCTGGAGGAAAGGTCTGTCACAAATAATTTTTATTTTCCCCTTCTGTTGCTCGTTTTATTGTAGTTATTGTTGTTGTTGATGTCGTCATTGTTGGATAGGACAGAGAGAAAAGGAGAGAGGAGGGAAAACAGAGAGGGGGAGAGAAAGACAGACACCTGCAGACCTGCTTCACCACCTGTGAAGCGACTCCCCTGCAGGTGGGGAGCCGGGGTTCCAACTGGGATCCTTCTGCCTGTCTTTGTGCTTTGCGCCATGTTTGCTTAACCCACTGCGCTACCGCCTGACCCCCAATTTTTTTTTTTTAATCTTCACAGGGTCATTAGAAATTGCCATTAGGGCGGGGCATTGAGATGAGTGCAAACGGGGAGATCTTTGTGGAACAGCAGCCCCTGAGGGAGAACAGTGGGGCTGGGAAAGCTCGAAGCGGTAGGAAGAGCCACAGTCTATTTCTGCGTGCTCACGGAGAGCTGCTCCCACGCAGCTTCAGCTGCGATCAGGGCCTATTCCAGTGCAGAGAGCAAGATGCCATTCTGCCTTTTGCCGGCACAGCCTGCAAGACTCAGGATTACTCCTTTCCTAGCAGCTGTCTGCCTCCTTCTGCTTATTCACAATTCCGCACAGACTCCTCCCCCCCCCCCCCCCCAGCATTGCTCGGCTCAGGGATATGATATACCGGGGACTGAATTTGGGACTTTTGGCTCAGACATGAAAGTCTTTTGCATGACCATTAAGCAGTCTTCCCAGCCTTCAGGATCCTGCCAAGACATCTGAGACAAGCCTTCCCAGATGTCTAAATCGGCTTGGGCACCACTTTTGAAAAGCAGCATCCCACGCCTAAGAGCTCCACCTAGGAGCCAACTGGCACCCAGACCAAGTGTCCCGAGAGGAGCTCAGACTTTACCTGGGTCCTCAGATTCAGAAACACCGGAAGGCTCCTAGCTGTCAAAGAACAGGTGTACACCAACACGTGGACTGTTCCGGAGGTGGGACCCTCAGGAGCCCCACCTCCCAGAAGCAATGAAGTCAAGAGGCCAAAGAATCTTCCATCTGATTGGTTGTTGGTGATGTCATAGGAACGATTTGGGGTGGGTCAGGAGGCCTTAGCTGCGAGTTTTCCACCGGGTTCGAAGCAGGAGCCACGCCCCTTGGAGCCTTTCGGTCCCTGGTCCGAGACCCTTCCTCGGTCCTGGGGCGTCCGCGCCCTCTGCACGCCGCCTTGCAGCCTTCTGTTGCTGTTGGATGAGAAGAGATGGTTAGGGCTGCTTGTGGGTGACCTCTCGGGGTGTCTGGCCATCCTCAGAACCCCTCCCTGCCAGACAATGAGAGCCGTGGGGGGCGGAACTTCCCATTGTGCCAATGACTGGAAGGCTCCCCAACCGCCCACCCCCAGCTCGTCCCCGGCTACGTCGAGTTTCCCCATTGGCCAGCAGGGAAGGGTTTGCAGCCGGCTGGGTAGATCAGAGGGCGGTGCGATCGTGTAGGTCCCCGCAGGGGTTAAGAGACGCCCGTGGAAAGCAAGGGGTGGGGTTCCCGCATCACCCGGCAGCACGTGTCATCTCACAGCCCCGGAGACCCTTGGCTTGGAGGACACCCTCCCCCCCCCGCGCGCGCGCGCGCCTTGGAGACTGCCGGGCATAGCGGGACAGGGAAAGACCTGGCTTCTGTTTTACTTATTTATTAATTTTCCTTATTGGCTTCTGCTCTAACCTCGGGCGAGTCATCGCCCATCCTTACTGCACAGGGAAGCTATCTGCACGGCCGCGACATGTCTCATGGTCTCAAAGTCGCTGGTCGAACCATTAAAGCTATTGTTCTGGCTTGTCTCTTCCGCCCCTGAGAGTCCACATGGCACCGCGGTCGGTCCACAAGTCCTGGGCATGGCACATTCTCTCCAAATTTTCAGACTAAAATCCGGGGCAGGACTCGGAACTTTATAAGCCTAGTTCAGAAGCTGAGTGTAGAGAGGAGGACAAGAGGTCCTCAAGAAAGGCTGGGAGACGGAGCCAGCACAGCGCCTTAGGGGGAGGCGGGTGAGGGCGGTGGCTGCTGGGGGGCGGTGGGAGGCGGTGAACTTCCGCGTCCCGTTCAGCACCTTGGGGAGCGCCTGCGCCTTGCCCTTAGTAAAGATGGCGCCGGCAGCTTCGCTAGGCAGAGTCACCATGCGCACCGGGCTGAACCACCGGAGCCTGGACTTCGGGGCGGAGGTGGAACGAACCACAGCAGCGGCCGGAAGCCATGTTGGAGCGGCGGGAGGCAGCGGCGGCTTCGGGGATCCTGTGGTGGGGGCCGCAGAAGCGGGGGCCGCAGGGCAGAGGGGCCGCGGCCGCAGAGTAGATGGTGCCCAGAGGGCGCTGGCGGCGCGGAGCCACAGGCCGGGGGTCGGGGAGACGGGGCGGCGGCGGGGGCCCGGGACGGGGCCCGAGAGGTGGGGCGGGCCCACGGCCCCGGCCCGGGTGGGGGGCGGTGGAGGCCGTGTCGGGAGGCGGGGGGTGATGGCGAGGCGGCCGCCGTGGTGTGGTCGCAGGGGGCCCAGCACCCCGGTACTCCTGCTCCTTCTCTCTTTGTTCCCTCTCAGCCGGGAGGAACTGGGGGGCGGCGGAGGCCAGGAGTGGGATCCGGACCCGGGGGTGGCGGCCGCCACGGTCCCGGGGGTGCCGGTTGGTAGTAGGGTCTCAGCTCTTTGTCCCGAGCCGTCTGGGGTCCGGGAAGATGGGGACCCTGCTTTGGTGGAGCTCCGAGGGGGCCGGCCATGCTCCCGGGGAGATTCAGGACCCTCCGAGCAGCTGGAC
The DNA here is from genome assembly GCF_950295315.1 of Erinaceus europaeus. NCBI lineage: Eukaryota > Metazoa > Chordata > Mammalia > Eulipotyphla > Erinaceidae > Erinaceus > Erinaceus europaeus. The sequence continues at coordinate 98,217,676 of NC_080173.1, forward strand.
GCGAGGCTGAGGACGGAGCACGGGGTCCGGGCACGGGGCGCGCAGCCGCCCGGCTCTGTGCTGTGTTGGCGGCCGGAGGTCCCCGCGTGCAGGCGGGCAGGACCCCTGCGGGAGGGGAGTCTGTCCCCGCAGGCTCTGTCCCCCGGGGTCCTGGGCCCCGAGAACCGCTCGCCTTCCCCCTCGGACCTTCTGCTCCCTGCTTCCAAGCCGGTGTCCTCGCCAAGGAGTGTCGGGAGAAGTGCTCCCAAAGTGGGGACCGCACGCTGCCGCGGGGCGCAAAAAGAAAAAACTAAGACTTTCCGAGCTCGGGGACGCGGGCACCCTGGCTGCGGGCCGGGCTCAGCACCGCGCACGGCGAGGACAGCTCCCGCGCCTGTTTCAGCACCGCGCGCGGCGCGGACAGCTCCCGGGCCGCCTCCAGAGCGCACGCGCGCCCGCCGGCGCCGCTTCCTCCCGGGGGTCCCCGCCCCTCCGCAGATACCCGGGGCCGGCCGGCTCCGCCCGGGCCGCGCCGCCAACCGCCACCCGCAGTTCCCTCAGTACAACTACCAGGCGCTGGTGCCCGAGAACGAGGCGGCGGGCACCTCGGTGCTGCGCGTGGTGGCGCAGGACCCGGACGCCGGCGAGGCGGGGCGCCTGGTGTACTCGCTGGCCGCGCTCATGAACAGCCGCTCGCTGGAGCTGTTCAGCATCGACCCGCACAGCGGCCTCATCCGCACCGAGGCCGCGCTCGACCGAGAGAGTCTGGAGCGCCACTACCTGCGCGTCACGGCCCAGGACCTCGGCTCGCCGCGCCTCTCGGCCACCACCATGGTGGCGGTGACCGTGGCCGACCGCAACGACCACTCCCCGGTGTTTGAGCAAGCACAGTACCGGGAGACGCTGCGCGAGAACGTGGAGGAAGGCTACCCCATCCTGCAGCTCCGCGCCACCGATGGCGACGCGCCCCCCAACGCCAACCTGCGCTACCGCTTCGTGGGGGCCCCGGCCGCCGCCTTCGAGATCGACCCTCGCTCCGGCCTCATCAGCACCAGCGGCCGCGTGGACCGCGAGCACATGGAGAGCTACGAGCTGGTGGTGGAGGCCAGCGACCAGGGCCGAGAGCCGGGGCCGCGCTCTGCCACTGTGCGCGTGCACATAACCGTCCTGGACGAGAATGACAACTCGCCCCAGTTCAGCGAGAAGCGCTACGTGGCGCAGGTGAGGGAGGACGTGCGCCCCCACACGGTGGTCCTGCGCGTCACAGCCACCGACCAGGACAAGGATGCCAACGGCTTGGTGCACTACAACATCATCAGTGGCAACAGCCGGGGCCACTTTGCCATCGACAGCCTCACCGGGGAGATCCAGGTGGTGGCACCTCTGGACTTCGAGGCAGAGCGAGAGTATGCCTTGCGCATCCGGGCGCAGGATGCCGGCAGACCACCGCTGTCCAACAACACAGGCCTGGCCAGCATCCAGGTGGTGGACATTAACGACCACGCCCCTATCTTTGTCAGCACTCCCTTCCAGATCTCTGTCCTGGAGAACGCGCCGCTTGGCCACTCGGTCATCCACATTCAGGCAGTGGATGCAGACCATGGGGAGAACGCCAGGTTGGAGTACTCTTTGACTGGTGTGGCACCCGACACGCCCTTTGTGATCAACAGTGCCACTGGCTGGGTCTCTGTGAGTGGCCCGCTGGACCGTGAGTCTGTAGAGCACTACTTCTTTGGTGTGGAAGCTAGAGACCACGGCTCACCCCCACTGTCAGCCTCAGCTAGCGTCACAGTGACCGTGCTGGATGTCAATGACAACCGGCCAGAATTCACCATGAAGGAATACCATCTACGACTGAATGAGGATGCCGTTGTGGGCACGAGCGTGGTCAGTGTGACTGCTGTCGACCGTGATGCCAACAGTGCCATTAGCTACCAGATCACAGGTGGCAACACTCGGAATCGATTCGCCATCAGCACCCAGGGGGGTGTGGGTCTGGTGACACTGGCTCTGCCACTGGACTACAAGCAGGAGCGCTACTTCAAGCTGGTGCTGACTGCATCCGACCGTGCCCTTCACGATCACTGCTACGTGCATGTCAACATCACAGACGCCAACACTCACCGGCCCGTCTTTCAAAGTGCTCACTACTCAGTGAACGTCAACGAGGACCGCCCCGTGGGTAGCACTGTGGTGGTCATCAGTGCCTCTGACGACGACGTGGGCGAGAATGCTCGTATCACCTATCTCCTGGAGGATAACCTGCCCCAGTTCCGCATCGACGCAGACTCCGGGGCCATTACTCTACACGCACCCCTGGACTACGAGGACCAGGTCACCTACACACTGGCTATTACAGCTCGGGACAATGGTATCCCACAGAAGGCAGACACCACTTATGTGGAAATAATGGTCAACGATGTGAACGATAACGCGCCACAGTTTGTGGCCTCCCATTACACAGGATTGGTCTCTGAGGATGCCCCGCCTTTCACTAGTGTCCTGCAGATCTCAGCCACTGACCGGGATGCTCATGCCAACGGCCGGGTTCAGTATACTTTCCAGAATGGGGAAGATGGAGATGGAGATTTTACCATTGAGCCTACCTCTGGCATCGTCCGCACAGTAAGGCGTCTAGATCGGGAGGCAGTGCCAGTGTATGAACTGACTGCTTATGCAGTGGACCGGGGCATGCCCCCACTGCGCACTCCAGTCAGCATCCAGGTGACAGTGCAGGACGTGAATGACAATGCACCCATCTTCCCCGCTGAAGAGTTTGAGGTGCAGGTGAAGGAGAACAGCATTGTCGGCTCTGTGGTGGCCCAGATCACTGCAGTGGATCCTGATGAGGGCCCCAACGCCCATATCATGTACCAGATCGTGGAGGGGAACATCCCTGAGCTGTTCCAAATGGATATCTTCTCTGGAGAGTTGACAGCACTCATTGACTTGGATTATGAGACTCGCCAGGAATATGTGATTGTGGTACAAGCCACCTCTGCCACCCTGGTCAGTCGAGCCACTGTGCATGTCCGCCTGATTGACCAGAATGACAACAGTCCTGTGCTCAACAACTTCCAGATCCTCTTCAACAACTATGTGTCCAACCACTCAGACACCTTCCCCTCAGGCGTCATAGGTCGCATCCCAGCATATGACCCGGACGTCTCGGACCAGCTCTTCTACTCCTTTGAGCGAGGTAATGAGCTGCAGCTGCTGGTGGTCAACCAGACCAGTGGGGAGCTTCGACTGAGCCGCAAACTAGACAACAACCGTCCATTGGTGGCCTCCATGTTGGTGACTGTCACAGGTGAGGGGCGGAGGGGTTGGCGAGTCACCCTGAAACTTCATCTTGTCAGGGTTTCAGAGGCTCTATAGGTCCCTTAAGCCAAAGTGGGCTTTGCAGCCTCCCAAGAATCCCTAAAGTGCTGGTTCCCTATACCCCATGGGATCTATCTGAGGCCTCACAGATTTGCTCCTCATTGCCTGGGCTCTGGAACAGTCTCTACAAAACTCCAAAGATTTCAGAGCTTCTAGAAGATCCATGAAAAGTATAGATAACGTCTACCCTAAAGATAGCCTTTCTCCCTCTGAGAAACTGGAGGTCCCGAGTTAATGTGCTGGCAATTCCAGGAAAAGAGTCTACCCACATTTCTAATGAGAGGAAGGATTCGGGGTCTAGTCTGATCCCTTTCCCATCTATGCAGAAGAGGTTGGCTAAGAGCTTAGTGGTCAGGAACATCAGCTTTCTCTGGTAGCTTTAGGCAAAGAGTGGGCCCACACAGCTGCTATCCCAGTGGTCCTGCCTTTGGAAAAACGTTCAGAGTCCCACCTACCTCTTTCCTACCTTCACTGTGCCCAGCTTTCCCGAACCTGTAACAGTGAGAAGTACAGGCAGGCGAGGTTCAGGGGTCAGGAGACTGGCTTTGCTGGGACTCATCCCCCATTTCTCGAGCATGTACTGCTGGTATCTCCATCTACAAACACCCCTCAGATGCAGTCAGCAGTAAGGCACGAGGCACATAAATACCTCAGCCTCATTACTGGGTGTGTGTGTGAGAGAGCTGAGGTCACAGGAATACGGTCTGAGGTGACCGGCAGGGTCCGATGCCCTCCTGCAGAGAGGAGTCTTTTTTTATTATTATTATTTTTTTAAATATTTATTTTATTTATTTATTCCCTTTTGTTGCCCTTGTTGTTTTATGTTGTAGTTATTATTGTTGTTGTCATTGTTGGATAGGACAGAGAGAAATGGAGCGAGGAGGGGAAGACAGAGAGGAGGAGAGAAAGATAGACACCTGCAGACCTGCTTCACCGCCTGTGAAGCGACTCCCCTGCAGGTGGGGAGCCGGGGGCTTGAACCGGGATCCTTTTGCTGGTCCTTGTACTTCGCGCCAGGTGCGCTTAACCCTCTGTGCTACCGCCCGACTGAGAGGAGTCTTTTTATCCCAGGTCTTGGGGGTGAGGTTCCTTCTGATGCCACTGTAGAGCAGTGGGCTTGCCAGAGACAGGGGTGGATGATTCCTGAGCTGGAGCCCTCTGTTTCTTGATAGGAATTCTTTTTTTGTTGTTTGTTTAAAGATTTTATGTATTTATTAATGAGAAAGATAGGAGGAGAGAAAACCAGACATCACTCCGGTGTATGTGCTGCTGGGGATTGAACTCAGGACCTCATGCTTGAGAGTCCGATGCTTTATCCACTGCACTACCTCCTAGATCACCTTGATAGGAATTCTATTACTGGATAGAGACAAAGAGAAATTGAAAGGAGAAGGATAGAGAGGGAGAGAGACTGAGAGACACCTGCAGCCCTGATTCACCACTTGTGAAGCTTTCCTCCTGCAGGTGTAGACAGTGGGGGGGGGGGTAGAACCTGGGTCCTTGCGAATTGTAATGTGTGTGCTTAACCAGGTGTGCCACCACCTGGCCCCTTGATAGGATTTCTTTGTTTTTTAAATATCTATTTTATTATGTATTCCCTTTTGTTGCCCTTGTTGTTTTATTGTTGTAGTTATGATTGATGTCATTGTTGTTGGATAGGACAGAGAGAAATGGAGAGAGGAGGGGAAGACAGAGAGGGGGAGAGAAAGACAGACACCTGCAGACCTGCTTCACCGCCTGTGAAGTGACACCCCTGCAGGTGGGGAGCCGGGGGCTGGAACTGGGATCCTTACGCCGGTCCGGTCCCTGTGCTTTGTGCCACCTGTGCTTAACCCGCTGTGCTACCGCCCAACTCCTGATAGGATTTCTTTGCTGATTCTGCATTGTTGAAGTGGGGTAGGCACATGGGTAGGTAGCCTGTGGCTCTGATTCCTCTTTTTAATCTGAGTGGCAGCAGCCTACTGCTCTTGGGCACTTGGGCAAGGTGAGCTGCTGAGGCCTGGGGCCTCTCTGTGTGCTGTTAGAATGACTCACTGACCCTGCGGGTGAGAGGGCAGACCCCTGGCTGAGGCCTTTCTTTGTGTTGGAGGGAGGGGAGAGGGGAGAGGAAACAGCCAGCGTGTTGACACCCTGACGCTGGGAACTGAGTGGTCACTCGTCCCAGCCCTCTTGTGTCCCAGGAGGGACGGCCATCGGCCTAGACTGACCACTGCCCTTCCCCCTGCCCACAGACGGGTTGCACAGTGTGACGGCTCAGTGTGTGCTGCGAGTGGTCATCATCACGGAGGAGCTGCTGGCCAACAGCCTGACCGTCCGCCTGGAGAACATGTGGCAGGAGCGCTTCCTTTCCCCGCTGCTGGGCCACTTCCTGGAGGGCGTGGCCGCCGTCCTCGCCACCCCCACGGAGGATGTCTTCATCTTCAACATCCAGAACGACACGGACGTGGGGGGCACCGTGCTCAACGTCAGCTTCTCGGCGCTGGCCCCTCGCGGGGCCGGGGCAGGCTCGGCGGGGCCCTGGTTCAGCTCCGAGGAGCTGCAGGAGCAGCTGTACGTGCGCCGGGCCGCGCTGGCCGCCCGCTCGCTGCTGGACGTGCTGCCCTTCGACGACAACGTGTGTCTGCGCGAGCCCTGCGAGAACTACATGAAGTGCGTGTCGGTGCTTCGCTTCGACTCCTCGGCGCCCTTCCTGACCTCGGCCTCCACGCTCTTCAGACCCATCCAGCCCATCGCCGGCCTGCGCTGCCGCTGCCCGCCGGGCTTCACGGGAGACTTCTGCGAGACGGAGCTCAACCTGTGCTACTCCAACCCCTGCCGCAATGGGGGTGCGTGTGCGCAGCGTGAGGGCGGATACACCTGCGCCTGCCGCCCGCGCTTCACTGGTGAGTGGGGCCCAGCCGAGCTGGCGACCGTGGGCACGGCGGAGCAGCGCATGGCGCAGACCAGGAGCCCAGAGCTTGGTCTGGAAGGACTGGGTGTGGGCGGCCCAGTGGAGGTCGTGGAGGAGGCAGGAGGCTAGCAGACCGCAGGCCTGGCGAGGGGGGGCGGCACAGGGGTCTGTGGGTGGCAGGCAGGGCGGGCGTGGCCCCAGGCCCTGGAGAGTGACCCTTACCACAGGCACGGGCCCGCTGGACTGGGGTGGGGTGGTCGAGACCCCCTCTGACCTCTGCTCGGCCCCTAGGAGAAGACTGCGAGCTGGACACGGAAGCCGGACGCTGCGTGCCAGGCGTCTGCCGCAACGGGGGCACGTGTGCCGACGGGCCAGACGGTGGCTTTCGCTGCCAGTGCCCGTCGGGCAGTGCCTTTGAGGGCCCGAGGTGTGAGGTGGCAGCGCGCTCCTTCCCGCCCAGTTCCTTCGTCATGTTCCGCGGCCTGAGACAGCGTTTCCACCTCACCCTGTCCCTCTCGTACGTGCCCGCCCTGCATCTGCACTCTCTCTCTGTCCCGACCTACCTGACCCTGACCGCCACGTCCTCGGGACCCTGCCTGGGCAGCCCGGCCCCCGTCACTGCCTTGACCTCACCCCTCCGTCCCGCCCGCTCTCATCACCGCAGCCTTGGTGGCACCCCGAGAACCTCTTGTCTCAGGGACGAGGAGGTGCCCACCTGACAACTCGCCCTACCCACCCTGCCCAGGTTTGCCACGGTGCAGTCCAGCGGCCTCCTCTTCTACAACGGCCGCCTGAACGAGAAGCACGATTTCCTGGCCCTGGAGCTGGTGGCTGGGCAAGTGCGGCTCACTTACTCCACGGGTGGGTTCCAGTGAGGACGTGCGAGTGGGGAGGTGGGTGCGTGCGTGTGTGCGTGAGAGGGCCAGGGGTTCAAACCCCAAGTCCTCTCAGCTCTGTCTCACTACACACCTGAGTGCACAAACACACAGCGCTGAGGCCCTGAGCCCTGTGGCCATTCCCCTCTGACGTAAAAGTCTGTCTCTCCCACCTGTCCAGAGGCGCTGACTCAGCCAGTGTGCCCACCGTTGCGGGGTGGGGCGGTGAGCTGCAGCACCGGGGTCCCCTGGGAAAGGCTGTGCTTCTGTGACGGGGGGTGGGGGGGGTGAGGCACTCAGACAAGCCTCCGCACGCGTCCCCGCAGGTGAGTCTAACACAGTGGTCAGCCCCACAGTTCCAGGCGGCCTGAGTGACGGGCAGTGGCACACGGTGCATCTGAGATACTACAACAAGGTGGGTGCCGCCCTTGCATGGGGGCGCGGGGGGTTACGTGGGGTGCCAGGTCCTGCCCCTCAGGGCTGGCCCGGGGATCCCACTGAGCGACATGCCTGCATCTCCAGCCCCGGACAGATGCCCTGGGGGGTGCTCAGGGCCCCTCCAAGGACAAGGTGGCCGTGCTGAGCGTGGACGACTGTGATGCGGCTGTGGCTCTGCAGTTTGGGGCTGAGATTGGCAACTACTCATGTGCAGCTGCCGGCCTGCAGACGAGCTCCAAGAAGTGAGCCCCGCGCCCTCGCTCCCCGTGCCTCTGCCTGGCAGCCAGCCAGCCAGCCCACACCCTCACACATTCCCGACTCCAGCTACCTAAACCCTGTCCGTTCCCACACCACTAGATTTCCCTCTTGCCTCCGCCTCACCTCGCCTCAGGCTTCCTGCGCCCACACAGGGGCACCCTGTCGCCCAAAGTTCCCGGTCTCTAATGGCCCGTATTTCTACCCCTGGACTCTTCCCTTCTCTGGCCCCAGCCCCAGCTGTCCAGAGCCCTCCACTCCAGACTACTCTGAACACCCAAGAAGCAAAGGAAGACCTCGCTCGCTCCTCTCCCATCCTGGCCTTACCTTTTTGCCCCAGTCAACTTACTATTTCAATCCCACCCTCACACTTCCTGTGACCCCAGGAGTAGCCTCACCCTGGCCCGGGTCTCACTAATGATGTGGACCCCCCAACCTCTAGGTCCCTGGACCTGACAGGCCCTCTGCTTCTGGGGGGTGTCCCCAACCTCCCCGAGAACTTCCCTGTGACCCACAAGGACTTCACCGGGTGCATGCGGGACCTGCACATCGATGGCCGCCGAGTGGACATGGCAGCCTTTGTCGCGAATAATGGCACCACGGCAGGTAGGCCGCGTCTCAGTCATCAGAAGGGCGGAGGCCTGGGACGCTCACGTCCTTCCAGTTCTGCTCCCCCTCCCCCTAAAGGACAAAGGGCTGAGTCATGACTCCTTTTGGCCCCTGTGGACCCGTCTCCTCCAGTCCTCACATCCTCTCGCGTGCAAACCTTCTTGCCTTTCCCAGGCTGCCAGGCCAAGCTGCACTTCTGTGAATCCCATCCCTGTCAGAACAATGGCGTCTGCTCAGAGCGCTGGGGAGGCTTCAGCTGTGACTGCCCTGTGGGCTTTGGTGGCCAAGACTGTCGGCTCAGTGAGTAGGCAGCACGGGGCAGGAGGGGCCCACAGGGCTAGGGCTGTTTCTCAGGAGGGACCTGTGACCTGGCTCCTTTCACCTCCTCAGCCATGACCCATCCCCACCATTTCTGGGGTAATGGCTCACTGAGCTGGGACTTTGGAAATGACGTGACTGTGTCTGCGCCGTGGTACCTGGGGCTGGCGTTCCGGACACGGGCGACGCAGGGGGTCTTGATGCAAGTGCAGATTGGGCCACACAGCACTGTCCTCTGTCAGGTACGTCTGACCTTGTGTCCCTTTGTGACCCTCAGCTCTCAGTCTCTGTCTCTCTTTTTGCCTCCAGGGTTATCGCTGGGGCTCAGTGCCTGCACAACAAATCAGCTGTTCCTGGTGGCCATTTTTTCCGTCTTATTAGATCGGACAGACAGAAACTGAGGAGGGCTATAGAGTGGGAGAGAGACAGATAGACACCTGCAGACTTGTTTCACTGCTTGTGAAGCGTCCCCTCTGCAGGTGGGGAGCAGAGATTTGAACCCAGGTCCTCGAGTGGGTCCTTGTGCTTCTTTTTCTTTTTTAAAAATATTTCTTACTTATTATTGAATAGAGACAGAAATTGAGAGGGGAGGAGGAGATAGAGAGGGAGAGAGATGGGGAGACACCGCAGCCCTGCTTCATGGCTTGTGAAGCTTCCTCCATGCAGGTGGAAACCAGTGGCTTGACCCTGGATTAGGTGTAACGTGAGCACCGAACCAGGCGCGCCACCGCCTAGCCCCGTCCTTGTGGCTTCTTGCTATGTGTGCTTAACCAGGTGCACCACCGACAGCCCCTAGCTCCCAATCCAGCAACATACCTGTGGCTTCAGCCTGTTGTACAACACGCTTCATTAGAGGGTGGCCTGGACCCTCCTCCCTGCAGGTGACTTGACTCTCTCATGCCGGCTGCTCCACCCACATTCCTGGGTCCCACCTCTGCCCCTTATCTCACTTGCAGGAGCGCGGTTTCCGTGGTCTTGCTGACGCTCTAACTAGTGAAGGCCAAATACAGCCTTTTCCTCTCCTTCTCTGACCTCTAATACTTGATCTTTGAGTCCTGATCTCACCTCCTGACAGTCCCAGCCCATGTAAGGGTTCTGCTTCCCTCTCTCTCTCTCTCTCTTTCTCTCTCTCTCCAGCTGGATCTGGGGTTGCTGTCTGTGACAGTGACCAGGGACCTGGGTCGTGCTGCCCACCTCCTCCTGGACCAAGTGACCGTCAGCGATGGCCGATGGCATGATTTACGATTGGAGTTGCAGGAGGAGCCGGGGGGCCGGCGCGGCCACCACGTCCTCATGGTCTCACTGGACTTCAGCCTCTTCCAGGTCTGACCTCTGACCCTGGGGTTATCTTTTCTGTCTCCCACCCAGACCCACCTCATTGGCCTCACCTCTGGTTCAAGTCCCTTCGACTCCCCTGGGCACCTTCTGGGCACCTTCCAGCTTCTGCCTCATGTCCTGTCCTGGGCCCAGCCCTCCAGCAAGCTGCTCCACTGTTTAGCCCTCCTCCTGTCGGGGAAGCTATCCAGACTCCTGGCCTCTGGAGTCAGTGCTGCCTCGTTCCTGGAACCCCAACCCCCCACCTCACCCCCACTCTCCTCAGGTCAAAACCATGGGATTTCAGGGTCTCTTCTAGGTCCTGGAGAGAAGCATCTCTCTGAGTCCGGTTCTGAAACCTCCATTTTTTTAAAATAAGTTTTTTTTATATAATATTTTATTTATTTATTAATGAGAAAGATAGGAGGAGGAGAGAGAGACTGAAAGAACCAGACATCACTCTGGCACATGTGCTGCCGGAGATTGAACTCAGAACCTCATGTTTGAGAGTCCAGTGCTTTATCCACTGCGCCACCTCCCGGACCACCTGAAACCTTCGTGTCAGCCACCTACCAGAAGACCCTCCACACCTGGGAGCAGTTCTCTCGGATCATGGTTCTGGGCACAGCCAAGACTGACCCTGGGTTGGGGCAAGGCTTCATCAGCTCCCCCGCCCCTAGTGCTGACTGTCCGCCTCCCTCAGGACACTGTGGCCGTGGGGAACGAGCTGCAGGGCCTGAAGGTAGAGCAGCTCCACGTCGGAGGCCTGCCTCACAGTAGCGAAGAGTCTCCTCAGGGTCTCGTTGGCTGTATTCAGGTAAGGGCCGCCATGGCACTGACCGCTGTGGGGCTCCGGGGCCAGTGGGCAGAGGCCGAGGTGCACTGAGGTGTGCAGAGCTGCTGCAAATGGAGGCTGGCGCGTGGGGAGGAGCCCCAGCGGCGGGTCAAGCCTTTCAGTGCTGCTGGCAGTGGGGGTCTAGCTTCGACTGTCAGGGTGACTGTCTAGAGGCAAGGGCACCCATCGGGGGCTTCAAGTGGGGTGTGTCAGAGTCTCAGTCTGGGGGAGGGTTTGAGGGAGACTGCGTGTCCAAGGTCATCAGGCTGGGTGGCTGACTCTGCAGGGCTGGGGCTGAGGCGCTGTGCCAAGGGTCTCATCTCTTGCTGGCTGTGTCAATAGGGGGTCTGGCTTGGCTCCACGCCTTCGGGGTCTCCGGCCCTGCTTCCCCCCAGCCATCGAGTGAATGTGGAACCCGGCTGTGTCGTGACCAACGCCTGTGCGTCTGGGCCCTGCCCGCCCCACGCTGACTGCCAGGACCACTGGCTGACCTTCTCCTGTACCTGCCGGCCAGGTGGGGCCTGGGCTGGGGGTGATCTGGACAGGAGCCAGGGCCTTAGAAATAGGCCGTGTCCTGGGTGTCCTGGGCTCCCTAACCTCGGACCACCTGCAGGTTACTACGGCCCAGGCTGTGTGGACGCCTGTCTCTTGAACCCCTGTCAGAACCAGGGCTCATGCCGGCACCTCCCGGGAGCCCCCCACGGCTACACCTGCGACTGTGCAGGTGGCTATTTTGGGCACCGCTGTGAGCACAGGTAACAGACCGGAGCTGCGGTGCCGGAAAGAGCAGTGGGGAGGGAGCCGGCACGCTGGCATCTCACTCGGCTGTCTGCCCACAGGATGGACCAGCAGTGCCCTCGAGGCTGGTGGGGGAGTCCAACGTGTGGCCCCTGCAACTGCGACGTCCACAAGGGCTTTGACCCCAACTGCAATAAGACGAGCGGGCAGTGCCGCTGCAAGGTGTGCCCAGCCTCTCCGCCCTTGCCCACCCTCTGCACGCCACTCCTCAGCTTCGTCCTCCACTGCACCTAACCTAACCGCCATCTCTCTCCCTTGGCATCTGACCCCCCCCCCCTCAGGTCTCATTTGAGGCCCCGTCTCTGGGCCGTGAGCGCTGCTCTTTCAGCATCTCCGTTCACAGCCGCCCGCAGCTCTGACCTCAGGGCCCTGACCTCTCTCACACAGGAGTTCTACTACCGACCGCGGGGCAGCGACTCCTGCCTCCCCTGTGACTGCTACCCCGTGGGCTCCACTTCACGCTCGTGTGCCCCACACAGTGGACAGTGCCCGTGTCGCCCGGGAGCCCTCGGCCGCCAGTGCAACAGCTGTGACAGTCCTTTCGCAGAGGTGACCGCCAGCGGCTGCCGGGGTGAGCAGGCCCACTCAGACCCGTATGTAGAGGCCGACACGAGCACACAGGCAGCCAGTGTCACCACGCCGATCGCCCGGGGAGCTTCCCTCACAGGCTTCCCCGAAAGGCGCCTGTGCTGCCCAGGGACCCCTGTATCTGCTGAGTCCTTTGCTGACCGGTTAGGTCTCTGACAAGCCAACTCCCACAAAGCCAGTAGCAGAGTGGCGGGTGGGGGGTGGGGAGTAGGTACGGCTGTGACTGGTCCCAGCCTCTGGCCACCTGGCTCAGCACCACCTCTCTTCCTAGTGCTATATGACGCCTGTCCCAAGTCCCTGAGATCTGGTGTGTGGTGGCCACAGACCAAGTTTGGCATCTTGGCCTCAGTGCCCTGTCCTCGGGGGGCCCTGGGTGAGTACCTGGGGGCAGGAGCTTCGATGAGGGTGCCGGTGGGTCTGCTCCTCTGGTCGGGGCCAACTCTTTGTCTTAAGTGTCCCTGAGAAGTGGTGGGGGCTGGGCAGGAGTTTGTGGGACCCTTGCTACCTCCTGGGGGCTCTGGCCCTCTCCCCACACTCTCAGTGAGCCTGTGTCTGTTTCTCTTGGCTTCTGGCAGGATTGCTAGGTACAGGTAAGGGGTACGTGTTTGCTCAGGTGTGCTGTGCTCCCCCACTACCAGAGCTTTGGCAGATCCTCCCTGCTGCCTGACGTCCCCCCTGGTCCCTCCCTGAGGTCTCCAAGTGCTAGTCCCAACTGCTTGATGTCCTTGGAGGCCCCTTCATGCTGTCTGAGAACTCCAGAGGCCTGAGGTCCTCAGAGACCTCTTCGCACTCCCGAGGACCCTGGAGACCCCTCCCCACCTCCTAAGATCCTTGCAGACCCCTGATCAGTTCCTTTTTTGTTTGACTAGAGCACTGCTCAGCTCTGGCTTATGGTGTTGCTGGGGACTGAACCTAGGACCTTTGGTGCCTCAGGCATGGAAGGCTTTTTGCATTATGCTGTCTCCCCAGCCCTCCCTGCTTAGTTCCTGAGCTCTCAGCCTCGCCTCCCTCTCGCCTCTGTCAGAGGACCCTGCAGACTCCTCCCACTGCCTGGGGTCCTCCCACAGAAGCGTCTCGCTGCTTTGCTCTATTCTGCAGTGGCTGGACATATTGTCTGCGTGCATGCTCACGTGTCTACATTTCTGTACCCGTGCACGCATCTGTGAGTCTGTCTTGGAGGGAGGGGCTCTGTGTTTAAGTTGGGCCCTTGTTACTGGTGACCACAAAGTCCTAGTTCTCATTCAACATCCTCCCTCCATCCAGCCTCATAGACAAGAAAGAGATGGCAGCAAACTCACCACTAGACCGATTAATACTTGGCTTGTTATGGTGATGTGGGGGGGCTTGAACCTGGGACCTTGAAGCCTTGAGCTTAAGAGTCTCCTCATGGGTGGAGGGTAGAGAGCATAATGGTTATGCAAACAGACTCTCATGCCTGGGGCTCCAAAGTCTCAGGTTCAATCCCCCATACCACTATAAGCCAGAGCTGAACAGTGCTCTGGTTAAAAAAAAAAAAAAAAAAAAAGAGTCTCCTCATAACCATTATGTTATCTCCCTCACCCCTAAACCCTTTTTCTTTCATACTATTTTTTAAATATTTATTTATTCCCATTTGTTGCCCTTGTTGTTTTATTGTTGTATTTATTATTGTTGTTGATGTCATCATTGTTGGATAGGACAGAGAGAAATGGAGAGAGGAGGGGAAGACAGAGAGGGGGAGAGAAAGACAGACACCTGCAGACCTGCTTCACTGCCTGTGAAGCGACTCCCCTGCAGGCGGGGAGCCGGGGGCTTGAATCGGGATCCTTACGCTGGTCCTTGCGCTTGGCGCCACGTGCGCTTAACCCCCTGCGCTACCGCCCGACTCCCCTTTCATGATATTTTATTTGCCCTCAGATGTACCTGGGAGGCCTGGCTTTTGTGTGCTGGGGGGGGAGGGGCTTGTTGGGGGAGGGCAGTACTATATGCCTGTGTGCTTGTTCTGCTCTGTGTGCTCACCCTGGGTAAAGCAGGTGTGTGTGTGTGTATGTGTGTGTGTGTGTGTGTGTGTCTGAGGATGGTGCGGAACGGCACACAGAGCCTGCACGATCGACTGACAAGTAGCTGGGGCCCTTCAACTAGGTGCAGCTATAGGTGCGTCTTCTGGCAGATCCACCACTCTGGCCTCAGCTGTGGAGGCCGCCCTTGGCCCCTTGGGGAGGGAGCTGTGGTCACCTCCCCTGTAACCAGGTTTGCCTGCCCCAGGTGTTGCCGTGCGGCTCTGTGATGAAGAGCAGGGTTGGCTAGAGCCTGACCTCTTCAATTGTACCTCTCCTGCCTTTGAAGAACTCAATTTGCAGGTGAGATTTGCCCTGATCTGATGACCTCCCCAGCCTTGTGATGGGCCCCACACTATGGCCAGCTCTTGACCTCCTGGAATTGATTTATTTCATGAACTAGATATTTAGAGAGAGGAGAGAGAGAGGTCACAGAAACACCCTGGCACATGCAGAGCTGCAGGCTGGATCCAGTATCTGAGTCCAAAGTTCGGCACTGTACCTCCTCCCAGGCTGCTTGGTTGCCCTTTAATCTGGTCTCTCCCCTCTCTCTCTCTCTCCGTTTCTCTTCTTTCCTCTTTCTTTCTTTCTTTCTTTCTTTCTTTCTTTCTTTCTTTCTTCCCTTCCCTTCCCTTCCCTTCCCTTCCCTTCCCTTCCCTTACCAGAGCACTGCTGCTTAGCTCTGGCTTATGGTGGTATTGGGGGGAATTGAACCTGGGACCTTGGAGCCTTGAGCTAAAGAGTCTATAAGCCATTATGCTATCTCCCTCACCCCCAAACCCTTTTTTATTTTTTAATATTTTATTTTACTTTTTAGTGACAGAGAGACAGAGACAGAGGCAGAGAGGAGAGAGATGGCTTATCGTAGTACTGGGGGATGAACCTGCGACTTTGGAGCCTCAGAGATGAGAATCTGTTGCATAGTCATTATGCTGACTCCCCATCTCCAAACTAAGTTAAAATTAAAAGGATTTAACTTATTTATTAATAAGAAAGATAGGAAGAGAGAGAAAGAACAAAGCAGATATCACTCTGGTACATGTGCTGCTGGGGATTGAACTCGGGACCTCCTGCTTGAGAGTCCAGTGCTTTATCCACTGTGCCACCTCCTGGACCACACCAAACACCCCCCCCCCCTTTTCTTTTTTGCCTCCAGGGTTATTGCTAGGGCTTGGTGCCTGCACTAGGAATCCACTGCTCCTGGTGGCCACTTTTCTTTTTAAATTTTTATTTATTTATTTATTTATTCCCTTTTGTTGCCCTTGTTGTTTTATTGTTGTAGTTATTATTGATGTCATTGTTGTTGGACCCCTTGCTGTTATTATTATTGTTATAGCTGTCATTGTTGTTGGATAGGACAGAGAGAAATGGAGAGAGGAGGGGAAGACAGAGAGGGGGAGAGAAAGACAGACACCTGCAGGCCTGCTTCACCGCCTGTGAAACGACTCCCCTGCAGGTGGGGAGCCGGACACTTGAACTGGGATCCTTGCTCCGGTCCTTGGGCTTTATAATATGTGCACTTAACCTGGTGCACCACTGCCCAGCCCCCAAAGCCCTTTCTCTTATGAGGCTTTTGGGAAGGTCTGAGGCATCTCAGGTGACCCCCACCGGCTCTTTGTCCTGGCAGCTGGATGGTCTGGAGCTGAACAAGACGACGTTGGACACAGTAGAGGCCAAGAAACTGGCTCAGAGGCTGCGGGAGGTGACGGGCCGCACCAAGCACTACTTCAGCCAAGACATCCGGGTCACTGCCCGCCTGCTGGCCCACCTGCTGGCCTTTGAAAGCCATCAGCAGGGCTTTGGGCTAACAGCCACCCAGGATGCCCACTTCAACGAGGTAGGACTGACCCTGTGTTCCTGACCCTGGTATTCTCACTCAGGTCCCCTCCAGCCCTGGGGAAGTAAAGACCCTGGGCACAAATTGAAAGAGAAACAGGGCAGGAGTAGATGGTTCTGCAAAGACTCTCATGCCTGAGGCTCCGAATCCCAGGTTCATCCCCCAAACCACCATAAACCAGAGCTGAGCAGTGCTCTGGTAAAAGAAAGAGGGGGTTGGGCGGTAGCACAGCGGGTTAAGCGCACGTGGTGCAAAGCGCAAGGATCCCAGTTCGAGCCCCCGGCTCCCCACTTGCAGGGGAGTCGCTTCACAGGCGGTGAAGCAGGCCTGCAGGTGTCTGTCTTTCTCTCCCCCTCTCTGTCTTCCCCTCCTCTCTCCATTTCTCTCTGTCCTATCCAACATCAACAACAACAACATCAACAACAATAATAACCACAACAAGGCTACAACAACAAGGGCAACAAAAGGGGAAAAAAATAGCCTCCAGGAGCAGTGGATTCATGGTGCAGGCACTGAGCTCAGCAATAACCCTGGAGGCAAAATAATAATAATAATGATGATGATGAAAGAAAAACAAATTCACATCCTAGACTCTCCCTCCCTTGCCGGCTGGGGCCCTTCTGAAGGGCACCTGCCCTGTCCCTTCACATCCTCACTGGGCTGAACCCACCTTTCCCCCTCCTAGAATCTGCTGTGGGCTGGCTCTGCACTGCTCGCTCCAGACACCAGGGACCTGTGGGCAGCCCTGGGGCAGCGGGCCCCTGGAGGCTCCCCGGGCAGCGCCGGGCTAGTGCAGCACCTGGAGGAATATGCGGCCACACTTGCCAGGAACATGGAGCACACGTACCTGAACCCCGTGGGGCTGGTGACTCCCAATATCAGTGCGTGGCTGTGAGGGGGCAGGGGGCGAATGAAGGGCGTGACAGGGTGAGCACCTGGAGGTCTGAGGGGCCAGGAGCACTCATGGTCTAGTCTCCAGAGGCTGTGCCACCACCCTCAGTGCCTCCGGGGGCCTAGGCCCTGGCAGTGACCCAAGGAGGCTATGGGCCTGGGCTGCGTGCTGGGAGCAGGGCAGTGGGCTGCCCAGCAGAGGGGACAGCTTGATGGGCCTCACCCTCCTTCCCCTGGGCAGTGCTCAGCATTGACCGGATGGAGCATCCCAGCCCCACCCGGGGAACCCGACGCTACCCTCGTTACCACAGCAACCTTTTCCGGGGCCAGGATGCCTGGGACCCTCACACACACGTGCTGCTGCCGTCCCAGTCCCCTCGGCTGTCCCCACCCGACGGTGAGAGCCTTAGGCCTCCCTGTGCCCCTGAAGTCAGATTCCACATCAGTTAGTTCTCCTCTTGCCAGCCTCCCTGTGTGAGACCCCGTACACCTGCCAGACCTCATCATCACAATGCCCTCTCCCTGGCCTGTGGGAACCTGGATCTCCATTCTGGGTCCCTGACCCCTCACTCCCTGTTCTGAACCTACTTGAGACCCGGGCTGGGTGTAGGGTTGGGTCTGTGGGTGCTGGGCATCTCATGCTACTGGCGATCACACTCTCTCTTTCCCTGGCAGTTGTGCCTACAAGCAGCAGCAACACAGAAAATGCCACCTCCAGTGTGGCCCCCACACCGGCCCCTGCAGAACCTGAGCCCGAGCCTGGAGTCTCTGTTGTCATCCTCCTCGTTTACCGGACCTTGGGGGGGCTGCTCCCTGCCCAGTTCCAAGCCGAGCGCCGGGGTGCCAGGTACCACTCCTAGTGTCTCTCCCCTGCACTTCCTGCAACCTCCTGCCAAGACCCGAACCCCTCTTAGGTGGGCAGAAGCATAGGTGCCCTGGGGGCCTTGACCACCCTGGGGTCCTGACGGGCCATGGTCTTTGGCATGTGTGTGGTCACCGACAGTGATGTTCAGAGCCATGTGCTGCCAGGCAGAGATAAGCCAACGGGTGGCAGCAGGAGGGCAGTCTGGGGTGCGGGCAGTGGCTATGAAGCCCCCGGGCTGCAGGGAACCTGTTATCTTCCCAAAGACATGCTACCCCAGCTAGGCCACAGACACCTGGTCCTGAAGTAACCCAGCAGAGCTGGAGGGTGCTCAGAAGCTGTCTCTGCTCTGCGGCACTCGCCTCTGGGCAGCAGAGCTCAGCTAGGGTGTCTCCCTAGGCTTCCCCAGAACCCCGTCATGAACTCACCCGTGGTCAGTGTGGCGGTGTTCCGTGGACGTAGTTCCCTGAGGGGTGTTCTGGAGTCCCCGATCAGCCTGGAGTTCCGCCTGCTGCAGACAGCCAACCGGAGCAAGGCCATCTGCGTGCAGTGGGACCCGCCTGGCCCGTGAGGACCTCTCCTCTGGAAACCCTTGGGCTCCGTTACTCTTGGGGTGTCAAGCCTGCCCTGGGGCTGCCATGAGTGCCCCCATGAGCCCTGGCTCAGAGAACCTTGCTTCCCAACACCAGGCACCCCTGCCCTTCCCGCAGTCTCTCACAACCCCTCTCCTGGCATGGGGCCCCTCTCCCCAGGGGGACGTGGGTTTAACTGCCCTGTGGCCACAGGGTGGACCAGCACGGCCTGTGGACGGCCCGGGACTGCGAGCTGGTGCACAGGAACGGGTCCCACGCACGGTGTCGCTGTAGCCGGACAGGGACCTTTGGGGTCCTCATGGATGCCTCCCCACGTGAGGTGGGGCTGTGTCTTGATTCCTGAGCAGGGGGTAGGGTCAAAGGGCAGACACGCCTAATACCCTGCTGACCATCCCTGTCCTCACAGCGGCTGGAAGGGGACCTGGAGCTGCTGGCCGTGTTCACCCACGTGATGGTGGCTGTGTCCGTGGCTGTGCTGCTGCTGACGGCAGCCGTCCTGCTAAGCCTGCGCAGCCTCAAGTCCAACATGCGTGGGATCCACGCGAACGTGGCAGCCGCCCTGGGGGTGGCCGAGCTCCTCTTCCTGCTGGGGATACACAGGACCCACAACCAGGTGCAGGATCAGGGCTGGGACCCCAGGAAGGACGGGGGCAGCGGTCAGGGTGTGTATTTGGGAGCCCAAGCTCCTGGGGCAGGACGCTGAGGTCAGGTTGGGGGCTGAGGGGGCTGCGGCGGGCGAGGTCCTGACTGGCGCCACCCCGCCTCCAGCTGCTGTGCACTGCTGTGGCCATCCTCCTGCACTACTTCTTCCTCAGCACCTTTGCCTGGCTCCTGGTGCAGGGGCTGCACCTCTACCGTATGCAGGTCGAACCCCGGAACATAGACCGCGGCGCCATGCGCTTCTACCATGCTCTGGGCTGGGGTGTCCCTGCCGTGCTGCTCGGTGAGTGCCCGTGGCTGGGCCCCTCCCCTGCTCCTGGTGCTGCTCCTCACCTGAGCCTTGGCCCCCCATTGTCATCTCTCCCTGTTATGAGAGGGTGGGGGGCTGGGGAGACACCATCATGGTTCCGTAGAAAGAAGACTTTCACACCTGAGGCTCTGAAGCCCCAGGTTCAATTCCCAACATCACCATCATCCAGAGCTAAACAATGTTCTGATTTCTGTTTTTCTCTCTCATTAAAATATTAAGTAAATTATTAAATAAAATATATATTAAATATTTATTTATTCTCTTTTGTTGACCTTGTTGTTTTATTATTGTAGTTATTGTTGTTGTCTTCGTTGTTGGACGGGACAGAGAGAAATGGAGAGAGGAGGGGAAGACAGAGAGTGGGAGAGACAGACAGACACCTGCAGACCTGCTTCACCGCCTGTGAAGCGATTCCCCTGCAGGTGGGGAGCCGGGTGCTCAAACCGGGATCTTTACGCAGGTCCTTGTGCTTTGTGCCACCTACGCTTAACCCGCTGCGCTACCACCCGGCTCCCAAATAATTTTTTTTTAAATAATAAAAAAATGTTATTTTAAAGGCAGAAAAAAAAAAAACCTACCCATTATGCTAGGAATTAACACTTAACTACTATTTAACTGGGTAAGCACAAAGCCACTCAAATAAAATATTTTTTAAAAAGAGGGTTGGTAGCTCGAGACCAGGTGTGTCTGCCTCTTTGGTCTCACCCCTTCTCCCCACGCAGGCCTTGCTGTCGGCCTGGACCCTGAGGGCTATGGGAACCCTGACTTCTGCTGGATCTCAGTCCATGAACCCCTCATCTGGAGCTTTGCGGGCCCTGTTGTGCTTGTCATTGTGGTGAGTAACCGGTAGTTGATGCCACCCGTATGTACCCCTAGTTTGGGGGGCCCTGTTGCGGTGTGGTGTTGGCAGCTGAGGGGTGACATGCAGGTGGCAGCATGCAGCCTTCCTAGCCTTGGCTTCCATTTCTGTTCTGCAGTCAAAGGGTGATCATACCCCACTCGGCTGGCATGGAGCTGGGAGGCATGGGGTCTGGGACTCTGCTGCCTCTGTGTCCGGTTCCCCATCTCTGACCTCTTCTATGACTTTCTATTTCTGCCATATGTTGTATGTGTGTGTGTGTGTGTGTGCGCACACATATCTCTGTGTCTGCCTCTCTGTTGAGTGTGGATCTGTCTGCCTCTCACTCTGTCTCTGTGTCTCTTTCTGCCCTTCCCCTGCTCCGTGTCTGGCTGTGGGTTCAGATGAATGCAATCATGTTTCTCCTCGCTGCCCGCACAGCCTGTTCTGCTGGGCCCAGGGAGGCCAAGAAGACCTCTGTACTGTGAGTTAGCTGGCTGGGGCACTGGGGGTGGGGGTGGGGCTTTTAGGATGGCAGCCTCCTCTTGGGTGGCAGCAGAGTCCCCAGAACATCCCTTGTGCAGGTTAGGCTCTAAATTCTGGGCAGGGGAAGGAGCTGGCAGCTGTGTTGGCCTGTGCTCCTCTGGGGCCCCCTCGAAGTGCCCTGGCCCTACAAGTGCTGCCAGCCAGTCTCCCCTCAGCCTGGGTCTCCAAGTCTCCCGTGGCTGGGCGACTCACTCCATTCCACTCGCCTCCCTTGTCTCCTCTGCTCTGTACGTTCTCCCCACATCCTTTCACGGTTCCCTGGAAACTCTCCTGGGTCTTTCATGCACCCCTGCTCCTGTGTGAATGCCTTTCCTCCCGTGTCCTCCTGTGTGAGCCCTGCGTGAACCACGTGTCCCGTCCTTCCACGCCCCCTCGACAGGACCCTTCGCAGCTCCTTTCTGCTCCTTCTGCTGGTCAGTGCCTCCTGGCTCTTTGGCCTCCTGGCAGTCAACCACAGCATCCTGGCCTTCCACTACCTCCACGCAGGGCTGTGTGGGCTCCAGGTAACTCAGGTGTCCTCTGTCCTCTCAGCCCAGAGGGGCCTCCAGTGGGGTGGCTCCAGCCCCGAGCAGTGCAGTGACCATCGGCCTGGAGGGGCTGATGCCAAGCCAGGTGTGGCCTTCCGAACACCAGGGCTCCCAGCTGCTCCCTGGCCCAGGGCCCACAGCCACTCCTGACACTCTGACCCCTCACTGTCTCTGCTGCCCAGCTGGACCCTCTCACAGCTCCCTGGCCTCCCCCTTCCAGAAGGCCCCCCGACTCATGTGCCTACAGTGATGCCCCTCTTGCTGACCCAGCTCATCCTCAGTGGCCCTCTCTGTCTCTGACCCCTCACTGACCACCAACCACTCACTGACCACAGGGCCTGGCAGTGCTGCTGCTCTTCTGTGTCCTGAATGCAGATGCTCGGGCCGCCTGGACACCAGCCTGTCTGGGCAGGAAGGCAGTGCCCGAGGAGGCAAGGCCATCAGCACCTGGGACGGTGAGGGGCTCTCAGGGCCAGGCAGTTAGGCTGGGGTGGGGGGATGGGACTTGAGAATACGCTGGGGCCGACTTATACCCCTGTACCCCCCACTCCCTGTGCCAGGGGCCCGGAGCTTACAATAACACGGCCCTGTTCGAGGAGAGCGGCCTTATCCGCATCACTCTTGGTGCCTCCACCGTGTCCTCAGTGAGCAGTGCCCGCTCCGGCCGGACCCAGGACCAAGACAGCCAGCGGGGCCGTGGCTACCTCAGGTGAGAGGGTGGGTGGTTGCCTGCAGGGACACAACTAGACCAGCCCCATGTCCCCGGAAGTTGGCTCTGACTGACTTGGCCTCCTGCCCCACACGTGCAGGAGCCGTCCCCACGCAGCCAGTGCACACTCAGATGCTCTAGCCCACATGCCTCCCACCCCACCCCACTTTGACTGGGGGCTCCCATATTTCCAGGGACAATGTCCTGGTTCGACATGGTTCAGCTGCTGACCACACTGACCACAGCCTCCAGGCTCACACCGGCCCCACTGACCTGGATGTGGCCATGTTCCATCGAGACGCTGGTGGAGGTGGGGGCCTGGGCAAGGAGGGAGAGGCAGAGGAGTCACTCCCCTTTCTCCTGCCTTGACCTGGGTGGGGAAGCCCAACCCACCCCTTGTCTGACCCCTGGAGGCCGCTCTCCCTGCCCCCCAGCCCTGGGTCCTGACCAGTCCCAGCCCTTCCCTCCTACCCCTCCTCCAAGCTCCCTCAAGGCCCTCTGCTCCAGGCTCTTCACTCCCCGCCCCCCAGTCCCGCCCCCCAGCCCCTCTTTTCCCCAAGCCATTGCTGTGCCTCCTTCCTGCTGACCTTCCGCACTCCAGGTGCGGACTCTGACTCTGACAGTGACCTGTCTTTGGAGGAGGAGAGAAGTCTGTCCATCCCATCCTCAGAAAGTGAAGACAATGGCAGAACACGGGGACGCTTTCAGCGCCCACTCCGCCGAGCAGCCCAGAGTGAGAGGCTCCTGGCGCATCCCAAAGGTGATGGGGCCCTCTGGTTCCCCAGGGTGAGCAGGAGACACGCTGTGTCCCACCTGGCTATGCCTCAGAGACTCTGCTGCTGTCCTGGCACCTTCCTGAACGCCCCCCCTGGGGCTCATTACTGGCTCTGCACCCTTCTCCTGCTGCCTCCCACCCATGTCCTGCTGACGAGAGCTCTCGTGAGAACTCCAGAACAGCGCGGCAAGCGGGGTGTTAGGGAGCAAGTCGCTCTTCCCTCCTCTTTCCCATGGTCTTCCTCCGGCCGCCATTCCCCACCCTCGGCCTCTGTCCACGTCCAGTCAAGAGTCAGGAGCACACATGTCACAGTGCACAAAGACCCAGGTTCGAGTCCCCAGTCCCCACATGCAGGGAGAAAGCTTCACAAGTAAAGAATCAGGGCTGCAGGTATCTCTCTGTCTCCCTCTCTATCTCCGTCTTCCCTCTCGACTTCTGGCAGTTTCTATCCAGATAATAAAAAATAAGTTAAAAAGTATTAAAAAAAAAAAGGGGGGGCTTCTCAGCAACCTTGTCCCTAGACACGCGCACGCGCACACGCACACGCACACGCACACGCACACGCACACACACACACACACACCTCTGCCCACTAGGAACAGTCAAGGGTTCAGGAGTTGTTATGGCTAGGGGACACTGAGTCTGGGTGATGGGGCCATGAGTCACTGGAGCCAACCCGAGGTTCCTGTAACCTGCCCTGACCCCACAGACATGGATGGCAACGACCTCCTGTCCTACTGGCCAGCCCTAGGTGAATGCGAGGCGGCTCCCTGTGCTCTGCAGACCTGGGGCTCGGAAAGACGCCTGGGGCTGGACACCAGCAAGGACGCGGCTAACAACAACCAGCCCGACCTGGCCTTGACCAGTGGAGATGAAACCTCCTTGGGTCGGGCTCAGCGCCAGAGGAAAGGTAGGCCTGCACTCCAGGGCGCCCAGCTCCCCAAGCTGCTTCCCAGGGGCGCTGATCTGGGGCCTTGACTGCCCTGTTCTTGGTCTGCAGGCACTGCCCTTCCTGCTCTGTGGACTTCTTGCTGGCCCCCCCCCAACTCTAGCCCGTACCCTGGGGATCCCAGAGGCCACTCCTGACCCAGCCTAAGGGATTTCTCCTTCCCTGTCCTCCCCCAACCCAGTTTACTTAGCAAAGGTGGACCCCAGGAATGGTCTCAGCGCTCCTGATCTGGGCTGGGCAGAAATCTCACTGCGTAGGGCACATGCCTTGCCATGTGCAGGGCTCACGTTTGAGCCCTGGCACCACATGGGCATTGCCATGGAACCAGGGACACTCTCGCTGTGCTGCTTCTCCCTCTGTCCCCCTGAATGCAACAGTGGTCTAAAAGCAGTGATGCCAACTCTTCAAAAACAAAACCTGTTCTAAGGGACAGGGTAGTGGGGTACCCAGTAGAGCACACATTACTGTCTAAGAGGACCCCAGTTCAAGCCCCCAGTCCCCTCCTGTGTGTGTGTGTGGGGAAGCT
This sequence comes from Erinaceus europaeus, assembly GCF_950295315.1. Lineage (NCBI taxonomy): Eukaryota > Metazoa > Chordata > Mammalia > Eulipotyphla > Erinaceidae > Erinaceus > Erinaceus europaeus. The sequence goes on from NC_080173.1 coordinate 98,242,015, forward strand.
TTATGAGTGCTGCAGGTCTCTCTCTCTTTTTCTTGTGCCTCCAGGGTTATAGCCGGGGCTCGGTGCCTGCACCACGAATCCACTGCTGCGGGAGGCTATTTTTTCCCCTTTTGTTGCCCTTGTTTTTATTGTTGTTGTTGTTATTAATGTCGTTGTTGTTGGATAGGACAGAGAGAAATGAAGAGAGGAGGGGAAGACAGAGAGGGGGAGAGAAAGACAGACACCTGCAGACCTACTTCACCACCCGTGAAGCGACTCCCCTGCAGGTGGGGAGCCGGGGGCTCGAACCGGGATCCTTATGCTGGTCCTTGCGCTTCGCTTCGCGCCATGTGCACTTAACCTGGTGCGCTACTGCCCAACCCCCCTGCAGGTCTCTCTCTCTCTTTTATTTATTTGTTTATTTATTTATTAATGAGAAAGATAGGAGGGGAGAGAGAAAGAACCAGACTATCACTCTGGTACTTGTGCTTCTGGGGATTGAACTCAGGACCTCATGCTTGAGAATCCAGTGCTTTATCTGTTGCGCCACCTCCCGGACCACTCTCTCTCTCTTTTTAAATATTTTATTTAAAAAATTTTAATTTATTAAAAATTAACAATATTAAAATATATGACAGAGAGAAAGATACATAGAGAGCACTGCTCACCTCTGGTTTACAGTGTCAGTGAGGACTGAACCTGGGACTTTGGAGCCTCAGGCATGAAGGTCTTTTGCATAACCATTATGCTATTACCCCAGCCCCCTTCTTCTCTGTCTCTATCAAAAAAAGAGAGAGCGAGAGCGAGAGCGAGAGAGAGAAATGGCTGCTGGGAGCAGTGGATTTGTCTTGCAGGCACTGAGCCCCAGGGATAACCCTGGAGGCAAAAACAAACTAAACTAAAAACTTTTCTAAGCTAGAAAGTGTCTGACTCCCCTCCTGCTTTCTAGGGGCCAAAACAAGTTGCCTCTGCCCTAGCTTAGGGCTTTGTGTCCTCACTCATATACCCCTAGGGCCCCAAGGAATGAATAGCCCTGCCTCAGTCCAGGATTCCAACCCCTCTGACTCCACTGCCTGGACATGGGGGCCACCCTCCCTCTGCCCTCCTCCCTGCTCCTGTAAGGATGAGAGCTTGACCGGGGGGTTACTGCTCCCCCCTACCCTGCCCCCAGTCCCCTGCTAGCTGCAGTTCCCAGGGGCTGCCTCTGCTCCTCCCCAGGGGTGACTGTCCCCACCCTGTGTCACCAGGAAGCCCCAAGAGGCTGCACCGCACAGACCGTGCCCCCCCCCCATTCCTGCTGCAGGCATCCTGAAGAACCGCTTAGAGTGCCCACTGGTACCACAGACCCGAGGTGCTGCAGAGCTGTCCTGGTGCCGCGCAGCCACCCTGGGCCACCGTGCTGTGCCAGCCGCCTCCTACGGCCGCATCTATGCAGGAGGGGGCACAGGCAGCCTCTCGCAGCCTGCCAGCCGCTACTCCTCTCGGGAACAACTGGACCTGCTTCTCCGGCGGCAGCTGAGCCGAGAGCGGCTGGAGGAGGCCCCTGCCCCTACTCTGCGGCCCCTGAGTCGGCCGGGTTCTCAGGAACGCCTGGCTGCTGTGCCAGGCCGCCTGGAGCCCAGGGACCGGGGCAGCACCCTGCCACGGAGGCAGCCGCCCAGGGACCACCCTGGCACCACGGCCGGCCGCTTTGGGTCACGGGATGCGCTGGACCTTGGGGCGCCCCGCGAGTGGCTGAGCACACTGCCCCCACCCCACAGAGCCCGGGACCTGGACCCACAGCCCCCACCGCTCCCACTGTCTCCCCAGCGGCAACACTCAAGGGACCCCCTCTTGCCATCCCGGCCCTTGGACTCTCTGTCCAGGAGATGGAACTCAGGGCAGCAACTAGACCACGTGCCTAGCCAGCACCCCTGTCGAGAAGGCCTGGGGCCGCCCGCACAGCTGCTCAGAGTCAGGGAGGACCCAGCCAGTGGTTCTAGCCACGGCCCCTCCACAGAGCAGTTAGACATTCTCTCCTCTATCCTCGCCTCCTTCAACTCCTCGGCTCTCTCCTCTTCTGTGCAGTCCTCAAGCACGCCCTCGGGGCCCCACACCACTGCCACGCCTTCTGCCACAGCCTCTGCGCTTGGGCCCTCTACGCCTCGCTCGGCCACGTCCCACAGCATCTCGGAACTGTCACCAGACTCAGAGTAAGCAGGGGCCCGGCCACCTGCGCTCAGCCCCACAGCCTGGGCAGCCTCCTGTGTGCTGAGGGGGTGGGGGCTGTTTCAGATTCAGCACAACTGCAGGCTTCAAGCTGGGGGCAGAAATCTGGCAGAGGCTTGACTGGGACCAGTCACCTCCTGAGCTAAGCCAGGGGAGAGGCCATCTGGGATGGTGGGGGGGTCGGGTGGGGGGGGGATGAGCTTTGTTTGGAGACCTTGCTTAGAGAAGGGGGAGAAAGAAGAGCCGGAAGTAACACCAGGGTATTTATTTATTTAAAAAAAAAAAGAAAAAGGAAGATGTGTTAATGAGAGGGGAAAGAGAGAGAGAAGCAGAGAATCATTCTAGCACAAGGTTAAACTCAACACTGATGACTGAGAGAGATTCCAACACTGCTGCATCACCCTCAAAGCCACTACTCCTCTCCAGCCCTGAAACAGAGTCCTGCTCAGTTCTGGTTTATGGTGGCGTTGATAACTGAACCTGGAACCTCAGGTGCTTCAGGGATGAGTCTTTTGCATCAGGACTATGCTATCTCCCTGTCCTAATTAATTTTTTATAATTAAATATTTTTGAAAGGAAAATTGAGATGGGAAGGACAGATGGGGACCAGGGGGCTTGAACCTTGGTCCTTGAGCATGGTAGTGTGTGCTCAATAAGCTATGGCACTGCCCGGCCCCCTAATTATTTTTTTTATTCAGCCAGCGTCAAGCTTCTCCTGGCTGGAGGCACGGAGACACACAGAATGTGAGTTGATACAGTTCTTCCTGGTCCTCTGGGTACCAGTCAGACTGGGAAGTATAGACATAACCAAGCAGCAGCTTGGCACACAGAAGTCAGAAGGAGGACCGGGGGCTAGAAGTTAGCTCAGCTGTTAGGGCACCTTTCTTGCCACGTACATGGTCTGGGTCTCAACCTTGGCATAATATGGGAGTTGCCCTGGCACCAGGGGAAGGCCTGGTGCTGTGACGTCTCTGCCTCTGTCTCTCTCTCCCTTTTTTTTTTTTTTTTTTACTATCTTTATTTGATAAAGACAGCCATAAATTGAGAGGAAAGGGGTGACAGAGAGGAAGAGAGACAGAGAGACAGCTGCAACACTGCTTCACCACTCATGAAACTTTCCCCCGCAGGTGGGGACAAGGGGGTGCATTCGACCTGGGTCATTGCGCATTGTAACATGTGCACTCAACCAGGTGCACCACCATCCGGCCCCTCTGCTTCTGTCTGTATTCCTGAAATAAGAATGAACAAAGGGGGCAGGGGTAGATAGCATAATGGTTATGCAAAGAGATTCTCATGCCTGAGGATGCAAAATTTCAGGTTCAATCCCCCAAACCATCATAAGCCAGAGCTGAGCAGTTCTCTGGTTTTAAAAAAAAAAAGAGGGGGAGGGGGAAAGGAGCTGGGCGGTGGTGCAGCGGGTTAAATGCAGGTAGAGTAAAGCACAAGGACCAGCATAAGGATCCCGGTTCAAGCCCCCGGCTCCCCACCTGCAGGGGAGTCGCTTCACAGGCGGTGAAGCAGGTCTGCAGGTGTCTATCTTTATCTCCCCCTCTCTGTCTTGCCCTCCTCTCTCAATTTCTCTCTGTCCTATCCAACAACGACAGCAATAACAACAACAAAAACAACAAGGGCAACAAAAGGGGAAAAAATAAATAAAATTTAGAAAGAAAAAAAAAAAGAACAAAGGTGGCCCTGGACTGGTGATAACACCCCCAGCCCAGGTGTGAGGTCTTGGTGCCACCAAAAAATAAATAAATAAATAAATAGCAAACAGCAGGGTTGTTATATAGTACTTATACAAAAGACTCTCAAGCCTAAGGCTCTGAAATCCCAGTTCAGTCCTCCATACCACCTCAAGTCAGGTGGGCAGGGGAAGTGGGGGTCTGGTGCCCAGAGCTCTGAAAAGCTGCTGTGGGCAGAGGGCAGGGAGCTGTGAGCACCAGCCGGGTCCTCCTGTGCGCTAACCTTGTGGCCAGAATCTGGGGCACTGCGCAGAGTGTGGGCTCGAGTCATACTTGACCTGTTGAGATCTAGTTTCCTAGGGGCCAGGCAGTGGTGCACCTGGTTAAGCACACATAGGACAAAGCACAAGGACCGCATAAAGATCCAGGTTCGAGCCCCCAGCTCCCCACCTGCAGGGGGTCACTTCACAAGTGGTGAAGCAGGTCTGCAGATGTCTCTCTCTTTCTCTCTTTCCTCCTCTCTCAATTTCTTTCTGTCCTATCCAAAAATTGGAGAAAATGGCTGCCAGGAGCAGTGGGTTTGTAGGGCAGGCACTGAGCCCCAGAGATAACCCTGGAGACAAAAAAGAAAAGAAAAAAGAAAAAAAGGGGCTAGGTGGTGGTGCAGCTGGCTGAGCGCACACATATTACAATACTCAAGGACCCAGGTTCAAGCCCCCTGTCCCCACCTGCAGGGGGAAAGCTTCATGAGTGGGAAGCAGTGTTACAGCTGTCTCTCTTCCTCTCTCTTCCTCTCTCTCTCTCTCTTCCTCTCTCTCTCTCTCTCTCTCTTTTTTCCCTCCAGGGTTATTGTTGGGGCTTGGTGCCTGTACCACAAATCTACTGCTCATATATTTTTTAAATATTTATTTATTTATTTATTCCCTTTTGTTGCCCTTGTTTTAATTGTTGTAGTGACTGCTCATATTTTTCCCCTTTTGTTGTCCTTGCTTATCGTTGTTGTTGTTGTTATTATTATTATTATTGCTGTCATTGTTGTTGGATAGGACAAAGAATTCGAGAGAGGAGGGGAAGACAAGACACCTGCAGACCTGCTTCACCACTTGCAAAGTGACCCCCCTGCAGGTGGGGAGCAAGGGGCTCAAACCAGGATCCTTATGTCGGTCCTCATGCTTTGCAGCATGTGCGCTTAACCTGCTGCACTACCGCCTAGCCCCCACCTGTGAATGGTTCTGTACTAAACAAACTGTGATATGGAAATTCTAGAAGCACACATCTGTCCAGGGCTCATGGCGGCTGCTTGCTAAGTACTTAGAGAGAAGAGGATTAGATGGCTAAGAGTCCTTGCTGATGAGGCTGGGGTTCCGGAAAGGGAGAAGACCTCTGAGGACCCTGGGCCCAGAGTGCTCAGGGTGAGAGCCAAGGCTGCAGTAAGGTGTCAGGTAGTCTGGCGGGAACTGACCGTGTTCTCGGTGACCATCTTCCGTGTCTCTTCCACTCCACAGAGTTCCCAGAAGTGAGGGTCACTCCTGAGGGGCACACTGGCGACAAGGAGGGATAGCTGCAGGCTGTGGAGGACACGGGGGAGCTGAAGACTCCAGGAATGAGGGGCTGGTCCCGAGGTGCCTGCTACCAGCCCTCGGCTCTCCCTGCCGCTGCGGTGCTGAGTCGCAAGCTTGTCTGTGAGCAAGTGAGCATGCATGTAGCAGGTGCAGGGCAGGGGCCTGAGGGGAGGACTTTTATACCTTTTGTACCTTTGTATCCAGAGAGATATGCTTAAGTTATTTTTCAGCTTTTTGTCTCCCATGGTTCTGACGCTGGGCTGGGAGGGGGAGGGAGACAGAGGGAAAGTGGTACAGAACGTTGGCACTGCTTGGGCTCCTGCAAATCATCTGTGCTCTTTCATCTTACTGGGGCGAATCAGATAGGAGGAGCATGCCCCTGCACCCCACCTCCTCACCCCACACTGTCCCCATTGAACTGAATATTGTCGGGACCCAAAGTGCAGAACTGATCTTTGCTTATTCATTGCCCCAGGGGCCAACCTTCTAGGACTGGGGACTGGTCTTGGAAACCTGGGTCCTTTGCCCTCCTCACCGGGGCTTGCTCATGTCACCCCCTCCCAGTGTCTGTGTGTGTGTATTTATTATGTGGAGTCTCCTGCCACTTACTGCCTTATGACCTAGGACTGATGCTGTGGGGCACTGTTGGGGCAGCAGATGTCATGTTTACAGAGCAAGGCTTCCCTCTCTCCCATGGGGAGAGGCTCAGACAGGCATTCCTCCAGAGGGTGGTGGAGGGGCCTTGCGCCAGCCTCCCCCCCCCCCCATAAGTAGCAGTTATCTGTAGTGCCATTTGACTCCCTGACACTGCCCTCCTAGGGTTTGCTCTGAAGGGTGGAGTAGCAGGGTGAGCCAAGGGAACAAACATAAGAAGGGGACTGAAGACTGAGAATGTAGCTGTCACTGCCTCCATGTTTACAGGAATCCCCTGGCCCTGGGCACCCAGGTTGTAGGAAGTGACTCCACCCGTCCCTTCTTGATTCCCTTCTCAAGAGACAAGTGACTGTTAGGACCCTGGTCACAAAACTCACTTTTGTTACTTTGTCATAATTCCAGAACTGGGAGCTTTTGTTACTTTGTTTACAGGCCAAGTTGTCAAGCATTTTCCAACCTTGTTTACAACCTGAAACTTTTGAACTTTGATACTTTGTTTACAGTTGATGATTTCTTCCCCTTTTGTTTACAAGTGAGAAAGTGGGAGAGGGGCTTGGAGGTCCTACTGGGGAGAAGTCTGGACCTGGCCGTCTTGGGTGGGTTTCTGACCCGTAGCTCTCCCAGCTGGCCCTGCGTCCCCTGCTGAATAGCAGTTCCAGGAAACCTTGGCACTAGCTACCCTGCTGCCAATGGGCACAGTGAGTGGGCAGGGCTGTGGAGGGTCAGTGCAGACCTCCCTCCCCACAAACATACTCTTGGGAGGCACTTTCCAAGGGGACTGAAAATTCTACTTTTCTGACTGGTACCAAATGCCACCAGCCAGGACCCCAGTTCTCCTTACCTAGAATGACCCTAGCCCTTGGAGGGCTGAGGGGTCTGGGTGGAGAGATGGGAGTTGTCCTTGCTACATCCTAGGTTCTGTAGATGTCCCTCTCTGAGGGTCTCCCCCTCCAACCCAGTGGCCCCTTTCCCTGTCTGTGTAAATTGTTCCGTGAAGCCGCGCTCTGTTTTGGGAATAAACTTCTATAGAAAATGAGCATTGTTTCTTTCAATTCGGGGCTGGGGATAGGAGGGTAGCTGTGAGGGCTGACTCAACAGCTCACTTTGCCATATGCATGACCTGGGTTCAAGCCTGACCCCAAGTACATTGAAGGAAGCCTCTGCGCTGTGTTCTCTCTCTCTCTCTTCCCCTCTCTCTACCTGTCTGCCTCCTTGTCTAAAAGAAAAGAAGAAAAAGGGAGTCAGGCGGTAGCGCAGTGGGTTGAGCGCACATGGCACGAAGCACAAGGACCAGCTTAAGGATCCCAGTTTGAGCCCCCGGCTCCCCACCTGCAGAGGGTGTCACTTTACAAATGGTGAAGCAGGTCTGCAGGTGTCTGTCTTTCTCTCCCCTCTCTGTCTCCCCCTCCTCTCTCCATTTCTCTCTGTCCTAACAACGACAACAATAACTACAACAACAAGAAAAAACAACAAGGGCAACGAAAGGGAAAATAAATATAAAACAACAACAACATTTTTTTTAAATGTTTAATTTTATTTTCTCTTTTGTTTCTCTAGTTGTATTTTTTTTTATTAAATAATTTATTTCTTTATTGGGGAATTAATGTTTTACATTCAACAGTAAATACAATAGTTTGTACATGCATAACATTCCCCAGATTCCCATTTAACAATACAACCCCCACTATGTCATTTATCATCCTTCATGGACCTGTATTCTCCCCACCCACCCACCCCAGAGTCTTTTACTTGGGTGCAATACTCCAATTCCATTTCAGGTTCTACTTGTGTTTTCTTTTCTCATCTTGTTTTTCAACTTCTGCCTGAGAGTGAGATCATCCCATATTCATCCTTCTGAACAACAACAACATTATTTTCAAGAAAAAAAAGAAAGAAGGAAAAGAAAAGAAAAGAAGAAGAAGAAGAGGGTGGCAGTGGGTGACTCAGGCTGGGGTCCTCTTGGGATGAATCTGAGGACTCCAGGCCTGGCAGAAGCTTTCACGTGGATAGTGTACCTGCTTTGCCAGGCACGACCCAGGTTTGAGTTCAGCCCCCACTGTGCAGAGGAAGTGTCAGCACTGTGGTGTCTTTTCTTCTTTCTTTCCATCTGAAAGAGTTGGCTCAGAGCCCTGGGAACAACCCCCCCCCAAAAAAAAAAAATCTGAGCACACCCCTCACATGTAGTTTTTGGTCTGAATGGGCTATCTGGACCAAGCTCCTTTTCCTTTTCCTCTAAATTCTAACCTCTTACTTTGTGCTTGGGGATTGAAATATAATCACAAGTGTTGGAAGTAACGCACCAAGGTATTTGGTCACAAACCCAAATCCCTAAGGGCTTGGTCTTAAATGAGAGGTGACACCAAAGAAAACACCTAGAGGACCAGCAGAGAGACAGGAGTCACTGGAACTTCCTGGGTCCCTGGGCCCTGGTGGTAGCTGAGAACTCTCTGCCTTTCCAGGAGAGGTCACGGTGGCCACCAGCACTGGAGGCATCAGTCCAGGGAAAGATGTTGAGCCCTGGTCTCAGGGGGAGCAGAGTATATATGGAGAGCACACAAAGCCACTCCTTCACACATGGCACAAAGTGCAATGACCGGTGAGGATCCTGGTTCAAGCCCCTGGCTCCCTATCTGCAGAGGGGGGTGGTTTCACAAGCGGTGAAGCACATCTGCAGGTGTCTTTCTTTCTTTCCCCCTCTATTTTTCCCCTCCTCTCTTAATTTCTCTCTGTCCTATCCAACAACAGCAATGGCAACAACAACAGCAAAATGGGGAAAACAGCCTCCAGGAGCAGTGAATTTGTAGTGCAGGCACTGAGTCCCAGTGATAACCCTGGAGGCAAAAAAACAAACAAAAAAACACTCCTTGCCAAGACAGAGTTTGAGCTCTATCCTGCCGCAGCCAACCAGCAGTGTGGTGGCTACTTACTTAGTTAAATATATGCTTTCACACAAGTACAAAGGCAAGTCCAATGACAAGGATGTTAACCTTGAGCAGTGTTTTAAAAGGGGGATGGGGTTTAAACAAATAACTAACTGTCCTTGCTTCCATAAGGGACGAAAAAGAGGGAAGTCGCTTTGTCAAGGTTGCAGCATAATGACTTGCTAAGCCTTCCGGAGTCTGCCTCCAGCTGGCTCCTCAGCCCACTGGCAGCACCGACTCTCACCAGCGTCTGATTTAGAACTGGCAAAGAAAGGCTCAGGCAGAACCCTTTGGCGCCTCGCCCTGGGTGTGCTAGTGCCAAGGAGGCGAGCCTCCATGTCGGGCTTGGGTATTCAGAACTCAAGGATGAAGGTCGCGTAGACCTTCGGTATCCAAGACATGCTGGTCTCAGGGAATGCCTGGGGGTAGCGCCACGAGGCTCGTGGGAACCCACAGCCCACTGAGAGCCAAACATCGGCTTGCCAGCCAGGACCCAGGGGCCTGTCCACCCGGGGGTTCTCCTCCCCAGCCGGCAGGGAACTTTGCAAGAGGCGAAGCCAAGGCATCGGCCTCGTCCCGTTCAGGAGCCTGGGACAGCCCAGGGCGGGTCGTAGGCCCCAGTCCTGTCTAGACTAGCAGGGAGTCACGCGGGAGAGGGCGCGCGGGCTCATTGGGGAAGAAGGAGTTAAATTCTCTCCTCCGCGGGTTGGCCCCCCCCCCAGGAATCCGCATTTAGGCCCCGCCCGAGAGCGCTGATTGGTGCGGGCCTCCCCTTCAAGTGTGGCGATTGGCCCCTTCAAGGGCGTCGCAGGCCCCGCCTCCACCGCAGCCCCGCCCTCCGGTCCCTAGCGGCCCGGGAGCCTAAGCATGGGAACGCCCGCCCCGGGCCGACCCCGCGGACCATGGGCTTGTCGGAGGCATCGGGGTGAGTGGAGGGGCGCCCGGCTCAGGCCAGCGCCAGAAGTGCCGGCAGCGCGGGGGCGGGCGCCCGGGATTACCGCTTTGCGACGCTCTGCGGGGGCGGTGCGGGAGCGGCGCGGCCTCGGGGTCGGGAGTCACGGGGTCAGCGGGGCCAGGCCGCCAGAGAGCGCATGGCTCAGCCCGGAGCTCACCCTGCCTGCTGCCCGGCCGGCCCCGCCCCGTGCCCTCCCAGGGGGAGGGGCCTGTGATAGGCCCCGCCCCTTACCCTCCTAGGGGCGGGGCCTGTGATCAGTCCCACCCCCGCGCGGTCCTTTGTTGGGGGCCTGGGAGCCTTTAAGAAAGTCTGGGTGACTCACGGAGGAGGGGCGAGGGCCCTGCCAGGTCCTGGGCCGGCGATGCCCGGTGCCTCTGAGCACCTGCTGGCACCCAGGCACGCCCTTCTCCAGCTCCAGCCGGGACCTCCAGGCTGCAGGGCCTGCCCAGGTGAGCTCCCGCCAGGAGTGCTTCCCCAGGTCCCAGAGCCCTACCCCACCCCAGGGGAATCCCTGGGACAGTTTCCTGCTCTTCCATGGGGGGAGCCTCCCCCAAGCCGGAGCGTCCCTTGGGTGGGAGGACCCTCCAGTTTGTCACAGACCAGGACTTTTCTGGCAGCTGGAACATTTCTCAGCTGGTGAAAGTCACCACCACCACCACCACCCCACTCCAGGTACACGAGTTCCATCTCTGAGCTCTTCCATTCCTAAGAGAGGTCTGTTTCCAGGATAGCTTCCTTCCAAGGAGGACCTCCTCCCTTCCCCATCACCCATCTGGTGGAATCCTCCCAGCTGGGAGTCTCTCCTTTAGGAGAGAGGGAAGCCACTTTCTCCCCAGGAGAGAGCGCTCCCAGATTATTATTGTTCATGTTTTATGTACTTATTAGCATAGAGACAAAAATTGACAGGGAAGAGGGAGAGAAGGGGGCGGGTGGTGGCGCATCTGGTTGAGCACACACGTTACAATGTGCAAGGACCCGGATTTGAGCCCCCGGTCTCCACCTGTAGGAGGAAAGCTTTGCAAGTGGTGAATGAAGCAGGGCTGCAGGTGTCTGTCTGTCTCTTTTCCTCTCTATCTCCCCTACCCTCTTAATTTCTACCAGTATCAAAAAGAGAGAAGGAGAGAGAGAGCATTGCTTTACCACTGCAGGTGGGAACCGGGGGCTTAAACCTGGGTCCTTGCACATGGTGACATATGTTCTACTGGGTGCAACACTGCCTGGTCTCTTGGATTAGATCTGAGCTTTTCTGTAACCCAGACCCTAGAGCCACAGTGCCTCGCCTGAAGAAGTGGATCTCCGCTTTGCTGGGTTCCATGCTTGTGTGTTTTCTCAGATCTCTAGCCCTGCTCATGTGACAATTAGAGAAGGACTCCAAGATGAGCTGGGGCTTGCTTGTGGCGAGCAAGGCCCTGAGGATGGGGACTGAGAGGGGCAGTCACCCTGAGACTTGGACAGGCAGAGTGCTCAGGACTGGGCTGCCACATCTGAACCGAAAATGTGACTTTTGCTCATCCTGCTGTCTCTTAGTGGGGGACTTTGGCCCAGCCAGACTCTTCCACCAGTCAAAGTTCAGACACTGCCCTTGCCTGGGTGTGGGGCCTGTTGAAGATAGCTGGGGGCTGGGCCTACCAAGAAAATTTAGGTGGGGGCGCCAGTATAGGTATGCCTGCCTGAGTGCACAAATGGTCATGTTTAGGGACCTGGGTCCAAGCCCCTGGCCCCACCTGCAAGGGGGAACCTTCATGAGCTCTGAAGTAGTGCTGAAGGTGTCTTCTCTCTCATCCTCCTCTCATTTCTCTGTCCCGTCAAAAAGAGAGGGGAAAGGAAGGAAGAAAGAAAATTCTGGTCAGGGAGATGGTACAGTGTTTCAACAGACATTCAGCCCCAAGGCATGGGATGCCCTAGAGTTAATCCTGGCACTCGCATCAGACAGAGCTGAGCAGTACTATGGTTAAAAAAAAAAAAGGGGAGTCAGGCGGTAGTGCAGCGGGTTAAGTGCAGGTGGCGTGAAGCGCAAGGATCAGCATGGTGGCTCCCCACCTGCAGGGGAGTTGCTGTCCCTTTCTGTCTTCACTTCCTCTCTCCATTTCTCTCTGACGTCAATAATAAGAACAATAATAACTACAACAATAAAAAGAAAAAGAAGGGGCCAGGCAGAGGTGCACCTGGTTAAGTGCACAGGGACCCAGGTTCAAACCCCTGGTCCCCACCTGCAGGGAGAAAGCTTCACAATTGACGAAGCAGTGCTGAAGGTGTCTCTCTGTCTCTCTCCCTCTCTATCTCCCCCTTTCCTCTCGATTTCTCTCTGTCTCTATCCAACAAATAAATATTAAAGAAAAACAAGAGGGAGTAGCTAGCATGATGGTTCTGCAAAGAGGCTTTCATGCCTGAGGCTTCAAAGTCCCAGGTTCAATCCCCCACATCACCATAAGCCAGAGCTGAGCAGTGCTCTGGTAAAAAAGAAAGAAAAAGAAAGGAAGGAAGAAAGAAAAGAAAAAAGAAAAGGAGGGGCCAGGTCATGCATCTGATTTAGTGCACATGTTACAGTGCACAAGGACCCAGGTTCGGAACCCCAGTCCCCACCTGCAGGGGGAAAGCTTTGCGAGCGGTGAAGCAGGGCTGCAGGTGTCTCTCTGTCTCTCTTCCTCTCTATCTCCCCCTTCCTCTTGATTTCTGACTGTCTCAATCCAATAAACAAACAAAGACTAAAAAAGAAAAAGGAGACTCTGGGGTGACTGGAGGTCAAGGCAGTGGCACCTTCACTGCATCTCTGTGTTCCCAGCAGTCCAGGGGACACCCAGGCGCTGCTGACGATGGAATTGAGGAGGCGAGACTACCACGTGGAGCGGCCTCTGCTGGACCAGGAGCAGCTGGAGGAGCTGGGGCACTGGGGCTCCGCAACCAGGACTCTCCAGTGGCGAACCTGGTTCCGGTAAGGCTGAGGGCGGAGAGCCAGGGGCCCTGGCAGAACCTGAGTAGCCTCCGTCCCTCACGCCTGCCCCCGTGTCCCAGATGCTCCGGCGCCCGTGCCCGAGCCCTCGTGCTGCACTTCCTCCCGGTGTTGGCCTGGCTGCCCCGCTACCCCGTGCGTGACTGGCTGCTCGGAGACCTGCTGTCCGGCCTGAGCGTCGCTATCATGCAGCTGCCGCAGGGTGAGCCACCTCTAGCCCAGGGTGCTGCCGCAGTACCATCCCCACACCTGAAGCCGTGCCCCTGAACCAGGCCCGGGGCCCCTCATCCTCGGGAGGGCCTGGCCTCTAGCGCCGCACGACTGCTTCACCTCCAGGTCTGGCCTACGCCCTCCTAGCCGGACTGCCTGCCGTGTATGGTCTCTACAGCTCCTTCTACCCTGTCTTTATCTACTTCCTGTTTGGCACTTCCAGGCACATCTCTGTGGGTGAGTGGAGCCAGGCCCTGCCTTGCAGAAGGAGTTCTGCATCCCCCTCGTAGGACAGGGTGAGGGGAGACTAAGTAGGGCAAAGGAACCTGGGGAGAGGGTGGTGTGGGTGCTGGGCCTGCAGGGAATCTGGCCCCAGGGTCACCTCTGTCCTGGGGCCATAGATGCAGGGTTCCTCGAGGTTCTGGCTTCAGGAGGATGAAGGTGGGCGTGGCGCTTTGGGGGTGGGGAATCCAGAGCTCGAAGAGGCAGACGAACTAGCCAGAGGTCGACTGAGTGACCACCCCTCACCTGTAGGGCTGGTCCTGAGCCAAGGGCCACAGGTGTGCCAGGGCAGGTGCTGTAGGGCCCTCCCCCCTGCAGAAGCTCTGCCCGGCCAGCCAGCAATGCTTCTGTCTGCACAGCATTCTGAGGACGACTCCTGGCCTCACCCCTGAGACCCGGTCTGGGGCGGAGCAGTCTCCCCTTCAGACCTGCCCTGCCCTGCCCTGTCCATGCAGGAACCTTTGCTGTCATGTCCGTGATGGTGGGCAGTGTGACCGAATCCCTCGTTCTTAATGGGAACTCCACGGACACCGTCATGAAGCAGCGGGTGCAGCTGGCCTCCACACTCAGTGTCCTGGTGGGCCTTTTCCAGGTCTGCAGCCCCAAGCGCACTTCCGGGCCTCCTCTTCTGTGGTCACTCGCCCTCACCTGCCCTGGGCTCTTCTCTGAGCACTCGGAGGACCCCAGCCTTCCCTCACTGCTTCTGGCCACCCCACAGGTAGCGCTGGGCCTGGTCCACTTCGGCTTCATCGTCACCTACCTGTCAGAGCCTCTGGTTCGAGGCTATACTACGGCTGCGTCCGTGCAGGTCTTGGTCTCACAGCTCAAGTATGTGTTCGGGCTCACTCTGAGCAGCCGCTCTGGTCCACTGTCCCTCATCTATGTGAGTGATGGGGCGGGGGGGGGAGGCTGTGCCCCGTGTCCCTGAGTGCCGGCTGTGACCCCCACCTGCCCTCAGACAGTGCTGGAGGTCTGCTGGAGCCTGCCCAATGCCAACGTTGGCACGGTGGTCACCGCGGCTGTGGCAGCTGTCGTGCTGGTGCTGATGAAGCTGCTGAATGACAAGCTGCAGCGGCAGCTACCCATCCCCATCCCCGGGGAGCTGCTCACGGTTGGGACTCTGGGCGCGGCCGGCAGGGCGGAAGGGCAAGTGGGGACAGCTGCTGCCCCGTGGGCCCTGGGGGTGGGAGGCGCTGAGAGCAGAGACCCCCCCAGTCGGAAGCACCTCTCTCTCCTTCCCCGGTGTTCCTGTCCCACCCTCCTGACGGTATCTCCTCCGCTCCGCTGCTGCTGAGGTCCATCTCTGCCCTCCCGGGGCCTCTCCCAGCTCCTCCCCCGACTCTGTCTTCTCCCCTCAGCTCATCGCAGCCACAGGCATCTCCTACGGCGCGAATCTGAAGCAGTTCAAGGTGGATGTCGTGGGCAGCATCCCCGCAGGGTGAGCTGCAGCCCGGCAGGGCAGGCTGGGCTGGGCATCATGGGCAGGGCCTCCTCAGCCCTCACGGACCCCTCTCACAGGCTGGTGCCCCCAGTGGCCCCCAAGCCCCAGCAGTTCACAGAGCTTGTGGGGAACGCCTTTGCCATCGCCGTGGTTGGCTTCGCCATCGCCATCTCGCTGGGGAAGATCTTCGCCCTGAAGCACGGCTACCGGGTGGACAGCAACCAGGTCTGGGGAGGGGTGTGGGGCACAGCGTGCAGAGACCCCAGGCACCGGGGGGTGGGTTGTGGGGGGCACAGGGAAGTAGCTAGCAGGTTGCTAGAGCCAGGTGGGGTGGCAGCCAGGTCCTGGGGGGTGGGGGCAGGGTGCCGGAGCACAGTAGCCGAGTGGTCACCAGGAGTGGCCGCGGAGGTCACCTCACACCTGCCCCCTCTCCTCCAGGAACTGGTGGCTCTTGGCCTCAGCAACTTCGTCGGCGGCTTCTTCCAGTGTTTCCCCATCAGCTGCTCCATGTCTCGGAGTCTGGTGCAGGAGAGCACGGGTGGCAACACGCAGGTGGGCTTCCAGCTCGGCCAGAGCGGGCGTCTGCGAGTGCCCTCTGCTTGTCCACCCCCTTCACTCTCCCCTCCTGCTCACCTCACCCCCAGGTGGCCGGAGCTGTCTCCTCCCTCGTCATCCTCGTCATCATCCTCAAGCTGGGGCAACTTTTCCAACACCTGCCAAAGGTGAGCCTCACCCCCACCCAGCCAGACTTCGGGGCCTTGTCCAAGTCAGGACATTGGATCAGTCAGGGGCCAGGCAAGGGACAGGGGTTACAAAATCATGCTCTGTTTTTCTTTTTTTTTAAATCTTTATTTACTTATTGGGTAGAGACAGCCAGAAGTCGAGAGGAAGGGGGAGATGGAGAGGGAGACAGAGAGACACCTGCAGCCCTGCTTCACCACTTGCAAAGCTTTCCCCCTGCAGGTGGGGACTGAGGGCTCGAACCTGGGTCCTTGAGCATTGAAACGTGCGCTCAACCAGGTGCGCCACCACCCAGCCCCCCATGCTCTTGTTTTTCAAGCCTTAGATCTTGGGTGAGATTTGGAGTTCAAGGGTCAAATCCAGGTTGTTCAGTTCGGGGGGTAGATGGTTATGCCCAGGTACTTGGGGACCCTCTTCCCTGGGTGGGCAAGGTTACCAGCACTGGTGACACTCCTCTCCCACCCCCACGCCCTGCAGGCAGTCCTGGCAGCTGTGATCATCGTGAACCTGAAGGGGATGATGAAGCAGTTCACTGACATCTGCTTCCTCTGGAAGGCCAATCGGATGGATCTGGTGAGAGGCCTGGGAGCCCGAGGCCCCATAGTCCCGCAGCCCCTCAAGACCCCACTGACCTCCACCCCCCTGTTTTTAGGCCATCTGGCTAGTGACCTTTGTGGCCACCATCTTGTTGAACCTAGACCTTGGCCTGGCTGCTGCCTTGGCCTTCTCCCTGATGCTTGTGGTGGTCCGCACGCAACTGTGAGTCACACCTTTTTGGGGTTCCTGGTGAGCCAGTACCCCAGATTTCTCACAGCTTGGGGCAGCCCCAGGCTCAGTGGTGCCCCCTCATCACACACTTTCTGTCCTTCACAGGCCTCATTACTCAGTCCTGGGGCAGGTGCCAGACACGGACATTTACAGAGACGTGGAGGAGTACTCAGAGGTGAGCGCTGAGGCTGCACGGGCCGGAGACGTGGCAGGTGGGAGGCGTGGTGGCGTGGCCCTGTCAGCCGCTTCCTTACCTGACAGAGACACTGGGGATGAGGCCAGTTTGGTCCTTGGAATTTCAAGGGAGGACCTGGGTCTGTGAGTCCCACCAGAGTGTATGAAGGAAGGGTGGGGTGGCAGGTGGCAGGCAGTGGCATACCCAGTTAAGCACTCACATTACCATGCTCAAGGACCGGAGTTCAATCCCCCAGTCCTCACCTTTAGGGGAAAAGCTTCACGAGTTGTGAAGCGGGGCTGCAGGTGTCTCTCTGTCTCTCTCCCTCTCTATCTTCTCTTCCCCTCTCAATTTCTCTGTCTCTATCCAACAAATAAGTAAGTAAAATCGGGGCCAGGCGGTGGCGCACCTGGTTGGGCGCACATGTTGCAATGCGCAAGGACCCAGGTTCGAGCCCCCGGTCCCCACCTGCAGGGGGACAGCTGCTTTGCAAGTGGTGAAGCAGCGCTGCAGGTGTCTCTCTGTCTCTCCCCCTCTCTGTCTCTCCCTTCCACTCAATTTCTGACAGTCTCTATCCAATAAATAAATAAAGATAATAAAAATAAATAAGTAAGTAAAATTAAGTTTTAGGTATATGAAGGGCTAGGAAAGACGGGCAGGATGGACAGAAATGGAAGCCCAGGGAGGGGTCTTGTCATGCAACCAGCAGGCCAGACCTTCTCCTGCAGGGCAGCCCGGGGTCAGGAGTGGCGGAGAAGCAGGATCTTGGGGTTCCAGCACATAGGTTTTTCCAGAGAAGATACATATCAAGTGCTAGGACCACAGGTGGGGACTTGGGACTAATACAGTGTGATTCTCCTTGATGGGACGCTTTGAGAGCTGAGATGGTAGATGAGGCAGAGTGAAAGGGAAGCCCGTGGGGAGCAGCCCAGCTAGTGAAAGGGGGGTGGGAATGGGGCACGTTTGTGTTGGCCCAGGTGCTAGCAGGGGGAAGGGGCAGCAGCTGGAGAAGACCCATTGGGAGGCAGCTTGGGAGGATCTGTCTGCATGCAGGACACACCACAGGGCAGGGCTGGAGACCCCGAAGGGGGGCTGAGAGCCTCAGGAACCTGGCCTGCGTGGTGGCAGGTGGGAGGGAAGAGGTGCAGGGAGCCCTGGAGGAAGCCCTGGTTGGCTGGTCCCTGGCCTGAGCTGAAGTAAGTGGACAGGACAAGTCGCCAGGGTGACGCTACCAGGCTGTGTCCCCAGCTTCTGAGAGGGCAGGGGCCACAGACTCGGCCCAGGTTGGCAGGGGAGCAGAGGGCGGGGCGGGGCGGGGCACACACCGCGGCACGGGGTCGGGAGGGGGCCGCAGCTGCCACCAACCTTGTCTGTCCCAGGCCAAGGAGGTCCCCGGGGTGAAGGTCTTCCGCTCCTCGGCCACCGTGTACTTTGCCAATGCCGAGCTCTACAGTGACACCCTGAGGCAGAAGGTGAGGTGGGGCCCTGGGAGCAGGCAGGGCCCCTGGCCTCCACGGAGTGTCCACCCCCCTTTCTCTGGCTCTCTCGCCACTAGTGTGGTGTGGACGTAGACAGCCTCCTCTCCCAGAAGAAGAAGCTGCTCAAGAAGCAGGAGCTGAAGCTGAAGCGGCTGCAGAAGGAGGAGAAGCAGCTTCAGGAGCAGGCAGGCCCCCCCCAGTTCCCCCCCCCCCCCCCCCCGTCCTGCTGGCCCGGCCGGCCTTTCTCCAGCATTGCTGCGATCCCCAGAAGTCCCGCTTTGCCCCCTGGCGAGGAATGCTCTCTCCTCCCGGCACTTTGTCTCTCTCCCGGCTCCTGATGCAGAGCTGGTCCTGACCCCACTACCTTCAGTCTGCCTCCCCCAGGCCCTGTGCCCTGATTGCTGACTCACCCCCCAAAATCAGGGGAACAGCCTGCCAGCAGAGCTGGCACATGACCGCCAGGATGACTCGTCACCACCCCCTTCCTTGTCCTAGGGTGCTGCGGCCAAGGTCACTTCTGTTTCTGTCAGTGTCAGCACCAGCGAGAGCGACAATGTGGATGTTCCCAAGGTGAGGCTGGAAGCAGAGGCCAGCGGGAGCTGCAGGCATGCTGGTGCCTACATATGTCCCAGGAAGAAGGCCAGGGCCTACCAGGTGTGGGCTCAAGGTTATGCTGGTGGCTGGAGAAACTGGTCTAGGGATATGCCACGGAATTTCGCCTGTGGCTCTGGCCTGTATCCTGAGACCTGGATTTGCAGATCCCACAAGACCGTGCTCTCATGGAGGGGGGAGGGATTGGTGTGGAGAAAACAACCTGGGATCCAACAGGGGCACCACGCTTAGACGGGTGGGATGCTGAGGTGGCTGTGTGCTGTCTCTTCTGTCCCTGGACCCCTGCCCACTCCACCCTGACGGTTGAGAACGGGGTGCTGGCTCCCAGGGTCCCCCCCGCCCCTTCAGGTGCCCCTGTGAAGGCTGGGCCCAGTGCACAGCAGAGTGGCGTGCGTATGTCTGGTGTGCTCCGAGTCTGGGTCCCTCTGTCTTTCCGTACAGGAGGCTACCTATACCCATGCCCCCTGCCCTCCCCATGCATGTGTGTGTTCACCTGCGTGTCCTCGTGGCTGACCCCTGTGTGGGCCCCTGCAGTATGTCTGGTTCCCCAGGAGATGAACACAGGGAAGGAGCTCGGGAACGCAGCAGCCGGCGGTGAAAATGCCAGGGAGCCAAACGCGTCCACGCTGAGAGCCCTGGGCCTGCTGCAGCCAGACTTCCACAGCCTCGTCCTGGACATGGCCACCCTCTCCTTCGTGGACACGGTGTGCCTCAAATGCCTGAAGAACGTAAGCGTCTGGGACAGCCCCGTGAAGGGGTGGGGAGCACCAGCCCCCCTCCGGCCCCACCACAGGCTCCAAGGTCTTTGAGCCTCCCACCCCCAAAACCCTCCACACTCCGCCCCCCAGCCGGCCCGAGTCCCACCCCCACCGGCACCTCGTTTCTGCCGCAGATTTTCCGAGACTTCCGGGAGATTGAGGTGGAGGTGTACCTGGCTGCCTGCCACAGTGCGTAGTAGTGGGGGCAGAGGGGCAGGAGGGGCCGGCACGGGTGCGGGAGGGGCTCTTCCAGCCAAGGAATCTGCCAGGCGGCACAGACAAAGTCTCCAAAGCTGGAGGTGGGAGTGGGAGTGGGAGGGCAGGAGGGTGGGTGGTATGGACACGGGGCAAGAGGGTGGAAGGGACATGCCCAGGGATTGGGGTTCCTGGTGGCAGAAAAGACCTGCTCTGCTCCCAGCCCCTGTGGTGGCCCAGCTTGAGGCCGGACACTTCTTCGACGCCTCCATCACTAAGCGACACCTCTTCCCCACCGTCCACGACGCCGTGGTCTTTGCGCTGCAGCACCCGAGGACCAGCCCTGCCAGCCCGGTTCTGGTGAGCCTGACTGCTCTTGCTCTGAGCTCTTGGCTTCTTGTCTCCACCCTGCCTCCCACTCCTGGAAGTCCACCCTGCCTGACTGGCCCTACCCACCCCCGCCCCCAGGGACCCCACTGACCCTTCCTGCCTTCAGATGTAGCTGTTCCTGCAGGGGCGGGGGGAGGAGGGGGCTGTGTCCCATAGAGATGACATGGGGCTCCCCTCCTCTGTCTGCTCAGGTTACCAAACTCTGACCGTGCCGCCACGCTGCTGGAACTGCCCACCTCCGGAGGGTGCAGCAGGGCACCTATGAGAACCCCTGCCCCTGGGCTGTCTCCAGCTGTCACCATGGGGACACACACACACACACACACACACACACACACACACACCTTACAACTCAGGGATGAAGGACCTGGGACTCCAGGTCTGGTGCTCAAGGCCTAGGGTGGGCTGTTGGAGTCAGACTGCCACTGGCCGGCTTGGGAGAGGATGATTGCTGTTAACGTCTTCAGGAATAAAGATTTTTGTTTTCCAGTGCTGGGCTTTGCTGTGGCTTGGCTTGGGCTGGGCGAGGGTGGGGTCATCCACAGCCCTGGTTTCTGACCCTTATGTCCCCAGGTGGGGACTGGAGTCAGAAGTTGGGTTGGGGGTGGGGCGGGGCTAGGAAGGTAGCATAATGTTTTTTCAAAACACTGTCATGCCTGAGGCTTGAAGTCCCAGGTTCAATTCCCAGCACCACCATAAAGCCAGAGCTGAGCAGGGATCTAGGAGCAAAGGAGGGGGGCTGGGCAGTGGAGCACCTGTCAAGCACACACATTACCATGTGCAAGGGCCTGGGTTCAAGCTCTCCCCCCACCTGCAGGGGAAACTTCACAATCAGTGAAGCAGGTTTGCAGGTATCTATCTCTCTCCCACTCTGGCCCCTCACCTCTCTCAATTTCTCTGTTTTAGCAGATAATAAAAATAGAAAGAAAGAACAAGGAAAAAATGCCCACCGGGAGCCGTGGCTTCATAGGGCCAGCACTGAAGCCCCGTGGGAACCCTGGTGGCAATTAATAACAATAGGAACAGGATGTAGTAGTGGTGGTTGGGTGGAGACTTGGAGAAGTCAAGATCAAGGGGTGGGGACATCACAGCGGGGGGAACAACCTCCAGCTTGGCCCAGGGTGGGGTCATCAGGTTCATACTTCTCCCCAGCCCTGAACAACTGTGTCCTCAGTTTGTGAACAGGTGGGATCAGAGCTGCTTCTCTGGGCAACCCCTGGAGGGTCAGAGCCAACACCTGTGCCATACACCACCCACTGAGGCAGACAGGTGCTGCATCGAGCCTGTCCTCCCTCTCAGGAGAGAAAGAAAGCGTGGTCTGGGAGGTGGTGCAGTAGATAAAGTACTGGACTCTCAAGCATGAGGTCCCGAGTTTGATCCCCAGCAGCACATGTACCAGAGTGATGTCTGGTTCTTTCTCTCCTGCTATCTTTCTCATTAATAAATAAAAATCTTTAAAAAGAAAGAAAGCATTTTATTTTTAGAATGTTTTTTATTAGAAATGAACTTATTGGGGCCGGGTGGTGACACACCAGGTTGATTGCACATGTTACAATGCACAAGGACCCGGGTTCTAGCCCTCATTTCCCACCTGCAGGGGGAAAGCTTTGCGAGTGGTGAAGCAGGGCTGCAGGTGTCTCTCTGTCTCTTCTCTATCACCCCCTTCCCTCTAGATTTCTGCCTGTCTCTATCCAATAAATAAAGTAAAGATAATAAAAAATAAGTCTCCTTTAAAAAGAAACGAACTAATTGATTGATTTGATAGAGACAGAGAAATTGAGAGGAGGAGGAGCTAGGGAGAGAGACGCACACCTGTGGCACTGCTTCACGGCTCATGAAGTTTCCCGTTAGGCGGGGACCAGGGGCTTGAACCTGGGTCCTTGCACATTGTAGCAGGTGTGTTCTACCCAGTGTGCCACCACCTGACCTCCAGAAAGAAAATATTTTTATTTTTTTTTAAGTATTTTATTTATTTTTGAGAGAGATGCAGAGAGAGAAAGACAGAGGGGAAGACATGCCTGCCGGGACCTTGTGTGCATCCTGGGGGTGGGGACACCTGGAGAGCAGTGGGGAGAGCTCGACGGATGGTGTTGCCGTGCTGAGCTTTTGCTTCTCTCTGCGTCTCTCCCTCTAAAGTACAAAGAATAAAAACCAGTCCAGCAACTGACTGGAGTGGTGGTTCAACCGGTAGAGCCGTGGACTCTGGTGCTGAGGTGCCTGGTTCCATCCCCAGCACCGCGTGTACTGGAGTCTGGTTTCTTTCACTCGCATATGTATAAATCCGGTTTTTCTTTTCTTTAAGTCAGAATGTGTGATTGATTTGCCAGGGAAAACACTTGTCTGTCTCATTAGACAAACTGGCTTTGCCGGCCAGTCACTGTCAGCCACAAGATGCCAACACCTGGGCCTGTGGCCCACGGGCAGTAGCAGCCCCTCAGCTAAGCTCAGCGCGAGTGGTGGTGGGGCATCTAGAATCCTCCTGGGCCTTAGTGCCCCTCAGACTTTGCTGGGAGCCAGGGCCCAGCGCTCTGCTCTGCTCGCTCTGCTCTGCTCTGCTCTGCTCTCTCTGCTCTGCTCTGCTCTCTCTGCTCTGCTCTGCTCTGCTCTGCTCGCTCTGCTCTGCTCTGCTCTGCTCTGCTCTGCTCTGCTCTGCTCTGCTCGCTCTGCTCTGCTCTGCTCTGCTCTGCTCGCTCTGCTCTGCTCTGCTCTGCTCTGCTCTGCTCTCTCTGCTCTGCTCTGCTCTCTCTGCTCTGCTCTGCTCTCTCTGCTCTGCTCTGCTCTCTCTGCTCTGCTCTGCTCTCTCTGCTCTGCTCTGCTCTCTCTGCTCTGCTCTGCTCTCTCTGCTCTGCTCTGCTCTGCTCTGCTCGCTCTGCTCTGCTCTGCTCTGCTCGCTCTGCTCTGCTCTGCTCGCTCTGCTCTGCTCTGCTCTGCTCTCTCTGCTCTGCTCTGCTCTGATGGTGGGACTGAAGCAGGACGCAGGGGACAGGGACCTGCTCCCACAGGTGGGTGGGGAGTGGCGTTAGGGGCACAGGGGTTACGGTTTTTGGGGTTGGTTGTTGGTGAGGGATGAAGAGAAAGAAGGGAGGAAGATCCTTCAGCCCTGGGCTGGTGGGAAGGGTGACGCCCAGGTCCCAAGCCTGTCATCCTTCTAGGCCAGGAGCCCCCACCCCGTGCTTTCTGGTCAGGCAGCCAGCCCCTCAGAGAAGGCCGTGGGCCTGGCTGGAACCTGCCCCCTTGGAGGAAGGGTGTTTGCCTGTTGCCGGGCACCCGGATTCCGTGAGTTCTTGCGGCAGCCATGCCCCACGCGCTGCCCTTCCTGCTCCTGCTGGCGCTGCTGGCGCTACCTTCACCTGCCTTCACCTGGTCCCGGCCCTTGTGGTACCAGGTGGGGCTGGACCTGCAGCCCTGGGGGTGCCAGCCAAACCCTGCGGATGGCTGTGCCGTCAGCCTGGGCTGCCCTGGCAGCTGGATGAGTGTGGAGATGAGCCGCTTATACCCCGTGGCTGGGGTCACGCTCACCACCACCATGATGCTGGTGCTTGGCCGGGCGGCGCTGCAGCGGAGACGCTCACTGACCAATAAGGCCGAGGTGAGCACCGCTCCGGCCTGCGCCCATGGCCCCCGCCTCCGCCAGCCCTCCCCAGTGGCCTACCCAGCCCCTTGCCACCCCCCACTCCCCACATCTGTCCGAACCTGTCAGCCCCAGCCAGGAACTTGCTCCCAGACCCCCCTTCAACACCCGTCGTCCCTACCCAGCCCCAGGCCATCATCCCCCAAGCCCGCAAGCATCCAGCGCCATCCCCCATCCTGACTGACGCCATTGCTGCCTTGCATCTCCTCTCCACCTCGCCCTTCTCACTCCTGCCTCTCCACCCTCAGCTCCCTCCAGCAGTCCCCAGCACCCCTGGGCTCCACAAACGGAAGTGCCCCATCTCAGACCGAGCCCTACTCTGCGGGGTCCTGCACATGCTGGACGCCCTCCTGCTCCACATTGAGAGGCACCTGCAGCATCTCGCCACCCAGCGCCAGTCTCAAATAAAGGGAACGCCCGCCCAGAGCGGGTAGCCGGCACGTGCCTCTGTCTGCATGCTGGGACTGCCTGCGGCTGGGGCCCTGGGGCCGGCCTCGAGCTGTGTGCGTCCTCTATGGGCCCGCGGGATTCTGGGATTCCTGTCCGCTTTTAAAGACAAGACGTCGAGGCCTCAGTGCCCGGGCTGGGGACGCAGGTTAGCACTAGGCCAGTGCACACGATTGCACCTGCCAGTCAAACCCTTCTCCCTAAGGGCCCTGCCGGGGTGGCCTGAGGCTGCTTCTTCCCAGGCATGTGCTCTCTGGGTTGGAGAGAACTCCTCGACTGGAGCCAACCTAGGCTGCTGTGTGGGAGAGGGATCAGGAACTTGTGCCGGGGTAGTGTCACAGGAGAGACTTTGGGACTCCTGGAGCAGGAAGGCAATTCAATATGTTTAATCAGAAGAGAATATTCTTTTATACATCCCAAGAAGGAAGTGGTAGGGTGTTACTAGGAGAGGGGGCGGAGCGAAAAGAGAGTGCAAACCAGTGGGATTAAACCAGTGTCCTCAGGCAGGGAGGGTCTCAGGTAAAGCAGTGATTATGTAAATAGACCACAGCCATGCAACAGAAGGGGTCTTAGAAGCAGAAATTAGAAGCTGACCAACAGGGTCCCACCCAAAGATAGAGCTGCCCTT
Organism: Erinaceus europaeus; assembly: GCF_950295315.1. NCBI lineage: Eukaryota > Metazoa > Chordata > Mammalia > Eulipotyphla > Erinaceidae > Erinaceus > Erinaceus europaeus. The sequence goes on from NC_080173.1 coordinate 98,266,682, forward strand.
TCTGAAACTCTTCAGGGGCTCTCAGTGTGGTGGGCAAAGTTTGGCTATCAGGGAAGGCTCAAGGGATGCAGGGAGGGCTGCCTGGTGGAAGTGACAGCCTGGCTGAGTTAGCTAGGGCTCCCGGTTGGGTTTCCCAGGCCTGATTTTGGGGTGGGTTATCGGGTAGCCCTGCTGCCTTCATCTTGGTGACATTTCAGAAATGGTCTGGCACCTGACTGGCCCTTGGTCTTAAGACTCCTGGGAGGAGCTGGGGGCTGAACCCCCATTCAGGGCCCTGACCTCCATCCCTTGTCCCTTGTACCACTGCAGCCCGGGCTAAGTGGACACTGAGGACTGGCTTTCAGTCCTCTGTTTTGTTTGACTTTATTTGCCATCACTGGGACTTCACTGCTCTGGGTCAGCTTTTTCACACAAAAGGACTGAGACAGAGACAGACACCACAGCATCAGAGCTTCCCCCCAGGGTCACGGGAGCCGGGGCCTTGAACTTGGGTCATATGCATGGCAAAGCTTGTGCCTTCCCAGCTCAGCTGTCTTTCTGGCCTTAAGTTCTCTGCTTCAGAATAAGAATACCACACTATGAATTCAAAAATACAAACAGTTGCATTAAAATGAGAAAATAAATGACAAACTGGGGGCTGGGCAGCAGCACAGTGGGTTAAGCGCATGTGGCACAACTTTGTGCCAAGGACCTGTGTAAGGATCCCGGTTCAAGCCCCCGGCTCCCCACCTGCAGGGGAGCCACTTCACAGGCGGTGAAGCAGGTCTGCAGGTGTCTTTCCCCCTCTCTTGATTTCTCTCTGACCTATCCAACAACAATGATAGCAATAACAATAACAATGATAAACAACAAGGGCAACAAAAGGGAAAAAAATAGCCTCCAGGAGCAGTGGATTCGCAGTGTAGGCACCGAGCCCCAGCAATAACCCTGGAGGCAAAAATAATAATAATGAAGAAAAAGAAAGAAAGAAAAAGAAATGACAAACTATTTACAAGTCGACAGGGCAGCCCAGGAGGTGGTGCAGTGGATACAGTGCTGGACTCTTAGACACGAGCTCCAAGATCAGCATGTGCTTTAACCAGTGAGGATGGCCTGGCTAAGCGCTCACACTACAGTGCACAAGGACCCAAGTTCAAGCCCTGGTCCCTCACCTGTAGGGGGAAAGTTTCATGAGTGGTGAAGCAGGGCTGCAGGTGTCTCTATACCTCTTTTTTTTTTTTTTTTCAGTCTTTTTGCTTCCAGGGTCATTTATGGGCCTCAGTGCCTGCACCATGAATCCACTGCTCCTGGAGGCTATTTTTTCCCCTTTTTGTTGCCCTTGTTTTATCGTTATTAATTGCTACTATCGTTGTTGGATAGGACAGAGAGACATGGAGAGAGGAGGGGAAGACAGAGAAGGGGAGAGAAAGACAGACACCTGCAGACACCTTCACTGCCTGTGAAGAGACTCCCCTGCAGGTGGGGAGCCGGGGGCTCAAACCCGGATCCTTATGCCAGTCCTAGCGCATCACGCTATGTGCTACCCTGCTGCGTAACCCGCTGCGCTACTGTCCAACCCCTCTCGCCTTCTCTATCTCCTCCTCCCTTCTCAGTTTCTCTCCGCCTCTATCTAATAATAAGTAATAAAGAAAGATAAGAAAAATAAGAAAAGTGATAAAGATTGTGTACGAAGAACAAAGTCCTGATACAAGTGACCATGAGAAAGGGAGTCGGGCGGTAGCGAAGCCGGTTAAGCGCATGTAGCACAAAGCGCAAGAACTGGCGTAAGGATCCCGGTTTGAGCCCCCGGCTCCCCACCTGCAGGGGAGTCGCTTCACAGGTGGTGAAGCAGGTCTGCAGGTGTCTGTCTTTCTCTCCCCCTCTCTGTCTTCCCTTCCTCTCTCCATTTCTCTCTGTCCTATTGAACAATGACGGCATCAATCACAACAGTAATAACCACAACAATAAAAAACAAGGGCAACAAAAGGGAAAATAAACAAATATTAATTTTTAAAAAAGTGAACGTGGGGAAATGGCAGCTGTGAATTGGGCAACGAGCAAGGCTGCAGAGCAGCAGGCAAGACCCTGCTCCGAGTTGCTGCCGATGGAGTTGTGGTGTCATGTGCATGTCCTTGCTGGGTGAGAAGAGGGACGTGGTTATGCCCAGCGATTTGGCCTCAGTACAGCAGGGTGAATGCTGGGCTGACAGTCAACAAAATGCTCCCGACTTCTAGTGCCGTTACCGGCAGCCCAACACCTGTTGTGCAAAAGCTCTGACTTTTCCTAGTTCCTGCTCACCCTGGGATCCTAGCCCTGTGTTTGACAGCAGGGTAGGCGTTACTGGCAGCCACACTGACGAGGATGGTGACCATGGCCTTATGGGATGCCTGGCCTTCATCCACACCAGGAACTATTGCCTTGCTGAGCCGAGGTTTCCAACCAGTGTCCAAAGGTAGACTCTCTCTCGGTCTATTTTTTTAAAAAATATATTTATTTGTTTATTTATTCCCTTTTGTTGCCCTTGTTGTTTTAGTTATAATTGTTGTTATTGATGATGTCGTTGTTGGATAGGACAGACAGAAATGGAGAGAGGAGGGGAAGACAGGGGGAGAAAAAGATAAGACACCTGCAGACCTGCTTCACCGCCTGTGAAGCGACTCCTTTGCAGGTGGGGAGCGGGGGCTCGAACCGGGATCCTTACGCCGGTCCCTGCGCTTTGCGCCACCTGCGCTTAACCCGCTGCACTACTGCCCAACTCCCTATTTTAAAAACTTTTAAAAATATTTATTTCCCCTTTTGTTGCCCTTGTTTTTTTACTGTTGTCGCAGTTACTGTTGTTGTTGTTATTTATGTCGTTGTTAGACAGGACAGAGAGAAATGGAGAGAGGAGGGGAAGACAGAGAGGGGGGAGAGAAAGACAGACACCTGCAGACCTGCTTCACCGCCTGTGAAGTGACTCCCCTGCAGGTGGGGAGCCGGGGACTCGAACCGGGATCCTTTCGCCGGTCCTTGCTCTTTGTGCCACTCTCTCAATTTTTTATGATAGGACAGAGAGAAATCGAGAGGAGAAGGGAAGACAGGGAGAGAGACAGAAAACAGTGAGGCTCTAAAGTCCCCCAGCTTCAACCCCCAGCCCCAGCAAAGACAAGCAGCACTCTGGCAAGATATAAATACACACATATCCCATCTTCTGTCTTCCTCCCGACTGATTCAGTGCCAGGGGAACCTGATGGTGGCATAGAGGTCATGCTGGGTTTCCAGGACGCTCTGCTGAGGACACTCGGGTTGCTTCCCTGTCTTGGGCCTAGGAGACGTGAGTGAATGGGGAATCTTTATTACGTGGCTGTGGTGCCTTCCAGCCCTGCTTTCCTGGCCAGCACAGCTTCGGCTTTGGGAGTTAACAGGGGTTTCCTTGCTTCTCATGAATAGAAGACAGTCATGTGTTGTCTATACATGAAGATTTGAAAACAAAGAATCCTTTTCACAAATTAGTACAAATAAAAAGGAAGTTACCTTGGAGTCGGGCGGTGGCGCAGCTGGTTAAGCACAGGTGGCACCAAGCAAAAGGACCAGCGTAAGGATCCCAGTTCAAGTCCCTGTCTCCCCACCTGCAGAGAGAAATGGAGAGAGGAGAGGAAGACAGAGAGGGAGAGAGAGAGAGACAGATAGACAGCTGCAGCCCTGCTTCACCACTCGTGCAGCTTTCCCCCTGCAGGTGGGGACCGCAGGCTCGAACCTGGGTCCTTCTGCGTTGTAATATGAGCACTTAACCAGGTGCGCCACTTCCTGTCCACATCTCAAAGAAAATTCAAACAAAACTAAAGCAAGCAAACTGTTGTGAGAACTTTGGTGGTTGTCTTTGGGAGGTGGGAGAGTGCGGATAAGGAACTTTGGTGGTGAGTTTGGTGTGGAACTTTACATTGTAAGCTTACAGTGTCGTAACACGTTATTAATAATAATAAAAATTACAAAAAAGTGAAAAAGTCATCCCAAAGCAGTAGATGATACAAACCAACAGAGCCTAGAGTAACATGAGGACATAATAAAGGCTGAGTAAACAGTTTTGAGAAATCAGCTTTTTTTTTTTTTTTTTTCCTCCAGTTATTGCTGGGGCTTGGTGCCTGCACTATGAATCCACTGCTCCTGCTCCTGGAGGCATTTTTTCCTGTTTTTTTTGCCCTTGCTATTGTTATTGTTGCCATTCCTATTGTTGGATAGGACAGAGAGAAATGGAGAGAGGAGGGGAAGACAGAGAGGAGGAGAGACAGACACCTGCAGACCTGCTTCACCGCCTGTGAAGCGACTTCCCTGCAGGTGGGGAGCTGGGGGCTCGAACCGGGATCCTTGTGATGGTATGGTCCTTGCGCTTTGTACTATGTGCACTTAACCCGGCACAATGACAGGAGTAAGGATCCCGGTTCGAGCCCCCGGCTCCCCACCTGCAGGGGAGTCGCTTCACAGGCGGTGAAGCAGGTCTGCAGGTGTCTGTCTCTCTCTCCCCCTCTCTGTCTTCCCCTCCTCTCTCCATTTCTCTCTGTCCTATCCAACAACGACAACAACAATAACAACAACAATAACTACAACAAGACAACAAAAAGGTCAACAAAAGGGAAAATAAATATCAGAAAAATAAAACCAACAGAAAGGCTGAGTGGGCAGGTGGCCAGAGCGGGACCACTAGCTCCATGGCAGGCGTACTCGCCCGCGGAACCAGGGCGAACACCCACGGCTTCCGCCAGGGGGCGACCGAGCGCCGAGCCCGTGAGTCTGCGCTTGCGCCGGGGCGCCGGGCCGGGGCGCCCGCTCTACGCATGCGTGACTCGGCCCTGCGCCGTCGGTGAGTCTGCGCTTGCGCCGGGGCGCGGGGCCGGGGCGACCGCTCTACGCATGCGTGACGCGGCCCTGCGCCGACGGCGGCGACAAGATGGCGGCTTCCGTGGTCTGCCGGGTCGCGGGTGCTGGGGCGCGGGTCCTGCTGCACAGCCGCCGGGCGGTGAGGGGCGGGCGAGAGCGCGGGGCTGTGCGGCGCGGGGCCTTCCCCACGGCGCGGGCGCGGGCAGCGGCGGGCCGGGAGCTGCGGCGGGTGGAGGCGGGAGGGCCGGGAGGTCAGGGCGGCGGGAAGGTCACGGCCGGGCGCGGGCGGCGGGAGTCCCGGGGCGGCGGGTCTGGGGGCCGAGGGGCGTCCGCCAGCCTTCAGCCCCGGCCCGTCCCCAGCAGCCGCCTCTGCTGCGCTCGTCCGCCGTGCGGGGCGCCGCCACCCTCGCGCAGGTCCTGCAGAGCGCGCCCGAGACGCGGGTCAGCCAGCTGGAGTCGGGGCTGCGCGTGGCCTCGGAGCAGACGTCGGGGCGCACCTGCACGGTGAGCGGGCGAGGGGCGGGGGCTCAGCGCACCTGCACGGTGAGCGGGCGAGGGGCGGGGGCTCAGCGCACCTGCACGGGGAGCGGGCGAGGGGCGGGGGCTCAGCGCACCTGCACGGGGAGGGGTGGGGGGGGGCTCAGCTCACCTGCACGGGGAGCGGGCGAGGGGGCTCAGCTCACCTGCACGGGGAGGGGTGGGGGGGGGCTCAGCTCACCTGCACGGGGAGCGGGCGAGGGGCGGGGGCTCAGCTCACCTGCACGGGGAGCGGGCGAGGGGGCTCAGCTCACCTGCACGGGGAGGGGTGGGGGGGGCTCAGCTCACCTGCACGGGGAGGGGTGGGGGGGCTCAGCTCACCTGCACGGGGAGGGGTGGGGTGGGGGCTCAGCTCACCTGCACGGGGAGCGGGCGAGGGGCGGGGGCTCAGCGCACCTGCACGGGGAGGGGTGGGGGGGGCTCAGCTCACCTGCACGGGGAGCGGGCGAGGGGGCTCAGCTCACCTGCACGGGGAGGGGTGGGGGGGCTCAGCTCACCTGCACGGGGAGGGGTGGGGGGGGGGCTCAGCGCACCTGCACGGGGAGCGGGCGAGGGGCGGGGGCTCAGCGCACCTGCACGGGGAGCGGGCGAGGGGCGGGGGCTCAGCGCACCTGCACGGGGAGGGGTGGGGGGGGCTCAGCTCACCTGCACGGGGAGCGGGCGAGGGGGGGGGCTCAGCTCACCTGCACGGGGAGCGGGCGAGGGGCGGGGGCTCAGCGCACCTGCACGGGGAGCGGGCGAGGGGCGGGGGCTCAGCTCACCTGCACGGGGAGCGGGCGAGGGGGCTCAGCTCACCTGCACGGGGAGGGGTGGGGGGGGCTCAGCTCACCTGCACGGGGAGGGGTGGGGGGGCTCAGCTCACCTGCACGGGGAGGGGTGGGGGGGGCTCAGCTCACCTGCACGGGGAGGGGTGGGGGGGGGCTCAGCTCACCTGCACGGGGAGGGGTGGGGGGGGGCTCAGCTCACCTGCACGGGGAGGGGTGGGGGGGGCTCAGCGCACCTGCACGGGGAGGGGTGAGGGGCGGGGGCTCAGCGCACCTGCACGGGGTGGGGTGGGGTGGGGGCCTCCTTCCTGGGCATGACCTTGAGCGAGGCCTCTGTAGCCGTCCTCCCCACCCCGTCCTGTCCCCGTCATTCCCGCACCGCTCAGGCCCAGCCGCCTGCCTGCACGACGACGCCTCTGTCCACGGAGGACAGCGGGGCTCTGAGTGACGATCTGTGACCTCCGGCCTCCCTGCCAGGCCCTGGTGACTTGGAAGAATCGCCCCAAATGGATGGTTTTTATATTGTTGTTGTTGTAGTTATTGATGTCGCTAGATAGGACAGAGTGACATGGAGAGAGGAGGGGAAGACGGGGAGAGAGAGACAGACACCTGCAGACCTACTTCACCGCCTGTGAAGTGACTCCCCTGCAGGTGTTTGGTTTTTTTTTTTTTAAGTAACTTATTTTATTAGCTAGAGACGAATTGAAAAGGGAGGAGGGGATAGAAAGAGACAGAGATACCTGCAGCCCTGCTTCACCTCTGGTGAAGCTTCCTCCCTCTCTGCAGGTGGGGATCAGGGGCTTGAACCCAGGTCCTTGTGTATGATAATGTGCTTTTTTTTTTTTTTTAATGAAATGATTTTTTTAAAAAAAGTAGGTGGGTTTTTTTTTTTTCTAAGTATTTATTAGTGAGAAAGAACCAGACATTAGTGGTACGTGTGCTGCTGGGGATTGAACTCAGGACCTCATGCGTGAGAGTCCAGTGCTTCAGCCACTGCACCACCTCCCGGGCCACATACAATGTGTATTCTTCACCAGGTGCGCCGCCACCTGGTCCCAAAACGGCTGTTCTATTCAGCCAGAGCGCTGCTCAGCTGTCAAGCGGAGTATCGAGCATGAAAGTCGTTTGGGTAGCCGCTATGCTATCTCCAGCTGTTAGGTGATTCTCTCTCTCCCTCTCTCCCTCCCTTTCTCCCTCTCTCTCTCAAGGACAACACACTTGGCTAAGTGTACAAATAGCTGACACTTTCAGGCTGAGGAGATATATAATGGTTATACAAGGTTTTTTTTTTTTTAGTAATAATTAAGTGGCATACAAGATTCCCTCCCTTTATTGGGGGGAGTAATGGTTCATAGCTGACAGTAAAATATAGTAGTATGTACATGTGTAGTTTTTTTCCCTAAGTACTAATCTTTTTTGCCTTCAGGGTTATCACTGGGGCTCTGTGCCTGCACTGGGGGCCAGGTGGTGGCACACCTGGTTGAGTGCACATGTTACAATGGCAAGGACCCAGGTGCAAGTGCTGCAGGGGTTTCTTTTTTTTTTTAATATATAAAGTGAAAACATTGACAAGATCGTAGGTTAAGAAGGGTACATTTTGGGAGTCAGGTGGTAGCGCAGTGGGTTAAGTGCATGTGGCACAAAATGCAAAGACTGGCTTAAGGATCCCGGTTTAAGACCCCGGCCCCACCTGCAGGGGAGTCGCTTCACAGGCGGTGAAGCAGGTCTTCAGGTGTCTGTCTTTCTCTCCCCCTCTCTGTCTTCCCCTCCTCTCTCCATTTCTCTCTGTCCTATCCAACAACGATGACATCAACAACAATAACTACAACACTAAAGCAAAGGCAGCAAAAGGGAATAAATAAATATTTTTAAAAAAATGAACATAAAAAAAAAGAAGAGTACATTTATTATTGGATAGAGACAGAAATTGAGAGGGGCCAAGGAGATACAGACATCTGCAGCCCTGCTTCATGACTGGTGAAGTTTTTCCCCGCAGGTAGGCACCAGGGGCTTGAACCTGGATCCTTGCTATTATAATGTGAGCGCTTAACCAGATGCACCACCACCTGGTCCCCCCTCTCTGCCTCTCTGTCACCCCCTTCCCTCTTGATTTCTGGCTGTCTCTGTCCAGTAAATAAGTAAAGATAAAAAAAGAAAAGAATCCATTGCTTCTGGCAGACATTCTTTCCATTTTATTGCATAGGACAGAAATTGAGGGGAGAGGGTAGATAGGGAGAGAGAAAGACGCCTGCAGACTTGCTTCACTACTTGTGGCAAGTATGTAGGTGAGCAGGGGCTCAAACCCAGATCCTTGTGCTTAGTACTAAGTGCACTTAACCAGGTGCAACACCACCCAGCCGCCTGAATAGGATTTTTAAGAATATATTTGTTTTTATGTATTATTATATTTTCTTCTTTTTTTTTTTTTTTTTAAAGATTTTTATTTATTAAGAGAGAAAGAACCAGACCTGGCACATGTGCTACCGGGGATTGAACTCAGGGCCTCATGCTTGAGAGTCCGATGCTTTATCCACTGTGCCACCTCCCTGACCACTATATTTCTTTTCTTATCAGAGCACTGCTCAGCACTGGTTTATGGTGCTACAAGGGATTGAACTTGGGACTTTGGGTCCTTAGGTGTGAGTCTCTGCATAACCATTATGGTATCTATACCGACCTGAATAAGGTTTTTTAAATGATATTTGTTAATCATTTGTTACCAGATTGTAAGATTACAGTGTAGAGTCCACCAAAGTTCCTTTCTCCCACCTCCCACCTCCCAAGATAACCACCATAGTTCTCACAGGCCTTTTTTTTTTTTTTTTTTTTACATTGAGTTTCTCACAAGTCTTACAGCTTACTTCTGTTTTGTTTGGATTTTTTTTTTTTTTGCCAAGTTCATGAAAATCAGGTCTCTAGATTCCACTTGTGAATGAAACCATCTGCTAGTTGGCTGTCTTCTTACTGATTTGCTAAGCATAGTCACCTCCAGTTCATCTGTTTTGTCAAAGGACACAATACCATCTTTTCTGATCGCAGAGTAATAGTCTGTGAGATATATATATGCCAGAACTACTTCTTTGTAAGATTTTATTTTATTTATTTATTCATGAAGAAGATAAGAGGGGAGACAGAAAGAACCAGACATCATTCTGGTACATGTGCTGCTGGGTATTGAACTCAGGACCTTATGCTCGAGAGTCAAAGGCTTTATCCACTGCACTACCTCCTGGACCACAATGCCAGAACTTCTTTAGCCAGTCACCCATCAGTGGGCATTCAGGCTGCTTCCACCCCTTGGCTGTAGTGAATAATGCAGCTATGAACATAGGGTGCATGTGTCCTTTATAATTAGTGTTTGGGTGTCCACTGGATAAATGCTTAAGACTGGTAGTAAAAACTTGTGCCTGAGCCTCTGACATCCCAGGTTCCATCCCTAGCGCCACTATAAGCCAGAACTGAGCAGTACCCTGTGCTCCTTGTTAGTTACAAATAAAATATATATTATTTATTTATTTATTCCCTTTTGTTGCCCTTGTTTTATTGTTGTAGTTATTGTCGTTGTTATTGAGTAGGACAGAGAAATAGAGAGGGGGAAAGACAGACACCTGCAGACCTGCTTTACCGCCTATGAAGCAACTCCCCTGTAGGTGGGGAGCTGGGGGCTTGAACTGGGATCTTTACATTGGTCCTTGGGCTTTGTGCCACATGCGCTTAACCCACTGCGCTATCGCCCGACTCCCTGACAAAATAATATTTTTTAAAAGTTTGATTTTCAAGAATAATCCCTTGATAAACCAAACTCCAGGGTCAAATAGATTAGTTGATAAACTTTTTCCATCATAGTCCATGCTGGGACTCTGTCTGCATGCTGGCTCCCGCACTCCTGGGAGGTCTCCCCGTGAGAGAGACGTGACAGCACTGCTGCGGAGCTTCCCCTCCTGGGGGGGGTTGTGCATGGCGACATGTACTCTTCTGGGTGCACTACTGCTTGGCCCCAATAAACCCAGTTTTTCATGTCCCTGTGCCATAAGTTCCTGTTTACCACAGCAAAATCTGATAGACATCTTGGGGGCCAGGCGTTAGTGCCCGAGTTAAGTGCGCATGGCGCAAAGCACAAGGGTCAGTGAAGCAGGTCTTTCCTCCTTTCTGTCTTCCCTTCTTTCCATTTCTGGCTTATCCAACAATGACAGCAATAACAACAGTGATAAGCAACATGGACAACAAAATGGGGGGAAAAAAAAGGCCCCCAGGAGCAGTGGATTCGTAGTGCAGGCGCTGAGCCCCAGCCATAATCCTGGAGGCAAAAAAACACAAAACTGATGAGCATCTTTCTTACTGGGCACCTGTATAAACTAACCCAGAGCTTATTAGCACTTGATGGAAAAAAGGCTCCTGTGTTTCATAGACTCTTAAGACGCTCCAGAGTGTAATACGCATCGCTCCGCTGCCTTAGCGAGAGTCCTGTCAGTTACAGTAAAAGGATTTCATGGCTTGAAAAGTACATCCCACTTTGCAAGGTGTTGGATGTGAAATACCTGTCCCATTAAGAATTTAGGGTCTGTCATATGTGGGTGGGTGCTGGGTACCCAGCTGAGCACATGTCACCGTGTGCAAGGACCCGGCATTGAGCCCCTGCCCCTACCTGTAGGGGTGACACCTCCCCAGCAGTGAAGCAGGTGTAAATTTTTTTAATTATCTTTATTGGGTAGCCAGAAATCAAGAAGGAAGGGGGAGCTAGGCACCTGCAGCACTGCTTCACCCCGGGGGCTCAAACCAGGGTCCTGCACAGTGTCTGCTCAGTCAGGCGCGCTGCCGCCCAGCCCCAGAGCGGCGGATTTGTAGCGCCAGTACCAAGCCCCAGCAACAAGCTGGTGGCGACAAAAAACAAGTAAGAGGTTTTTTTTTTGCCTCCAGGGTTGCCTGTGCTCGGTGCCTGCACCATGAATCCACTGCTCCTAGAGGCCATTTTTCCCCTTTTGTTGCCCTTTTTGTTTTTAGCCTTGTGCTTATTGTTGCTGATGTTGTTGTTGGACAGGACAGAGAGAAATGGAGAGAGGAGGGGAGGACAGAGAGGAGGAGAGAAAGACAGACACCTGCAGACCTGCTTCACCGCCTGTGAAGTGACAGACTGCTTCCGAGACTTGGTGAAACACCCACTGCCTCGGTGGCCTCCGTTAGTGGTGAGAAGATGGAGCTGTCACGTCTAGTGCAGGTGCGGCCGTCAGAAAGAAGAAAATGGCTTGTCGGCAGCTATGCCTTCCTTGCCCAGACAGAGCAAAGGGTCAGCTGAAAGGGGAGACTGAACTGAAGATTCTTCAGGGCTGAGGGCACCGGGCGATGTGCACGGCTGAAACCTTCTAGGTGTCCGGAGGGGCCGGGAGACGCAGTGCTGCGGTGTGACTGGACGTGACCCTGGCCCTGTGTCCCGGCACAAGGGGCCTTGGAGCTGCCTCCCACCCCGAGTCCCGGCAGCCCCCCCCCCCCCCCCCCCCGGACTGGTGCTGAGTCAGCCCAGGTGGGGTAGAGTGACTGGTTTCCTTGCCCGTCTAGGTGGGAGTGTGGATTGATGTTGGCAGCCGTTACGAGACTCAGAAGGACAATGGAGTGGGCTACTTCGTGGAGCACCTGGCCTTCAAGGTGAGTCTGCTTGGGTGCCACCTCTGCCTCGACCGAGAACTGCCTGTGGCCCGAGGTGCAGGTCAGCAGTTAGCTGGTGTGATGGTAGGAGGGCGTAGGACTTGGGGGTGTGAGGACCTGGCTCCCATGCTGCACACGCGAGGCCAGTGCCGTGGCTGTTCTCTCAGATTAAATAAAGCCTTACGGGCGGGGGGAGTTAGCATGATGGTCATGCAGAGACTCTCAAGTGGTCCAGGAGGTGGCACAGTGGATAAAGCATTGGACTGTCAAGCATGAGGTTCTGAGTTCAATCCCTGGCAGCACATGCACCATAGTGATGTCTGGTTATTTCTCTCTACCCTTCTATCCTCATTAATAAATAAATAAGATACTTTTAAAAAGAGAGAGAGAGAGAGTCTCTCAAGCTTGAGGCTTCAAAGTCCCAGGTTCAATCCCCCACACCACCATAAACCAAAGCTAAGCAGTACTCTGGTGAAAAAAAAAAAAAGTCATAATTTTTATTATTTTGGTTAGAGACAGTGAACTTGAGAGGGAATGGGGAGGGGCTGGGTGGTGGCACACCTGGTTGAACACATGTTACAGTGTGCGCCAAGGACCCGGGTTCAAGCCCCCCAGTCCCTACCTGCAGGGAGAAAGCTTCATGAGTGATGAAGTAGGTCTGCAGGTGTCTCTGTCTCTCCCCTCTCAACTTCTGTCTCTGTCCAATAAGTAAAGATTAATAAATAAATAAAAAGAGGGATGGGGAGTCAGGGAGGGAAGGACACCTGCAGCCTTGCTTCACTGCCTGTGAACCTTCCTTCCTGCAGGTGGGGACTGAGGGCTTGAACCTGGGTTCTTACACATCGTAATGTGTGTGCTTAACCAGTGCCTGGCCCTTAAATTTTTAAAAATATTTATTTATTCCCTTTTGTTGCCATTGTTTTTTATTATTGTAGTTGTTTTGTTATTGATGTCGTTGTTGGATATAACAGAGATAAATCGAGAGGAGGGGAAGATGGGGAGAGACAGACAGACGGGAGAGACAGACAGACACCTGCAGACTTACTTCACCGCTTTCAAAGCGACTCCCCTGCAGGTGGAGAGCCAGGGGCTAGAACCAGAATCGTTATGCCAGTCCTTGTGCTTTGCGCTACCTGCACTTAACCTGCTGTGCTACCACCCGACTCCCTTAAAGTCTTTTTAAAAAATATTTTTATTTATTGTTGGATAGAGACAGAAATTGAGAGTGGTAGGGAAGATGGAGATAGAGACAGACACCTGCAGCCCTGCTTAACCACTTGCAAAGCTTTCCCCCTGCAGGTGGGGACTAGGAGTTTGAACCTTTGTCTTTGTGCCCTATAATGTCAGCGCTTAGCCAGGTACGCCACCAAATAAAGTCTTTAGAAGAAAACTCAGTTCCTGATTAAGAGCTTAGCCTCTTCCAGGTGAAGCCTCTCTGCTGAGCCCTCTATAAAGCCCCCGAATGCCAGGGAACCCCAGGAGCCCTCCTTTCTAGAGAGGCCAGACCTGTCTTATGTGTCAGCATCAACGGGGAGTCGTGAAACACATAGACTGCACATTGTAACAAAGCCAGAGGCTTGGCACACTTAATAAAAGTGCTCTTCTCAAAAAAGAAAGAAAAGATAAGGGTGAAGGATGCAGGGTTCTCTGCTCTGCTGGAATGCCCAGGCAGGCAGCTCTGATTCAGAAGGGAAGTGAGCGCTGGACTCCTAGAGGCTGGGGACTGTCACTGCTTAGCGCTTCGGCTCTCAGTAGGGTTGAGCCTTTTGAGGGGGGAAGACGAAGGAGAGGCAGGCGGGGTGGGCAGGGGTGTGGAGCTGACACGGACAGCCCGGCCGGCTGCAGCTGTCACTTGGTCACTTGTGTGCATGTACCCGGGGGACATCACACACACACACAGATACCACACGCAGTCCTGTGGACGGCCTGGGGGTGAAGTGCCGGGTGGTTAAACCACCTGAGCACGGGTGAACTTTCCTGGTCGTGACTGTCGGGAGGGCAACACAGAGAAGGCCAGGCTTCCATGTCCACCTCTGCTGACCACGTCTTCTCAGCCTGTGACGGAGTGACCTTGGTCCTTTCAGGGCCCTCTGGGTGCATGGGCAGCGGCGACTCTGAGCCCTTCATACCCAGGGTTTGTGCCGAGGAAGACGGCTGTGGACCAGTGGTCCTGCCGTTCCTTTAGCCTGCGGAGAGGTGGGTCACGGGCATCCCCGTGACTCCTGATCGGGTCTTGGTGTCTGATTCAGGGCACAAAGAACCGGCCCGGCAGTGCCTTGGAGAAGGAGGTGGAAAGCATGGGGGCCCATCTTAATGCCTACAGCACCCGGGAGCACACCGCTTACTACATTAAGGCGCTGTCCAAGGACCTACCCAAAGGTAACATCCAGAGGGCAGCACAGGGGTACCTGCTCCCAGAAGCCCTGGGTCTCCAGGGAGAGGGTCCTTAGAGCTTGCCGCAGGAGGAGGTGCCAGGACGGGCCGGGAAGTCACGCTGTCTGGTCTGTGACTCGCGGTGCCTGAACGTGCCTTCCACCCATCCAGCTGTGGAGCTCCTGGCGGACATCGTGCAGAACTGTAGCCTAGAAGACTCGCAGATTGAGAAGGAGCGGGACGTGATCCTGCGGGAGCTGCAGGAGAATGACGCATCTATGCGGGACGTGGTCTTTGACTACCTGCATGCCACAGCCTTCCAGGGCACGCCTCTAGCCCAGCCTGTGGAGGGGCCCAGTGAGAACGTCAGGTGTGTGTTGGTCGTGGTGGGACGCCCGGGTCGTGTCACACGGGTGGGCCTGTGCTGCTTACTTTCCTAATTCATGCACCTGGACACGGTTTCTGTGGCTATTCGGTCCCTCTGTGCATGTCTTACTGCATGGATCATCTTCACGTGAATGCTGGGCTTCCTTTTAGGACACCTTTCCAGGTGTGTCCTGACAGCCTGAGGGAGTGCCTTTCTGGGAATCCATCCTTGTGGCTTCTTGCTTTCTGTCCCTGAGAGCCTCCTGTGTCAGCTCACACTAAGAGAAGATGGGATCCTGTTCTAAGGATCCTGGGGGGGGGGTGGGGGAGGGTCACCCTGTGGATGCTGGAGATGTAGATGACAGAGATGGGGAGGGGACCCAAAGCAGTGCTAAGTCTTGTCCTCGAGAGAAGCCATATCTTTCCCCTTTATCCTCAGCCCCCTTTTTGTGTGACCCAGATCACTGTGGTTTTGGGGAGGTTGACCTGTCAGCTGTGTGTCTTGCAGGAAGCTGTCTCGTGCAGACCTGACTGAGTACATCGGTAGGCATTACAAGGCCCCTCGCATGGTGCTGGCAGCGGCTGGAGGTGAGGGGTGTGTTTACTGAAGAAATCCTGTGTGGGCCGGGTAGCCCCCACCTATCCAAGCATTTTCAAATGCATTTTTTATAGGAGAGACTAAGGTCAGAGCCCTTGTCTGGTATATATGGTGGCGTCCATGAGGCCTGTGCTTGTATTTGTTTGTTTATAAAAAGGAAGCACTGGGAGTCGGGCGGTAGTGCAGCAGGTTAAGTGCAGGTGGTTCAAAGCGCAAGGACCAGAGAAAGGATCCGGGTTCGAGCCCCTGGTTTCCCACCTGCAGGGGAGTCACTTCACAGGCGGTGAAGCAGGTCTGCAGGTGTCTGTCTTTCTCTCCCCCTCTGTCTTCCCCTCCTCTCTCCATTTCTCTCTGTCCTAGCCAACAACAACAGCATCAATAACAACAATAAATAATAAAATCAAGGGCAACAACAATAAATAGTAAACAATAAAAAAGCAAGTGCAACAAAAGGGAATAAATATTTAAAAAAAAAAAAAAAAAAGGAAACCCTGACAAAAACCAAAGGATGAGAGGGGCACAACTCCACACAGTTCCCACCACCAGAGCTCCGTATCCCATCCCCTCCCCTGACAGCTTTCCTGTTCTTTATCCCTCTGGGAGTATGGTCATTATGGGGTGCAGAAGGTAGAAGGTACACAGAAGGCTTCTGTAATTGTAATTCTGTAATTCCCTGCTGAACATAGGTGTTGGCAAGTCGATCCATACGCCCAGCGTGTCTCCCTCTTTCCCTAGTGGGGCAGGGCTCTGGGGAAGCGGGGCTCCAGGACACATTGGTGGGGTCGTCTGCCCAGGGAAGTCCGGTTGGCATCACGGTAGCATCTGGAACCTGGTGGCTGAAGAAAGAGTTAACATATAAAGCCAAACACATTGTTGACTAATCATGAACCTAAAGGCTGGAATAGTGCAGATGAAGATTTGAGAGTTTCCGTTTTGTAGATAGTTAGTAGGCCTATATTAGTTATATTCCAAAGACCTGTGATTTTTTTCTTTGTTGTTGTTTGTTTGTTTTTTCTTCTGAGCCTGATATCTGATAGACAGGTGGACCCAAGTTATTGTCTGGGGAGATGATGTCATGGCTGGAAAAAGGACCAGAAAGCTGGATCAGGGAAGAGAGTAGCTCCCTAATATGGGAAAGGGGTATAAATATTGTTGACTATAGACCCATCGATTTGATGTGATCTGGGGCCCATATTCAGCTTAGGAGCCTATGTGACCTCTGCATCCCTGTAGATCTGCGCTCACATTCTGTGGTCATGAGTAGGAACATTCCAAGCTGCCCAATTTCAGCACCCATCTTCCTCAGGTGTGGCATGGAGTATGTTGTCCAGCCTTCCTTTGGAGGATGGAACATTCTCTTATCGTTGTTGATCCATGTTGAGGGAAAGGCCCTATGGGGATCCACAAAGGGGCCTATTGTGTTCCTGATGGAGATGACCAGTGACAGTGGAGAGAGGGATCTACCTGAGGTCTAGGCCCGTCATGTCTGTTTGGGAATCTCAGGACTCACTACTAGGGCCCTGAGGCCCATGTTCTTCACCGCTCTGTCCCTCCCTAGCTGCTAGGATGCCCATATTGCAGGGGATTGTGGGTATTTGTGGGGTGTTAGGACTCCTGAGACTTGTTCCTCATGGGCTTGCCAGTGGGCAGACCATATGTTGGATGTGTGGTGATGCATGTTTTTTTTTTATTATTATTATTTCCTTTTGTTGCCCTTGTTTTATTGTTATAGTTATTGTTACTTATGTCATTGTTGTTGGATAGGACAGACAAATGGAGAGGGGAGGGGAAGACAGGGGGAGAGAAAGACAGACACCTGCAGACCTGCTTCACCGCCTGTGAAGCGACTCCCCTGCAGGTGGGGAGCCAGGGGTTCGAACCGGGATCCTTATGCCAGTCCTTGCGCTTTGCTCCACCTGCACTTAACCTGCTGCGCTACAGCCTGACTCCCGGTGGTACATGTTTGATGACACGTGCTTTGGGAAGAAGGCACAGGGACCTGGCGTGACGTAAAGCAGTATTAGAATTGGTGGTTGGGGGCCAGGTAGTAGCACAGTGGGTTAAGCACACATGGCACAAAACTCAAGAACCCACGTGAGATCCCGGTTCAAGCCCCGGCTCCCCACCTGCAGGGGAGTCGCTTCACAGGCAGTGAAGCAGGTCTGCAGGTGTCTGTCTTTCTCTTCCCCTCTCTGTCTTCCCCTCCCCCTCTCTGTCTTCCCCTCCTCTCTCCATTTCTCTGTGTCCCATCCAATAACAATAACAACACAAGGGCAACAACAACAAAAAGCTTTCTCCCAGGCCTCTATACCTGAATGCCAGATCGGCCACTCCCGGTAGGCACCCCCCATCATGGCACTGACGGAGGGAGAGACACCTGCAGCCTCCACTGCTCATGAAGTTCCCTGTAGGTGGAGACATTTGAGAATGCTTCACATGGGAGCCTTTTAATTTTTTTTAAAGACTTTATTTATTCATGAGAAATGATAGAGAGAGAGAACCGGATATCACTGGTACATGTGCTGCCGGGGACTGAACTCAGAACCTCATGCTTGAAAGTCCGATGTCTTATCCACAGAGCCGCCACCTGGAGCACAGAAGGGCCCCTTTTAAAAAAAATTTTTTTATATTTATTTATTTTCCCTTTTGTTGCCCTTATTTTTTTATTATTGTTGTAGTTATTATTGCTGTTGTTATTGATGTCATAGTTGTTAGGACAGAGAGAAATGGAGAGAGGAGGGGAAGACAGAGGGGGAGAGAAAGACAGACACCTGCAGACCTGCTTCACCACCTGTGAAGCGACTCCCCTGCAGGTGGGGAGCCGGGGTTCGAACCGGGATCCTTACGCTGGTCCTTGCGTTTTAGTGGAAGAGATCAGAGTGCTGCTTATGGTAGAGCTGGGGGCTGAACCTGAGACCTTGAGCCCTCTGGCAACCAAAGTGCTGTCTCCTAAGCCTGAGACCCTGGCTTTTTTTTTTTTAATTTTTTAATAATTTTTTTATTGTTTTTGTTTTTTGCTTTCAGAGTTATTGCTGGGGCTTGGTGCCTGCACTACGAATCCACTGCTCCTGGAGGCCATTTTTTCCCTTTTTTTGCCCTTACTGTTTATTGTTGTTGCTGCTGCTGTCGTTGTTGTTGAATAGGACAGAGCGAAATTGAGAGAGGACAGGAAGGGACCCCATTTTTTTATTCCCTTTTGTTGCCCTTGTTTTATTGTTGTCGCTGTTGGATAAGACAGAGAGATGGAAAGAGAAGGGGAAGACGGGGAGAGAAAGACAGACACCTGCAGACCTGCTTCACCGCCTGTGAAGCGACTCCCCTGCAGGTGGGGAGCCGGGGGCTCGAACCGGGATCCTTACTCCAGTCCCTGCGCTTTGTGCTACTTGCGCTTAACCCGCTGCGCTACCGCCCGACTCCCGGGACCCCGTTATTTTAAAGTTGAGCTGGCTCCTGTTTCTTGTGCCTGAGGGTGGAAACTCTTCAGCCCTACGGTGGCTGCCCAGCAGTCTCTCAGGGACGCTCTTCCCTCACTCTGTTCTGCTGTCATGTCTTCCGTGTGGTGTTTCCCACTGGGACAGGACGTGGCGCCCCCTGCCCTGTGCCGGGATCTGCCCGGCCCCTGACCCCACTGTCTGCCTGCAGGAGTGGAGCACCTCCAGCTGCTGGACCTCGCCCAGAAGCACTTCAGCAGCGTCTCTGGGACGTACTCAGAGGATGCTGTGCCCATCCTGGCTCCATGCCGCTTCACTGGCAGCGAGGTGGGTGCCTGAGTGGGTGCTCTCAGCCGGGGTTCTTGCAGGCAGCCCTGTGTGCGTGGTCACCTTAATGACTCCAAAGGCTCCGGTGGCAGCCCCGTGTCACTGCCCCGTGAGCCACTCGTCCACACACAGATCCATTCACCTCAGCCACCCCAGCACTGGTCCGGCTGCCTGGGCAGCCCGCGGGCCGTCCCTCAGTCTTGGATGTTCTGTTGCAGATCCGTCACCGTGATGACGCCCTGCCTCTGGCCCACGTGGCCATCGCGGTGGAGGGGCCTGGCTGGGCCCACCCCGACAATGTGGCCCTCCAAGTAGCCAACGCCATGATCGGCCACTATGACTGCACTTACGGCGGTGGCAAGGTGCGTCCTGAGGTGGAGGGCTCCTGTGGGGGGCGCAGGGTGGGCTGGAGACGGGCTGGGCGCTGACCACCCTGCTCCCGGCAGAACCTCTCCAGCCCACTGGCGTCGGTGGCTGTGACCAACAAGCTCTGCCAGAGCTTCCAGACCTTCAACATCTGCTACGCAGAGAACGGGCTGCTGGGAGCACACTTTGTCTGTGACGGTATGAGCATCGATGACATGATGTTCTTCCTGCAGGGCCAGTGGTGAGTGCCACCCTGCCCCCTGGGGGACGGGGCTTGGGCGGGCTAGTGGGAGGCTGGGGGGAGCACCCGCCGTGAACCCGCCGCACTCGTCCGCCTGCTTTAGGATGCGTCTCTGCACCAGCGCCACGGAGAGCGAGGTGGCCCGGGGCAGGAACATCCTGAGAAACGCCTTGGTATCTCAGCTGGACGGTGAGCACGGGGCCACTGCCCGCTCCACTCCCTCACCCACAGGCTCCAGGTTCTGGTGTGTGTGTGTGTGTGTGTGTGTGTGTGTGTGTGTGTGTGTGTGTGTGTGTGTGTGTGTGTGTGAGAAGCTGGGGCATGGGGCCCGCTGCCCACCAGGTCCGGGGCTTCGCCTGCAGCTGGAGGGTCCTGAGCGGTTTGGCTTGCCCTGCCCGCTGAGCCTCGCCCTCCTGTAGGCACCACTCCTGTATGCGAGGACATTGGGCGGAGTCTCCTGACCTACGGCCGCCGCATCCCTCTGGCTGAATGGGAAAGCCGGATTGCGGTAACTTGGGCCCCAGGAGGGCTCTGGAAACCTGGAGGGGGCGGGGCGGGGCGCTGGCAGAGTGGAGATCACTCCTCTCAGCTCCCTTGTGTCCTTGGCAGCTGTCAGGCGCAGGGTGGCGTCATGGGGGCAGTGCAGCGAGGTGGGGTGGGGCTGTGGAAGCTGACGGCAGGAGGAGCCCTGCTCCCAGTCCTCTGAGGTGAAGGGCAGCTCTCTGGTGTGAGGTCGAGCTGGTCGCCAGGTGCCCGTGGTTCAGTGTGTGCCCTGCCTCACTGCAGGAGGTGGACGCCAGGGTGGTGCGCGAGGTCTGCTCCAAGTACTTCTACGACCAGTGTCCAGCGGTGGCTGGGTATGGTGAGTGTCTTCCTCCCTCTGCTCCCCCTTCCTCCAACCCACACTGAGAGCAGCAAGTCGAGGCCCCACAAGGCTCTGCCCCCTAGTCTGGCTGCCAGGGAGTTCTTGCTCAGAAAACCTGTCCCAGCAGCTCCATGACTCCCTGCCAAGGAGCCTCCTTGAATACCTTGCACCCGCCAGGTAACGGACACCTCCATACGCGGGTGGGGCTCCCTAGGCTGCAGCATGAAGGGACAGGCTCGCCTGCCCCGGGGGATGTTCTCTCCTCTTTCCACTCAAAGCCTGTCTTGTGCTGCTCTGGGCAGATCTGAATTGGGTGTGGCACAGGGCCAGGTGTCCCTGTACCGGCCAGGTGCCCCACCCTGATGTTCCACCCTCTCCCCACAGGCCCCATAGAGCAGCTCCCAGACTACAACCGGATCCGTAGCGGCATGTTCTGGCTGCGCTTCTGAGCAGGAAGCCTGTGCGGGCAGGAGGGCGGGCCGGGGCTCACGGCCCCACCTCAAACACACCACCATTTTCAGACCTACCTTGCAGGTCACCCCCAATAAAGTCTTGTGTTGACAACTGTGCTGTCGGTCTCTTGGCATCTGTGTAGAGTCCACTGGACAGTGGATGGAGGGGCAGGGACTTCTGCCAACTCCACAGCGCCGGGTCAGGCCTTCCCGCAGGCTGATGTGTCCTCAGCAGGGGGCGAGCGTGGGGGCTCGCACGCACACAGGCCGGAAGCCTTTCATGCCTGCAAGGAGCTGAGGCCAGATGTTTCCACTTAACCAGTCTTCCTCAAGAGTGGGGTACAGGAGGAGGCCTTTGGAATTGTACGTTTAAGCTTTTTCCTGGTTGAGATTCCGGCTTGGAAATGAGGGAACTCAAGTGGAAATGGTCACCCTCTGCGGGTCCCTGCTGCCCTGGAAGGACCGGGAGGGACAGCTAGAAGTGTCCTGGGGAGGCCTCCTTCCCGTGTTCACTGGGTTCTGGGAGGGGATAGCCTGGGGTGCAGTGCTCCCACTGATTCCTCACTGCTGCCTGGACAGGTAGGGCAAGAATCCTTTGCCTCCTTTTGCTGCTGACTCAGAATCCAAGAATATCCCTGAGCTCAGTGGGGCCTGAGCCCCCTCCCTAGACTTGTTCTGTTCCAGGCAAGTCCTGAGCTGCTGCTGGCCTGTGAGCCCCTACCTACCTCCTGGCCGCCAGGACCTGATCTAATCCTTAGCACTCTGGGTGCTGGTCCCCAAGGCAGGTGGGCAGGTAAGCCCCTTCCCCAGGTTCCCCAGCCCTTTCACAGGTTTCCTGAAAGCTAAGGGGACAATCATGGTGAGGGGCCGATCCTCTTGAAGAGGTGCAGTCCTGAGCAGGGTTTTGGTCAAGGGATGACAGAAAAAGCCCCAGCACCCTAACTTTTAAGTAAAACCTTTGAGGGGCATGTGGGTGGAGTGTGGGACAAGCCAAAGGGTTGTTAACTTATTTTTATTTTTTTTAATTGGGATTAATGGTTTACAGTCAAAAGTAAATACTTGCTGGTATATGTATAAAATTTCTCATTTTTCTGCAAGACACTCCCCACCTGCGTCCTCCTCCACCATTCTGTACTGGGACCAGAAGCCCTCAAACCCAGGGTCCTTTCCTTTGGAGCAATACACCAACTCCAGTCCAAGTTCTGCTTTGTGTTTCCCTATCTGCTCTTACTTCTCTGCTTCTGTCCATGAGTAAAATCATCCCATATTCATCCTTTCTGGTTTATCTCATTTCACAGGGTTTCTTTAAACTCCAAGATGAGGTGAAGAAAGTGAATCCATCATTTCTAACAGCTGAGTAGTATTCCATTGTGTGCGTGGACCGTTTTGAGTTTAATCATGTCAGAGTAATGCTCTGGTTCTCTCTCCTAGCTCACTCATCTTTAAAAACACCCTTGAGTTACTCCCACCCTACACGACCCATCTCTGTTGCCACAGTTGTCGACTGGCCCATGCATGAGGTGATGTGGTAGACCAACGCGGGCCTCAAGCGTGAGATCTTCAGCTGAATCTCCGGCATCATGTGTGCCGCCAGAGTGGTGCTCCGGTTCTCGCTCTCTCTTCCTCATAAAAAGATTTAACAAGGGTGCCGGGCGGTAGCTCACTGGGTTAAGTGCGCATAGTACAAAGCGCAAGGACCAGACTAGCACAAGGATCCCAGTTTGAGCCCCCGGCTCCTAACCTGCAAGGGAGTCGCTTCACAGGCGGTGAAGCAGGTCTGCAGGTGTCTGTCTTTCTCTCCCCCTCTCTGTCTTCCCCTCCTCTCTCCATTTCTCTCCGTCCTATCCAACAGGGACAACATTCTTCTTCTAGCGTTTGCCCTTCTTCCGTAGCCGGTCCACAGCGTCAGGTGGAGCCTGATGTCAAGTTTCGAGACCTCCTTTGAATCTGGAGAGGTGGCAGTCGTTGACTCTGTGGGTCATAGTCTGTCTGGAGCCGCAGGGGCAGTTCGGGTCGTCTCTGGCTCCCCAGCGATGGAACATAGCGGCGCACCGGCCATGGCCTGTTCGATAGCGATTGAGGAGGGCCCAGTCATAACGTGCTAGGTCAAAGCCGGGTTGACGCTTGCAGGGGTCTGTGATGAGGTGTTTGTTCTTTACCTCAGCTGACTGCCAACTCTGTTTCCAAGAGTCTGGAACAGAGAAGTTCAGTGTAGGCGTAGGGGACCAGATTGGGTGACAAGACGTCAAGCGTTGGACAGGGTGGGCGAAGATATCCGCGTAGATTGGCAGGTCCGGTCGAGCGTAGACGTGGGAAATGAACTTAGATGATGCCGCATCCCGACAAATATCTGGCGGGGCGATGTTGCTAAGAACTGGCAGCCATGGGGTGGAACCGGGGTGGAACGGATGGTTCCAGAAATTATCCTCATGGAGGAATATAATTTGGAATCGACCAAGTGGACATGGGGGCTATGGAACCATACTGGGGCACAGTATTCTGCAGTGGAATAGCATAATGCCAGAGAGGATGATCGTAGTGTGGAAGCGCTCGCGCCCCATGAGGAGCTGGCTAGTCTTGCAATTATGTTATTCCTCGCGCCCACCTTTGCTGCAGTTGTTATGAGATGTTCGTGAAATGACAGGGTGCGATCGAGAGTAACGCCAAGATAGACTGGCTGGGCTTCATGCCGGATTCTCGTATCGCCAAGCTGCACATTAAGCTCACGCGAGGCCGAGGCATGGAGTAGATGAAAAACAGATGATACCATTTTTGCAGTGCTAGGGATTAGTCGCCATTTTTTACAGTCATCAGATATCAGAGACATGTCTCTCGTGAGTGTTTCCTTGAGGATGTCGAACTTGGACAACGACAACATCAGTAACAAAAACAATAAAACGAGGGCAACAGAAGGGAATATTTATATATATATATATATAAAACCCTGACCATCCTGTTTTGTGACTGGGTGGAGAGAAGCTGCCCAACAGCCCACCCCTGGTGCTTTTAGAGGAAGCCCACCAGGCCAGGCCACCAGGTTGATTGTATTAAGTTGGAACTGCAGGCCAAGCCTGACCCTTGAAGACAAAGACAGTAGGTATACTGGACATGTGAGGAAACTCTGGAGCACTGATCCTGGTGGATCTGGGCCCCATGAGCCTTGCGTACTCAGCCTGGGGACTCCATCTTTACTCTGGTGATGTGGCAAGGGGAAGACTGGAGAGGACGGGAAGAGAAGTGACCTGGGAAGCTGTACTGTGGCAGAGGTTGGAGTGGACTGCGGCGCAAAGCACAGTGTCCCCAGCAGGGCAGGCGTATTCCAGGGGAGGGCGGGCTGGACAAGGACCTATCTGGTTTTGGTGAGAAATTTGGGGGTGTCCAGAATGATGGAATATTTGAGGTTGAATTCTGAAGAGTTTCCAGCTGGAGACAGACATGGTACCATCTGGCAGAGGTGGTGACTAAAGCCAGAGAAGGGTGGGAAGAAAGACAAAGCCTTAGGGCCTCACTGCCCTGATGAGAAAGCTGGCCTCTGGGGCCGATCCGTAGGCTGTGTGCCAGG
Source organism: Erinaceus europaeus (assembly GCF_950295315.1). Classification (NCBI taxonomy): domain Eukaryota; kingdom Metazoa; phylum Chordata; class Mammalia; order Eulipotyphla; family Erinaceidae; genus Erinaceus; species Erinaceus europaeus. The sequence continues at coordinate 98,291,037 of NC_080173.1, forward strand.
AGGCTGCTGCCTGGGGCCTCCGCGGGCCACGCCCAAGCTCCCCGGCCTCCTAGGAGATCCAGACACGCACTCATCCTCAGCCTGCTTCCACTTCCCTGACAGCCTCTCTCAGCATCTTTTGAGGAATGTTCCTGCAGTCTGATGACGCTCTTCTGAACACAGCTGCCTCCAGACTCCCCTAACGGCGAGGTTGATCAGACCACATGCTGCGTGGCCCTGTTATTCAGGAGGAAGTGGGGGTCTGGGGGGTGGCCAGGAGCTGATTCTGTAAAAGATTATGTTGGGGGCCAGGTGGTGGCACACCTGGTTGAGTGCACATATTACCATGCACAAGGTCCAGGGTTCAAGTCCCTGCAGGGGGGACACTTCATGAACCATGAAGCAGGTCTGCAGATGTCTTTCTCTCTCCCTCTTCCCAGAGGTCACTGCGGGGCCAGGCACAATGAAGGGGGCTTGGTGGCAGTGGTGGATGCAGATGTACCTTCAGCACTTCCCAGAATTATCCTGGTCTGCTAGGGATGGGATTATCTGCTTTCCTTGAGAGTCTCTCTCCGTCTCTCTGTCCCCCCCCCCAAGATTTTATTTATTAATAAGATAGGAGGAGAGAGAGAAAGAACCAAACATCACTCTGGTACATGTGCTGCCAGGGACTGAACTCTGGACCTCATGTTTAAGAGTCCAGTGCTGGGAGCTGGGCAGCGGGTTAAGTGCAGGTGGCACAAAACACAAGGACCGGTGTAAGGATCCCGGTTTGAGCCCCCGGCTCTTCACCTGCAGGGAGTCGCTTCACAGGCGGTGAGGCAGGTCTGCAGGTGTCTGTCTTTCTCTCCTCCTCTCTGTCTTCCCCTCCTCCCTCAATTTCTCTCTGTCCTGTGCAACAACGATGACATCAATAACAAAAGCAATAATAATTACAACAACAATACAAAACAAGGGCTTGATCGTTTCCAGTATAGTTGTTGATACATAGGTACAACCCTTTATCTTAACAGTCTTTTGCAGACCAGACATGTTTAATTTTTAAAGTCCAATTTATGTTTTGTTCAATAGAGATAGAAATTTTGGTATCAAGTCTAAGAACTTTTCTAATCTACATCTGAGAAAATGTTCTTAGATGATTTTTCTAAGAGTTACAGAGCTTGACATTTTCTTTATAAAATCTATGTTTCATTTTGAATTAATGTTTGTATAAAGAGTAAATTAGATCAAGGTTCACATTTTGCTTATGAGTGTCGAATTGTTCTGGTAAAATTTGTTAAAAATGATATCCTTCATCTTTGTCTTATTACATACCTTTATGAAACTTGAATGGGCATATTTGTGTAGTTTTATTTCTGGGTCCTCTGTTATGATCCATTGATTTACAAATGTTTGTTTTTCTGCCAACATGACACGGTGTTAATGATAATGGTAGGTCGGTCGTCCAACTGGTGGTAGAAATATTATCTGTGTGCAACTTACACAGATTCATCATTGTCAGAAAACTTACATGTATGCATCACTCATATATGTATGTATGTACGCTCAATTCAGAAATACAGTGTGCATCTTCCTTTATTTAGGTTTTATTAAATGTCCTTCTTCATCACTGTTTTATCACAGGGCCCAATATATAGTTTGGTAACTGTGTTTGGTGTTTTATTTACTTAAGAGTTTTTAAAATTGGGGGTGTTGGGCAAAGCCAAGATGAGGACCAGAAACCATGGCTAGGGAACTTTTCAGGAAATACCTTCAGATCTTGATCTATCTGTCCAGAAAGAAGACCATGGAGTGTTGGGCATTACGCCAGCTCCCCTGCATTGCTGATACTCTGGCCTATTTACATAATCATTGTTTGGCCTGAAAGATGCCCACCCATGCCTGCAGGGTACATTAATTCTACCTGTCTACCTTCCCAGTGTGCCTTGTTTTCCCCACCCCCTTTTCCTAGCCAATCCTGTTCCCAACTTACCACTTCTGTTTTTACCCTAAAAGCCCGCTGCTGTTCCTGGTCTTGCTCTCTCTCTCTTCCACGTCCTGACCTGGAGAAGCCCTGGAGAAGGGCTGGTGTGCATAGTGGGAGGCGGCCATTTTGCTAGCTCCATGTGGCCTAAACCCGCTGTGCTCACAGCCGACTTTGGTGTGTCTGCATCAATAAAGAATTGTGTTATCATCCCCCCCCCCAAAAAAAACAAAAAACCAAGGGCAACAAGGGAAAATAAATAAATTTTTAAAAACTATGTTAAAAAAAAAGTGTCCAATGCTAGGGGCCAGGCGGTGGTGCACCTAGTTAAGCGCTCCCATTACAGAGCACAAGGACTTGGGCTCAAGTCTGGTCCTCACCTGCAGGGGGAAAGCTTCACAAATGGTGAAGCAGGGCTACAGGTGTCTCTCTGTCTCTCTCCCTCTCTATCTTCTCCCCCTCCCTTCTCAATTTCTCTATCTCTATCCAATAATTAATAAATGAAAATTAAAAAAGAGTCCAATGCTTTATGCACTGTGCCACCTCCAGGACCACAGGAGTGTCAGAGTGTCTCTCTACCTTGGTGTTACCCCCACATAATTAAGATATGTACACAAAGACCATCTCAGAATAGCAGTTCTGACTTGGGCTGTGTTGGATGGTGTGTCCACAGTCACAGAGGCTAGCCGAGGGGCAGGGGTGGGGAGCAGGATCGTTAAGGGGAGGGGGAAGACAAGGGCAGTTGGGAAGGTGGAAGCTGCCAGGAGGATGGTGAGAGGAGGGAGGAACCCAGGGTGACCTCTGGGCCTGGTGGGACGCAGAGTGGAAGGGGATCTTCCAGATTAGTAGTAAGCTCCAAACAGTGTTTCTGCTTCATTCTTTTTTTTTTTTTTTTACTCCCTTTTGTTTCCCTTGTTGTTTTATTGTTGTTGTACTTACTATTGTTGTCGTTGTTGGATAGGACAGAGAGAAATGGAGAGAGGAGGGGAAGACAGAGAGGAGGAGAGAAAGATAGACACCTGCAGACCTGCTTCACTGCCTGTGAAGCGACTCCCCTGCAAGTGGGGAGCCAGGTGTCGAACCGGGATCCTTCAGCCGGTCCTTGTGCTTTGCACCACGTGCGCTTAACCTGCTGTGCTACCACCCGACTCCCTCTGCTTCATTCTTTTTTTTTTTTTTTAATATTTATTTATTTATTCCCTTCTGTTGCCCTTGTTGTTTTATTGTTGTAGTTGATGTCATTATTGTTGAATAGGACAGAGAGAAATGGAGAGAGGAGGGGAAGACAGAGAGGGAGAGGAAGACAGACACCTGCAGACCTGCTTCACCGCCTGTGAAGCAGCTCCCCTGCAGGTGGGGAGCCGGGGGCTTGAACCGGGATCCTTACGTCGGTGCTTGCGCTTTGCCGCTGCACTAGCGCCCAACTCCCCCTCTGCTTCATTCTGATATGCTACATCAAGAGACAAATGATGGCAGTCGGCAGGTCTCTCTGGCCAAGCGAGCTCAGGGCTTAGCAAGAGCTGGAGTGGCCGCAGGGACACACAGCACAGCTTCCCACAAAGCTGGGGTATCCAGAGAAGGGTAGTTTGGGCCACAGTTCTAGTGTCCAGACAGTTGGGAATCCCAGGGAAACCAAAGCATCACTGGACCACATCCAGCATCCAGCCAGCCCTCTTTGGAGGGAGAAGTCAGGAGAAGAGAAACTCATGTTTATGCAGATAGAAGCCATGCGGCCGGGTGGTGGCGCACCTGCATAAGCACATACTTCACAGTGTGTCAGGACTCAGGTTCAAGCCCCGCTCCCCACCTGCAGGAAGGAAGTTTCGTAAGTGATGAAGCAGTGCTGCAGATCTGTCTCTCTCTCCCTCGCTTTTGCCCTTCCCTCTCAACTTCTGTCTCCATCCAAAATAAAAAAAATAAAGAGGTTCCACTTACATGTGACGGGAAATAGCTTAAATGGCAGAGCACATGACTCGTATGCCTGAAGCCCTTGGTTTGATCTCAGTGCTGGATACGCCGGAATGGTATTCTGGATTCTCTCTCTCTCATCGTCATGAAACTCTCTACTCATAAAATAACTAAACTCTTAATTTTTTTTTTTCTGCCAGCAGGGTTATCCCTGGGGCTCAGTGCTCCTGGTGGCTGTGTTTCTTTCCTTTCCTTATTTCCCCTCCTCTTCTTTCATTAATTTTTTTTTTTTTTAGGATAGATAGATTGAGAGGAGAGGGGCTAGGTGATGGTTCACCGGGTTAAGTGCTCACATTACAGAAATTGAGAGGGGAGGAGGAGACAGGGAGAGAGATACCTGTAGACCTGCTTCAACACTTGTGCAGTGTCCCTCCCGCAGGTGGGGAGTGGGGGCTCAAACCCCCGTTCTCACTCATTGTAATGTGTATGCTTAACCAGGTACACCACTGCCTGGCCCCTAAACTTGTTTTCAAAAAGAGGTCCCTGGCTTGGTGTCATCCAAAAAGCAAAGTTTTAGATCACAAGAACCAAGTAGTGGTTACCTGGAGGGGAGGGGGCTAGGGTGGGCAAAGGTAGTAGCAGAAATCCAGTGTAGGTGATGAATGGAAGGTAGAAATCTGCTGTTGTCTGCTGTTGGGACCAGTGTTGGTGCACCTGGTTGAGCGCACTGTTAAATGTCCCAAGGTCCCAGGTTCAAGCCCCCGGTCGCCACCTGCAGAGGGAAAGCTTCAAGAGTAGTGAAGCAGGGCTGCAGGTGTCTCTCTCTCTCCCTCTCCCCCCTTCCTCTCAATTTCTGGCTGTCTCTATCCAATAAATAAAGATAATAAAGACAAATGTTTAAAGTTACTAAAAAGAAAGCTGTCGTCCATAAAGCAACAGCTGTCGATTTAAAAGGCAGTATCTTCCAAATCTAGCGTTATAGACTCATATTACTGTAATTAAAACAAAGACGACTAGATGCAGGACATGGACTCTCCAGTCTGATGAATCAGAACGAGGACCTTGTGGGGGTGGGTGGGGGGAGGTGCGGGGGGGGGGCGGATGGCTGAGCAGCGGGGACAGAGGCAGGAGGGGCCGGATTCCTGAGAGGTGAGCTGTGCCCGTGGGTGGTCCCGACCTCTCCAGCGGCAGCCCCCTCCCTGCAGCACATCAGTGGAGCCCACGGTGGCCCGGTTCCCCTGGGATGGGGCACGGGAGACGCGGCTGACAGACACACAGCCGGCGCTGAGTCACGGGAGTGGACCTGTGGCCCGGGACATCGGCCTGTCTGGGCACCCCCGTGGGGGCTGAGTCATCTGCAGCTGCAGCCCCCTCCCATGGGAGTCCCAGCCCCCGCAGGCCCTCCCCGGACCACTGACCCAAAGCAGGAGACCCCAGCCCCAGCTGGAGGGGATCCCGCCCGGAGCGGCCGGTCTGGGGGATTCCCAGAGGTCCGGGGGGGTGGGGGCGGGAGGAGGGGGGCGGGGAGGGGGTGCCGGGTCCCCGCGGGCGGGGCGGGGCGGGGCGGGGCGGGGCGGCGAGGCGACCCGACGGGTGGGGGCCCCCCGCTCCCGGCTCGCCCCGCCCCCGGCCCCGGGACTTTTCTGGGCTGCGGCGCGGGCGGCGGGAGCCGAGGACATGCGGGGACTGCGGGACTGCGGAACCAGGGGGCCCGGCCGACCGCCCCCCGCGCTCAGGATGCGGCTGCGGCTCTTGGTGGCCGCGCTCTGCGCCGGGATCCTGGCAGGGGCGCCCCGAGCGCGGGCCCAGCCCCGGGAGAGAGGTGGGCGCCCTGTCACCCCGCCCCGCTCCTCACCACCCCCGCTCATCCCCGGCTCCCCGCGCACCCCAACTCTTCCGACCCAAATGCAGACCCGGCTCCGCCTTGGGGTCCTGGCAATGCCCCGCCGCCAGGCCGGAGCAGGGGAACCTATGGAGCCCCCCCACCCCCAACACACCAGTCCTCTTTTCTGCAGGACGCAGGGCCTGGCCCAGCCCCGCCATATGCACAGCCGGACGGCCTGGCCCAGCACCCAGTCCCCAGCTCCTAACCCCTAGTCCCCAGCCTCTAGTCCCCAGTCCCCAGCACCCAGTCCCCAGCTCCTAACCCCTAGACCCCAGCCTCTAGTCCCCAGTCCCCAGCACCCAGTCCCCAGCTCCTAACCCCTAGACCCCAGCCTCTAGTCCCCAGTCCCTAGCGCCCAGCCCCCAGTCCCAGCACCCAGTCCCCAGCTCCTAACCCCTAGCCTCCAGCCTCTAGTCCCCAGTCCCCAGCACCCAGTCCCCAGCTCCTAACCCCTAGTCCCCAGCCTCTAGTCCCCAGTCCCTAGCGCCCAGCCCCCAGTCCCAGCACCCAGTCCCCAGCTCCTAACCCCTAGTCCCCAGCCTCTAGTCCCCAGTCCCTAGCGCCCAGCCCCCAGTCCCAGCACCCAGTCCCCAGCTCCTAACCCCTAGTCCCCAGCCTCTAGTCCCCAGTCCCTAGCGCCCAGCCCCCAGTCCCAGCACCCAGTCCCCAGCTCCTAACCCCTAGTCCCCAGCCTCTAGTCCCCAGTCCCCAGCACCCAGTCCCCAGCTCCAAGCCCCCAGCCCCTAGTCCCCAGCGTACAGTCCCAGTGCCCAGTCCCCAGCTCCCAGCCCCTAGCCCCCAGCCTCTAGTCCCCAGTCCCAGCACCCAGTCCCCAGCGTCCAGTCCCAGCACCCAGTCCCAGTACTCACCCCAGCGCCCAGCCCCCGGGGCGGGGCGGTGTGGGGGAGCGGCTGAGTGGATGTCTCCCCTCCAGTGACCTGCACGCGCCTTTACGCCGCGGACATCGTGTTTCTCCTGGACGGCTCCTCTTCCATCGGCCGCAGCAACTTCCGCGAGGTGCGCGGGTTCCTGGAGGGGCTGGTGCTGCCCTTCACCGGGGCGGCCAGCGCGCAGGGCGTGCGCTTCGCGGCTGTGCAGTACAGCGACGACCCGCGGTGAGTGCTGGCCGAGAGGAGAGCGCCAACTCCCGGCTCCCAAGCAGTCCCCTTATTTTCCTAGAGACCCTCTCTCCGGAGACACCTGCAGGCTGATGCGCAGATCAAGGACTGTTTTCTGATCTGGAGCTGGACAGCCCCAGAGAGGTTCAGGGTCTCAAGTACCCTGTGCCTTCTGGGCTCTCCATGTCCAGTTCTCATCCTGGTCACCTGGCCACTCAACAGGAGGCCTCTCTGGTCAAGGTCCACCTCCTCCCTACTCTCCCCAGGCCATGAGCCCCAAGTGCTTCCAAAGGCTTTCATGCCGGAGGGAGGCTCGGAGTTCCCAGCACCACCATAAGCCAGAGCTGACCAGTGCTCTGGAGAAAATAAAATAAAATAAAATAAAATAAAATAAAATAAAATAAAATAAAATGCCGGCATCACAGAACTGAGAGAACTCTCCAAAAGGCTGCCTACTCAACTTGTGCCCAGCAGCCACCTACATGCCAGGAATAGAAAGACCCTGCCCCACCCTCTTCCCCAACAGGACGGAGTTTGGCCTGGATGCACTCAGTTCAGGGGGTGATGCCATCCGGGCTATCCGAGAACTCAGCTATAAGAAGGGCAACACGCGCACGGGGGCCGCCATTCTCCATGTAGCTGACCACGTCTTCCTGCCCCAGCTGGCCCGGCCCGGTGTGCCCAAGGTGACCCATCACTCTGCCCCACGAGGGGGCCCCACGTTCAGTACTTGAGGCCACGCTGACTAGTCCCCTGTGTCCACCCCAGGTCTGCATCCTCATCACAGACGGGAAGTCTCAGGACCTGGTGGAGGCGGCCGCCCAGAGGCTGAAGGGCCAGGGGGTCAAGCTGTTTGCTGTGGGTGAGTACCTAGCTGGGTGGCGGAGCCAGGGGCCCGTGGACACCTGCGCCTTGACTGAGCACTCCTCCAGGGATCAAGAATGCCGACTCCCAGGAGCTGAAGCTAGTCGCCTCGGAGCCGACCAACGACTTCTTCTTCTTTGTCAATGACTTCAGCATCTTGAGGACACTGCTGCCCCTCATCTCCAGGAGGGTGTGCACGACTGCTGGTGGCGTGCCCGTGACCCTGCCCCGTGAGTTCCTACCTGCTCCGCGACCCCGGCTGCTGGGGTGCACACTCCAAAAGGGGGCGCTGCCCTCTGTCCTGCCCTGAAGGGTAACCCTGCTGACCCTGCTGTGCTCCTGACCCCAATGCTGACCCCTAACCCCCCTCCTAAGTTGCCCGATTCCCCTTCCCCAGCTGATGACTCAGCCTCTGGTCCACGAGACCTGGTGCTGTCTGAGCCAGGCAGTCAGTCCCTGAGGGTGCAGTGGACGGCAGCCGGCGGTCCCGTGACTGGCTACAAGGTCCAGTACACTCCTCTGACGGGGTTGGGACAGCCAGTGCCAAGTGAGCGGCGGGAGGTAAGGATATCAGGATGGTAGTCGGGGGACTGGGGACTTGGCGGGGCAAGATGAGTGATCTCTGGCCTCCGGCAGGTGAGCATCCCAGCCGAGGAGACCAGCACGTGGCTGCAGGGTCTCCGGCCACTGACTGAGTACCAGGTGACCGTGGTCACCCTCTATGCCAACAGCATCGGGGAGGCCGTCAGCGGAACAGCGCGGACCAGTGAGCATTCCTCTAGCCCTGGCCCTCCCCACCTAAGCACCCACCCAGCACCCCCGCCCCTTCCTGACCCCATCAGTCCCTCATGAGACTTCCTCACAGCTGCTCTGGAGGGGCCGGAGCTGACTGTTCAGAACACCACGGCCTCCAGTCTCCTGGTAGCCTGGCGGGGTGTGCCAGGTGCCACTGGGTACCGTGTGACATGGCGGGCCCTCCATGGTGAGTGACAAGCATGAAGGAGGGAAGTCCTGCTTGGCAGACAGGGTCACAGGGACTCAGCCCTTCTGCAACTTCTGCAGGTGGGGCCGTGCAGCAGCAGGAACTGGGCCCTGGTCAGCGGTCAGTGCTACTACATGGCCTGGAGCCTGGCACAGATTACGAGGTGACTGTGAGCTCACTGCTGGGCCGGAGTGTAGGCTCCACCGCCTCCCTGAGTGTGCGCACTGGTAAGGACAGGTGCTTTCCAGAGGCTGGGTGGGCAGCCGGGCAGGGCACGGAGGTCGCTGATGGCCCTGTGCCCCACCCAGACATTTCTGTTGAGCAAACTCTGCACCCGGTCATCCTGGGCCCCACATCGATCCTCCTTTCCTGGAACCTGGTGCCTGAGGCTCGTGGCTACCGGCTGGAGTGGCGGCGTGAAGGTGGTCAGTGCAGGGCTGGGTGGGGAGGCGGGGTGAAGGCTTGGCTTCGGCTGACCTCACCCTGCCGTCCCGCAGGTCTGGAGCCACCACGGAAGGTGGTGCTGTCCCCTGACGTGACCCGATACCAACTGGATGGGCTGCAGCCGGGCACCAAGTACCGCCTCACACTCTACACTCTTCTGGAGGGCCGCGAGGTGGCCACGCCTGCCAGCGTGGTGCCCAGTGGTGAGGGCTCTGTGGACCTGGCTGAGCAAGAGGGAACACCCAGAGGTCCCAGGCTACGTCTCACACTGACTTTCTGACAGGGCCAGAACTGCCCGTGGGCCCTGTGACAGACCTGCAGGCGACTGAGCTATCTGGGCAGCGGGTTCGAGTGTCCTGGAGCCCAGTTCCCGGTGCCACCGAGTATCGAGTCACTGTGCGCAGCACCCAAGGTGAGATAGGACATAGCCAGCACACACACACACAGTTATGTTTCAGCCTCAGAGTCTTTGCTCTGGCTTGTGGTGGTGCAGGGGCTTGAACCTGGGACTTTGGAGCCTCAGGCTTGAGAGTCTTTTTGCATAAGCATTGTGCTAGCTACCTCCCACCCTTATCTTTCTTTCTTCTTTTTTTTTTTTTTTTAAATATTTTATTACATATATAGAGAGAAATTGAGAGGGGAAGGAGGAGACGGAATGGGAAAGAAACAGAGAGACACCTGCAGCCCAGCTTCACCACTCGTGAAGCTTTTCCCCTGCAGGTGGGGACCAGGGGCTTGAAAATGGGTCCTTGCTCACTGTAATGTGAGCGCTTAATGAGGTGCGTCACCACCTGGCTCCCCTTTTCTCTTCTTTTTAAAGATTTTATTTATTAGTGAGAAAGCTAGGAACAGAGAGAAAGATCCAGACATCACTCTGGTGGTACACGTGCTGCTAAGTATTGAACTTGAGACCTCATGCTTGAGAGTCCAATGCTTTATCCACTGCACCACCTCCTGGACCACTTCTTTTTTTTTTTTTTTTTTAAATTTATCAACTGCAGGTGAAGCTGGGGAGGGAGACTCAGAGCATCACTCTGGTACATGTGGTGTTGGGGATTGAAATCAGGACCTCGTGCTCGAGGGTCTGTCACTTTATCCATCGCGCCACCGCCCAAGCTGCCATGGGCCCTTTCCATCTGTATTCCTTTTTAAAACAAATTTCTTGGGGCCAGGTGGTGGCACACCTGGTTAATCGCACACATTACAGAGTGCAAGGACCTGGGTTCAAGCCCCTGGTCCCCATCTGCAGGGGGAAAAGCTTCAAATGGTGAAGTGGGGCTGCGGGTGTCTCTCTCCCTCTCTATCTCCCCTCCCATCTCGATTTCTCTGTCTCTCCAATAATAAATAAATAAAAAGAAAAAAATTTCTTCATTTATTGGATAGAGACAGCCAGAAATTGAGAGGGAAGGCGGTGATGGGGAGGGAGAGAGACAGAGAGACACCTGCCGCCCTGCTTCACCACTTGCAAAGCTCTCGCCCTGCAGGTGGGGACCGGGGGCTTGAACCCGGGTCCTTGAGCACTGTAACATGTGCACTCAACCAGGTGCACCACCACCCGGCCCCTCCATCTGTATTCCTGGCCACTGCTAACCACCATCTTTTCACATCCTTGCCTCTCATCAAGGAGTCGAGCGGACCCTGGTGCTCCCTGGGAGTCAGACAGCCTTTGACTTGGATGACATCCAGGCTGGACTTAGCTACAGCGTGCGAGTTTCTGCTCGAGTGGGCTCTCAAGAAGGTAGTGCGAGCGTCCTCACTGTCCGCCAAGGTGAGTCCTACAGGAGGCTGGGGACAGCTGCCCGACTCCCGTCAGCCCTAACCTTGCTTTTTGAAATCTGTCTTTATATTTTAATGTATCATTACTATTTTTTAATTTTTTATTTTACTGGAGCACTGCTCAGTTCTGCCTTATGGTGGTGCTGAGATTGAACCTGGGAGCTCAGAGCCTCAGGCATGAGAGCCTTTTACAGAACCATTATGCTGTCTCCCCAGCCCTTACCTGTTTTTAACCCCCAGAGCAAGAACCCACGCTGGCCGTCCCAGAGCTGCGAGTTGTTGCATCAGATGCAACCCGAATGAGGGTGGCCTGGGGACCTGTTCCTGGAGCCAGTGGGTTTCGGGTTACTTGGAGAACAGATGATGGTCAGTGAGGGATTGTGGGAGGCTGTGGGGAGCCAGGGGGCGGTCAGAAGTCACCCCAACACTTCACTCTTGATTACAGGTGCGGCATCCAGCCAGACGCTGGCCCCAGAGTCCACTACCACAGATATCGTGGGGCTGCGGCCGGGAACCACGTATCAGGTGGCTGTGTCGGTGCTTCGAGGGAGAGAAGAGAGTCCTCCTAAGTTCATTGTGGCTCACACCGGTCAGCGTCCGACCCAGACCTTGACTTTCTCTCCCGTGTCCCTTCAGACCCCTAGGCATTCCTCTTGACGCCTACTTCTCCCCAGAACTTTGCTCACCCATCTCCAACCTCAGAGCCACCACTTCCTCCTTCAGACTCCCTAGCTGCCCCCTCCTCCTCCGTCTCACCTCCTCCTCCTCCTCCCCTCCCTCAATTCATTTATTTTGCCACCAGGCTTATTGCTGAGGCTCCTCCTTGCCTGTACAATTCCACCTCTCCCAGCAGGCTTATTTTTCAAGATAGTGACAGACAGAAAGGATGAGAGAGGCAGAGAAAGCAGAAACCCCATAGCACCGCCACACTGCTTATGAAGTCCCCTTGTGTGGCGCTCCTGTGTGGTGGCCAGGGGCTCACACCTGGCTTCCCTACTGGGTGAGCTATTGCCCCACCCCCATTCATTCATTTATTTCTTAAAATCAGTTTATTTTTATATTAGTAGGAGGGAGATGCAGAGGAAGAGAGAGAGACCAGTGCACTGCTAGGGATTGAACCTGGGACCTCAGAACCTCAGGCATGAACGTCTTTTGCAGGACCATTGTGCTGGCTCCTCCCACCCCCATTTTCATTTATGAGAGAGAGGGAGAGACAGCTGGAGCATCATTCTGGCATATGCAGTGACGGGTCAAACTCAGCACCCTGTGTGTGCAAGTCCCACACTACAACCTCCTGTGCTGCTCCCGCGCCTTATTGCCTCACCTTCACCAAGAACCCCGAGTCTTTGCCTTCAAATCCTCACTATCTTACTGCTCAGAGCTCCTTCACCTTTTCTGCTGCAGCTGACTCTCAGATTTACACTTTGCCAGGGAGACAGCTCCGTGATAGAGTACAAGAATTCCATGCCCGAGACTCCACAGAGGTCCTGTGTTCAATCCTCAGCACTGCCGGATGCCAGATCTGAGAGATGCTTAGGTCTTTCTCCTTCATCACAATGAGTCTTCAGATTTGCATCTCCTCCTTTGCCAGCACCCTTGACTTCTCCTGGTGCCTTCATCGGAACACTGGCATCTTCTTTCTCAGACCCCATTTTCTCAGATCCCTATTGTCCCCTCTGGCAAAACCCTGCCCCTCCCTCAGCTGTCCCCTTCACTCACTACCACCTCTCTCTGTCACATCCTGCCTCCCCTGGGGTCCCATAGCCTTCCCTCATGTCATGGCCCCTCCCCTACAGACTACACCGCCTCTCCCCGCAGATCCTCTGGGCCCAGTGAGGACAGTCCACGTGACCCAGACCAGCAGCTCATCTGTTACCATCGTCTGGAGCAGGGTTCCTGGAGCCACAGCATATAGGGTGTCCTGGCACTCAGGCCGTGGTGGGAACTGGGGGCTTGGGGGGGGGGGACCAGAGGTGTGGAGGGTTGTGGGGGATAGGTCTGTGTGGAATGGGTTCATGTGGGGCTCCGGCAGGTAGAGTCGGTATCCCTGGAGTTGTCTCCATCCTCATTCCTAGGCCCAGAGAAATCCCAGTTGGTCTCTGGGGAGAACACGGTAGCTGAACTGGATGGGCTCGAACCAGACACTGAGTACACAGTGCAGGTGTGGGCCCACGTGGCCGGTGTGGATGGGACTCCTGCCTCTGTGCTCGCGAGGACCGGTGAGTGGACCTTGGTCAGCTGCTAACCGTCTCGTTGGCGACCCCACCCTGTGTACTCCTGCCACCTGCCCAGAAACTCCTCTCTCGTATCTTTATTTATTGGATAGAGATATCCAGACATCGAACAGACTCCTGCAGCCCTGCTTCACCACTTGTGAAGCTTTTCCCCCTGCAGGTGGGGACTCGGGTCTTGAACCTGGGGCCTTGTGCACTGTGACATGTGCACTCAACCAGGGGCGCCACCACCCGGCCCCCCAGCAACTTCTCTTCCCATAGAGCCCGTCGGGCCGCCTAACACTGTCCAATGGGAGGCTGTAGCCTCGTCTCCTTCCAGACGCCCCTGCCCTGGTCCCTGACCTCTTCCTCTGCCTCTGCCACCAGACCCCGAGCCGGTGGGCCGCGTGTCGAAGCTGCAGATCCTCAATGCCTCCAGCAATGTTGTGCGGGTCACCTGGGTGGGCGTCCCTGGAGCCACGGCGTACAGACTGGCCTGGGGCCAGAGCGAGGGTATGGCTCCCGTCCGCGTCCTCCCCGGTGGCCTCGGCCCCCTCTAGTTCGGTCACTGCCACCCTGACTGCTGTCCTGTGCTCGCCTGACCAGGTGGCCCCACAAGACAGCAGATTCTATCTGGAGACACGGAATCTGCAGAAATACGGGGCCTCGAAGGAGGGGTCAGTTACTCGGTGCGAGTGACCGCGCTGGTTGGGGACCGCGAGGGAGCGCCGGTCTCAATCGTCGTCACTACACGTGGGTGGAGCTGGACCTCGGCGGAGCCTTGGATTGGTGGGCTGGACGGTTGGGGGCGGGGCTCGTGTTCGCCTCGGAAAGCGGACCAGGGGATTGGTAGAGAGGCTGTCGTGGGCGTGGCCTGAGGCCCGGCTGGAAGCGGGGCGTGTTCCAGGCGAGGTCTGGGATTGGCGCAGGGCCCTGCAGGGGCGGGGCCTCCCTCCTAGCTGCGCGCTCTCTCTCTAGCCTCTGAACCTCCCAAGCTGGAGACCCTTCGCGTGGTGCACCGAGGGGAGCACTCGCTGAGGCTGCACTGGAAACCGGTGCCCGGGGCACAAGGTTTCCGCCTGCGTTGGCGGCCCGAGGGTGAGAAGTGCCCTCAGCATGGGTTCAGGGACCAGTGGTGGGGCCCCGTGGGGGTGCTGTGAGCACGGTTAGTGAGAGTTGGCAGGGTCTCGTGGGTCAGCCCGGGCAGTAGGTCAGTCCCCCAGGTGGGTGGAGCCAGTGAAGGTCCGCCGGGCAGGGGGCAGCCATGTGGACAGGTCAGTGAGGATGGGAAGGTGGAGTCAGACAGTGGGCGAGATCAGAGGGGCACCATGGGTGAGACAGGAGGACATGGGTCAGTGAGGTGGGCAGCTCCATCCATGCTGTTCAGACAGTGGTGTCCAGCCGACCCCCACTCCCCACCTTCATGACTACCCCAGGTGGTCAAGAACAGTCCCGGATCCTGGGGCCGGAGCACAGCAGCTATGAACTGGATGGCTTGGAGCCTGCAACCCCGTACCAAGTGTGGCTGAGCATCTTAGGGCCCTCTGGAGAAGGGCCTCCCACAGGAGTGACTGCACGCACGGGTCAGTGCCGAGGTCCCGTCTTCCCTGGGGTGCACTTCTGTCCACTCGTGACCTGACCTGGCTCTCTGTACTCCCTGACACCAAAGGGCATCCCTGCCACTCCTGACTCTGGGATGAGCCCAGCATGGCCTCCCATGACGTTTCCTTCACTGTGATGAGCTGGCTTCAGAATCTCTCTTTAAGTCCTTAGGACACATACTCTGGGAGCCGGGCGGTGGAGCAGCGGGTTAAGCGCATGTGGTGCAAAGCGCGAGGACTGGCTGAAGGATCCCAGTTCGAGCCCCTGGCTCCCCACCTGCAGGGGAGTCGCTTCACAGGTGGTGAATCAGGTCTGCAGGTGTCTGTCTTTCTCTCCCTCTCTCTGTCTTCCCCTCCTCTCTCCATTTCTCTCTGTCCTATCCAACAACGATGACATCAATAACAAGGGCAACAAAAGGAAATAAATAAATATCAAAAAAAATAATAAAAGGACACATACTCTGATTCCTCTTCTTTGATTTCTTCAGAATCACCCCATGTCCCAAGCACTAGGCTCAGTGTGCTGGCTACCTCAGTTGACTCGGTGACTCTGGCCTGGACCCCAGAGTCGGGGATATCCAGCTACATCCTCTCCTGGCGCCCACTCAGAGGCCTTGGCCAAGGTGAAGGGGAGGCCAGGCTTGGGGTGGACTAGCAGTTGGGACTCAAGCCAGACCTCTTGCTCAGCTGATTTCTGTCCTCTGCAGAAATGCCTGGGGGCTCACGGACACTTCTGGGGACCTCAAATTCCCAGCAGGTGGCAGGGCTAGAGCCCGGCGTCTCCTACGTCTTCTCCCTGATACCCATCCGTGCGGGTGTGCAGGGTCCTGAGGCCTCTGTTACACAGAACACAGGTATGATGGGGCCTAAAGGGACCACCTGATGGGCCGGCAACCTGTCACGGTTTCAGGCATTGTGCCCCTCTGTGCAGCGTGTCCCCAGGGCTTGATGGACGTGGTATTCCTGCTGCATACCACTCGAGACAACGCCCATCGCGCAGATGACGTGAAGCGAGCCCTGGAGCGTTTAGTGTCTGCACTCGGGCCTCTTGGGCCTCAGGCAGTCCAGGTCTGGCCCCAGAGACATCTGGGCCCTACATATCCCTGCGTTCTGCTACCCCAGGCTCACCTAAGCTACCGTTTCCCTACCCCACTATTGCTTCTTGCTCTCCCAGTCCTTACCCCAGTCTCCCCACCTGCTGGCTAGCCTCCTCTCCTACCATCACAGCTGCCCCCTGGGTCCCATACCCCTGGGCTCTAGGTCTTCCCCAGGCTTTGTGTCGCCCATTTCTGCTTTGTCATCCGCCCCCAGCTCTGTGTCCCTCGCACCCCAGGTTGGCCTCCTGTCCTACAGTCACCGGCCCTCCCCACTGTTCCCGCTGAATAGCTCCCGTGACCCTGGCGCCATCCTGCAGAAGATCTGGAATGTCCCCTATTCAGACCCAAGTGGGAACAACCTGGGTAAAGACTGCAGTAGACATTGACTCTTGGGGCTTCCTAACTGGAACTCGCTGCCTCTGAGTTCCAATGCGTCCTTCTCCCAGGCACCGCGGTGGTCACAGCGCACAGACACCTGTTGGCACCAGATGCCCCTGGACGCCGCCAGCATGTACCAGGGGTGATGGTTGTATTTGTAGATGAGCCCTTGAGAGGTGACGTCTTCAGCCCTATCCGTGAGGCCCAGGCTGCTGGTGAGGCACAGGTTGGGGGCGGGGGGGGGGGCGGGGGGCTAGGGGCTAGGGGCTGTGGCTGGTCTCAGCAGCCTCGTGATGCTGGCTGCTGGACCCTCTTTAGGGCTGAAAGTGGTGCTGATGGGCCTGGCTGGAGCTGACCAAGAGCAGCTACGTCGCATGGACCCCGTCCAGACCTTTTCTGCTACAGATGATGGTCCAAGCTTGGACCGGGCAGTCAGCGGCTTGGCCTCGGCCCTGTGTCAGATCGCCATAACCACCCAGGTTTGGAGGTGGTCTTCAGGGAGCTAAATGGAGGAGAAGAGGGGGTGTGGGGGCTCTTGGGAGAACTTCCTGGTCTCAAGGAGACCCTGTGTCCACAGCCACAGCCGGAACCTTGCTCAGTGCACTGTCCAAAGGTGAGTGTCCAGGGTTGAGCGGGTGGCTGGGGGCTGCACCTGACCCTGGGCTATCTGACTCTGTGCCGACATGTCTTCCCCCAGGGTCAGAAAGGGGAGCCTGGAGAGATGGTGAGTGGCCCTACTGGCTGTGGGGATCAGGGGGATGGGGCACTGCAGCACAGGGTTTATGTGCCACCCTCTCTAGGGCCTGAAAGGACAAGCTGGGTCTCCCGGTGCCCCTGGACTCCCGGTGAGTGCCTCCCCACACCTGGCCTCTGGGCCCCAGCCGCCTTGTTGACTCCTAACCTGCTTTCCTCCCTCAGGGCAGGATCGGTGCTCCAGGCCCCCAAGGCCCCCCTGGAACTAGCATTGCCAAGGGTGAGAGGGTGAGTGTAGAGACTTTTGAGGTTCCCTAATGACATTCTTAGAGGTCTCTTTGGGCACCCTAAAAGATAAGAGGAAAGAGGTCCGGGAGGTGGCACAGTGGATAAGACGCTGGACTCTCAAGCATGAGGTCCTAAGTTCAGTCCCCGGCAGCACATGTCCCAGAGTGATGTCTGGTTCTTTCTCTCTCTCCTCCTCTTTCTCATGAATAAATAATAATAATAATAAATCTTAAAAAAAAGATAAGAGGAAAAAACAGAGTCCAAAGAATAGGATACTCCCAGAAACCCAGGTACATTTTTTTAAAATATATATTTATTTTGGATAGAGGCAGAAATTCAGAGGGGAGGGGGAGCTAGGAGGGTGGGAAGTAGCGCACCAGGCTAAGGTCCTGCACAAGGATCCTGGTTCGAGCCCCCGGCTCCCCATCTGCAGGGGGGGGTCACCTCACAAGCGGTGAAGCAGGTCTGCAGATGTCTGTCTTTTTCTCTCTCCCTCTCTATCTCTCTATGTCCTCTCAAGTTCTCTTTCTATCCTAGCCGATAAAATGGGAAATAAATAAATAAATAAATAAATAAATGAAAGGTGGCCAGGATCACTGGATTTGTAGTGCAGGCACTGAGCCCCAGCAATAACCTTGGAGGGAAAAAAAGGGGGGGGGGAGGAGGTGAGAAGACACCTGCAGCACTGTTTCACCGCTCGACAATGGAGTTTCCTCCCGACTGGTGTGAACTAGGGGTGAGAACCCAGGTCCTTGCACACTGTAGTGAGCTTGCTCGGCCAGCTGTGCCGCTTCCTGGCCCCCAGGTGGACATGCTAAAGCATTCCAGAGACTTGGGGAAGGGTCTCAGTAGAGTGAGGTCCCACGACTCCCTGAAGGGCCAGGGTGCAGGTGCTCTGGCCTGGAGTCAGGAAAGGCCCTCCACCTTGCCACCGTCCTTGTCCTGGGCTTAGGTTCCATTTAGCTCAGAGAGAGTTGGGTCTATTCACTTACCCCACTGCTCCACACAGCACCACTGGTGTGTGTGTGTGTGTATGTATGTGTATGTGTAGGTATATGTGTATGTGTATATGTGTGTATGCATGTGTGTATGTATATGTGTATGTATGTATGCATGCATGTGTGTATGTGTGTGTGTATGTGTGTGTGTGTGTGTGTGTGTGTGTGTGTGTGCTCTAGGTCCCTTCAGCAAACCAGGGACACTGAAGGAGGGTGTCCTTGTGTCCTTACCTCTCTGCTTCCTTAGGGCTCTCCTGGACTAGTGGGGCCTCCAGGCAACCCTGGCCACCCAGGGACTCCTGGCTCCCCTGGTTCAAAGGTGAGTGAGTGGACACTGGGCCCGAGAGTCACAGGGTGGAGAGGCGGGCTGCTCTGACCCTCCTGACCCTGGCCTCCATGAACAGGGCTCCCCGGGGTGGCCCGGACCTCCTGGAGAACCTGTAAGTTGCTTTCTCTCCTCGGCTCTCTCAATGTCTCCCTCAGGTGTCCTCTAGAGAGAGGGAGGGAAGCCTGGGGGTAGTGCTGGCCTGTGGGGGCCTCCACTGAGATGATCTGAACCCAG
Source organism: Erinaceus europaeus (assembly GCF_950295315.1). Classification (NCBI taxonomy): domain Eukaryota; kingdom Metazoa; phylum Chordata; class Mammalia; order Eulipotyphla; family Erinaceidae; genus Erinaceus; species Erinaceus europaeus. The sequence continues at coordinate 98,309,786 of NC_080173.1, forward strand.
GAATCACCATTTGTTCTGTTTTGTCCTCAGGGAGAGCGAGGGCTTCGAGGCCTGAAGGGGGAGCCGGTAGGTGAAGGGGGCAGGGATTGAACCAGGAAACCCCTGAAGGAGCAGACCTCCTCTAGACGCTGAGCAGAGCCTGGGGGGTGCGAGGGGATCCCAGGGCATCTCCAGGACCACCCCTCAGCCGACACTCCCACACCCTGAGTCCTGTCCACTTCTCTCTGTCCCCACAGGGGGAGCCTGGACGAGTCACTGGAGGCGAGGGCCCAGGGCTTCCTGGGCGGAAAGGGGACCCTGGACCCCCAGTAAGTTCTAGGGTGTATGGTAGGAAGTACGTGGTGTGTTGTGGGGGAACGTCAGGAAAGGGTGACATTTGTGGGGCTACTCTTCATGTTTTGTCTTCTCCATCAGGGTCCCCAAGGACCTCGTGGCCCAGTAGGGGACCCAGGACCCCGTGGCCCCCCAGGGCTTCCTGGAGCAGCTGGCAAGGTGATGGCACTTGCCCACATGCTTGGCTTTTTTGTGTTCCAGTGACCTGCTGTCCCGCTTTGAACCCCCAAAAGCCTACTGATTCCTTGGAGCCCATGTGACCCCTTGACCTCACCCCAAACTAATCTCCTTTGATCTCATGACCTTCACCCCTCCTGGTATCTTGGGGATCGGAGGTGTGGTCCAGGGTCATGGGGTCATCATCTGTCTTCCAGGGTGACAAAGGTGACCGCGGGGAACGAGTAAGTGAAGGTCGAGGCAGACGGGGGTGCTTTGGAGTCCGACTCCCCCAGCTGGCCATTCCTTGACCCCTATTCTGTCCCAGGGACCCCCCGGACCAGGTGTTGGTGGCTCTGCCCCAGGAGAACCTGGGCTGCCGGTAGGTGACAGAGGGGCAGTGGCAGGGGTTAGAAGCTCTCCCGGGGGAGTCGGGCTGTAGCGCAGCAGGTTAGGCGCAGGTGGCGCAAAGCACAAGGATCCGCATAAGGATCCCGGTTCGAACCCTGGCTCCCCACCTGCAGGGGAGTCGCTTCACAGGCAGTGAAGCAGGTCTGCAGGTGTCTATCTTTCTCTCCTCCTCTCTGTCTCCCCCTCCTCTCTCCATTTCTCTCTGTCCTATCCAACAACAACCACAACAATAATAACTACAACAATAAAACAACAAGGGCAACAAAAGGGAATAAATAAATGAAATAAATATTTTAAAAAAAAAAAGAAGAAGAAGCCCTCCTGGGCTGGAGTGGATGCTGCACCTCAAGTATCTGGAGCTTACGTTATCACTAATCCTTCCTAGGGTCTCCCTGGGAGCTCTGGACCCCCAGGCCCAGCGGGCCCTTCTGGAGAGAAAGGAGAAAAAGTAGGAGACCTGACCTCTTGGTGTCTCAGTCCTGGGGCGGGGGCTCTGGGTGCTGGGGAGCAAGGCTTCCAGGGCCTTCTAACATCTGCTTCTCCTTCAGGGTGACTGTGAGGACGGAGCTCCAGGCCTCCCAGGACAACCTGGGTCCCCTGGTGAGCGGGTAAGTGGAGGGAACGGGGGTTCTGAATGTGGTGGCCGTGGTTCCAGCTCTGACCTCAGCCGTCAACCCTCTGCTCCATGTCCCAAAGCCAAGTAGCTGAACCTCCCAATTCATCTCTTGCAGGGACCACGGGGACCTCCTGGAGATGTCGGCCCCAAAGTAAGTGCTGCTGCCGGAGAGGTCAGAGGTCAGATGTGAGGGGTGAGGGGTGACACACTTGGGGAGGCAGGAGGAGCAGGAGATAGGAGTTCAGTCCAGGTCAGAGGTTGTGGTTTCAAAAGAGGGGTGGTCAGAGTTGAGACTCTAGTTCAGCAGTCACAGCCTCTCTCTTACTCCGCTCAGGGTGAACGTGGAGCCCTAGGTGCTGCTGGCGGGATTGGAGAGAAGGCAAGTGGGGCCTGGGAGCTCTCGGGCTTCTGGGGGTCCTGGACCCAGACTTAGCCTGTGTCCATGCTCTTCCATCAGGGTGAACGTGGACCCCCAGGCCCCGTGGGACCTCAGGTGCGCTCACTGATCCCGATGCCAGTGCCGGCTGACCTGGGCTCAGAATCACCTCCTGGGTCTGACTTCTCACGCTTGACACTCCACTGGCCCTGCCCCTGCCCCTCCACTCCTGCTCACATGCAGATTCTAACTGTCAGTCTCAAGGACCTACTTTGAACTTCCTGACCTTGCAGAACTGACTTGACTTCCACTCACTGGGTCTCTGTCCTCTTAAGTCCTCATCTCCTATGGCCCCTTCTGCCACAGCTAGTGCCTTTTCACCATCACCTTCTGCTCTGCCTGTCTGGACTCTCATTTCTGTTCCCCTCCCCCAGGGGCTGCCGGGAGTTGCTGGACGTCCTGGACCCGAGGGTCCCGAGGTGAGTCTGTGAAGTGGGTAGTGAGGCCCACAGTGGGCGTGTTCTCTCCTGGGCTCATACCTTCTCCACACTCAGGGACCACCGGGACCTGCTGGCCTCCGAGGAGAAAAGGTAGGTCATATGTCCTTGGTGGCCTAGTGTCCACCCACCCCTGTCCCCTTGCCAGGGATTGAGGCAGGTGAGACACTGGGACTTTGGATGTGACCCTTGTCCTGATCCTTTCACTACAGGGGGAGCCTGGTCGGCCAGGAGATCCTGCAGGCGTGGTGAGTGAAGGGATGTGGGCCTCTGAGCACAGCTCGGCCCCTGAGCAGTGGTCTCTGCCCGCAGCTGGTCTTCCCAGCTGTGGTCCTGTAGCCTTGGGACCCTGTGTAGGCTCAGAGCTCTGTGATTCTCCTTGCCCGGAGAGGATGCCCCCTGACTCTTGGCTTTGCTCCTATGACCCTGTGGCCATCATCTAGTCCATGGGCTCCGCATCCCCTGCCCTCATCCCAGCAGTGACCTTGTAGTCACTGTGTAATCCCGACTCCAATCAAGACTGTCATGCTGGGAGTCGGGCGGTAGCGCAGCGGGTTAAGCGCACGTGGCGCAGAGCACAAGGACTGGCGTGAGGATCCCGGTTCAGGCCCCCGGCTCCCCACCTGCAGGGGAGTCACTTCACAAGCGGTGAAGCAGGTCTGCAGGTGTCTATCTTTCTCTCCCCCTCTCGGTCTTCCCCTCCTCTCTCCATTTCTCTCTGTCCTATCCAACAACAAGAACACCAATCATAACTACAACAACAAGGGCAACAAAAGGGAATAAATAATAAATAAATATTAAAAAAAAAAAAGACTGTCATGCTGAGGTGCCCGGATGGGGCCACACTGAGCCTGTCCTGTTTGTTTTCAGGGAGCTAGCGGTGCTGGAGCCAAGGGAGAGAAGGTCAGTGGCTTGAAGGAAGGGCAGCTATTACTGGGTTGAGGTCAAGGTCAAAGGACCTCTCTCTGGCCTCCTGGGAGACCCCTGACGGTCTTGAGCTCACGACTGCTGAGCTATGGAGATCGTGGACTTGGGCTGCAGCTGATGGTTCTTTTACCTCCAGGGAGATGTGGGGAGCAGTGGGCCTAGAGGAGCTGTCGGGCCCAAGGGGGAGCAGGTGAGTGACGGGACAGGTGGGGGCAGGTCAGAGTCGTGCCCCTGGTTAGTTAGTTACCTTTGCCAGATCACTGATCAGCTTGGGTGTATGGTGGTGTGTTGGGGGGGGGAGTTTGAGCCTTTATGATGTCTCCCCTGCCCCCCCCCCCGATTAAAAACAAAAGGTTGATTTATTATAGTGGTTATGGAGGTGACACAGTGGATAAAGCATTCGAATTTTAATCATGGGGGCTGGGCAGTGGCACAGTGGGTTAAATGCGCATGTTGCAAAGCACAAAGACCAGAGTAAGGATCCTGGTTCGAGCCCCCAGCTCCCTCACCTGCAGGGGAGTCGCTTCACAGGTGGTGAAGCAGGTCTGCAGGTGTCTATCTTTCTCTCCCCCTCTCTGTCTTCCCCTCCTCTCTCCATTTCTCTCTGTCCTATCCAACAATAACGACAACAATAACAACAATAATAACAACAACGATAAACAAAAAGGGCAACGAAAGGGAAAAAAAAAGAATTTTAATCATAAGGTCCTGAGGTTGGTCTCAAACATCTGGTATAGCAGAACAATACTCTGGATCTCTCTCCTCCACCTCTTCAAAGACCTACACAGCCGCACTTACATACAAAGACACATAAACATACACACAAACACACACACATATACACACAAACACATGCATGTATGCACAAACACATACACACTACACACGTACACACAAACACATGTAAACACACACATATGTACACACATACATGCACAGATGCACATACATTTTAAAAATATTTATTTATTTATTTTCCCTTTTGTTGTCCTTGTTGTTTTATCTGGAGAGAGGAGGGGAAGACAGAGAGGGGGAGAGAAAGACAGACACCTGCAGACCTGCTTCACTGCTTGTGAAGCGACTCCCCTGCAGGTGGGGAGCTGGGGGCTCGAACTGGGATCCTGACGCCGGTCGTTGTGCTTGGCGCTGCGTCACACATACGTTTATTATGAGAGACTAGGGGAGAGAGCAAGGAGCACTGCTCAGGTCTGATATATGGAGGTTCTGGGGATTGAACCTGTGACTCTGGAGCTTCAGGCATGTAAGTCGGTGTTCCAGCAGTCCGGGCCATCTCCCCTCCACCCCAACTTGTGATCCCTCCACCCACAGGGCCCACCTGGACTGAGTCTCTCTGGAGATCCTGGCCCCAAAGGGGACCGTGGAGAGCGGGTGAGTGAATATGGGAAAGGAGGTGGCCCGAAGGAGGTGAGGTGAGGTGAGGTGGTTCCTTGCAGCCCCCACTGAGTCTTGCCCCCTCTCCACACACTGCAGGGTCCCGTTGGCCTCACTGGCAGAGCTGGGCCCCCGGTGAGTATCTGCCGCCTTGGGTAACCTCAAGGTTTCTGGGGCCACCTCCCCTCAAGGGCCGGTTGCCACGTGCAGCTTCTCTCCTGCTTCTTCCGTAGGGTGACGTGGGACCCCCTGGAGAAAAGGGAGACCCCGGGCGGCCCGGCCCCTCCGGACCTGCTGGTTCCCGAGGACGAGACGTAAGAGGGTGGACTGGGGAGTCCCGGGACACGGGAGAAGGGGTGGTGCCAGCATCACTGGGCTTCCTGGGACCAGGACTGACTTTCCTGTCTCAACAGGGTGAAGCTGGAGAGAAAGGTGACGAGGGCCCCCCGGTGAGACTTCCCACCCTGGGTCTGACCTTGTGTTGCTATGGCTGTGGGCGGGGTCGTCCCTCCCTGTGTGCTCTGGCTGGTGCCCAGCCCTCTGCCCCCACTACGACTTAGCTGAAGTCTAACCAACGTTCTCGGCTTTCACTTCTCACCAGGGCGACCCAGGTTTGCCTGGAAAGGCTGGCGAGCGTGGCCTTCGGGTGAGATGAGCAGTGGGTGGTGGTGGGGGGCAGACTGGAGGTGGGCTCAGAGTTGGGGGTCACCGGAGCATCCACAGGGATGCAGGGGTGAGGGGATTATGGGAGTCTGTCTCAGACCAGTTCTCTCCCCAGGGGGCACCTGGAGTCCGGGGGCCTGTGGGGGAGAAGGGAGACCAGGGAGACCCTGGAGAAGATGGACGAAATGTGAGTGCTGACCTCTGTCTGACCTTTAAAACCCCCCAACTTTCACCTACGGACCACCTGATTGCCCACCCTTAATTCTGCCCCCTGCAGCCCTGCAGTGCTGAACCCTCACCATCCTCACTTCCTGTGACCTTATTTTTGAATTAATATTTTATTTATTTATTTATTTATTTGATAGAGACAAATTGAAAGGAGATAGGGAGATAGGGGGAGAGAGAGAGAGAGAGAGAGCCCTCCTTCCCCACTTGTGAAGCTTTCTCCCCTGCAGGTGAGGTCCGGGGACTTGAACTTGGGTCCTTGCACACTGTACCACGTGCGCTCAACCATGTGTGCTAGCATCTGGCCCCCTGTAACCTCTTTTACACCACCCCAGAGCCCACCAGGATCCTGATGTGTCTTTTTTTAAAAATATTTTTATATTTATTTATTTCCTTTTGTTGCCCTTATTTTATTGTTGTAGTTATTATTGTTGTTATTGATGTCATTGTTGTTGTCGTTGTTGGATAGGACAGAGAGAAATGGAGAGAGGAGGGGAAGACAGAGAGGGGGAGAGAAAGACGGACACCTGCAGACATGCTTCACCGCCTGTGAAGAGACTCCCCTGCAGGTGGGGAGCCAGGGGCTCGAACCAGGCTCCTTACACCGGTCCTTGTGCTTTGCGCCACGTGCGCTTAGCTCACTGCGCTACCGCCCGACTCCCCCCGACGTGTCTTTATGGTGCTTCCAAAGTTCCTCAGACCACTGCTTGCCCCGAGTAACCCTGAGCCCCGACTCTGTAGGGCAGCCCTGGAACATCTGGACCCAAGGGTGACCGTGGGGAGCCGGTGAGTCATGTTGGGGACCAGGGGGGTTGAGAGTTCTGGTCCGCAGGCTGAAATGGGAACATCGATGGCCACTTTCAGGCCTGCCCTGCCTTGTGGAGACTCCGACTCGGGGAGCAGGGGTGAGTCTGAGGCAGACCCAGTCATGCACTGGGGCCTCGGAGGTCCTGTTAATTACAATGACTTCCTTCTCCAGGGCCCCCCAGGACCCCCTGGACGACTGGTAAGAACGAGCTGGGTCTAGTCCTCTATTGTCTCCGGTTCCTGCCGAGACTCTACTCTGTCACCCTGTCCACAAGCCTCCGCTGTCCACTGATAGTGTCATGGGTCTCGTAGCCCCTCACTGGCCCCCACCTCCCCCCACCGTCCCTACCTCCCAGCGTTGACCCATTCTTCTCACTGGCTGTGCCTCTCACAGGTGGACTCAGGGCCTGGAGCTGGAGAGAAGGTATCGGGGCCTGTGGGTGGGTGAGGCTGTGAGTACAGGGAAGCAGGCCACAGCCTCTCGGCAGGCCAGTTCCTGCAACAAGCTGATCTCTGCCACAGGGGGAGCCTGGGGACCGCGGACAGGAGGGCGCTCGGGGGCCCAAGGGCGACCCTGGGGAGAGGGTGAGTGTGGATGGTCCCATGGGGAGGTGTGGAGCTATGAGGGGCCAGCTCTGATTTCTTCCTCTCTCTGTCTTCAGGGCACCGCTGGACTTCGGGGGCTCCCAGGCCCCCAGGTAAGTGATGGGCTTGGCCCCGTCAGCCTAAGTCCTCATTTTGCTCTCACGTCTCATCTGACTTTGTTCCTTCCAGGGGGACCCAGGTGTTCGAGGCCCAGCAGGAGAAAAGGTGAGAGAGTGTGTGGAGGTTTTCCCCTCCTCTCCTCTCCTCTCCTCTCCTCTCCTCTCCTCTCCTCTCCTCTCCTCTCCTCTCCTCTCCTCTCCTCTCCTCTCCTCTCCTCTCCTCTCCCCTCCCCTCCCCTCCCCTCCCCTCCCCTCCCCTCCCCTCCCCTCCCCTCCCCTCCCCCTCCCCCTCCCCTCCCCTCCCCCTCCCCTCCCCCTCCCCTCCCCTCCCCCTCCCCTCCCCCTCCCCTCTCCCCTCCCCTCTTCCCTCCCCTCCCCTCCCCCTCCCCTCTGCCCTCCCTCCCCCTCCCCTCTGCCCTCCCTCCCCTCTGCCCTCCCTCCCCCCTCCCCTCTGCCCTCCCTCCTCCCTCCCCCCTCCCCTCTGCCCTCCCTCCCCCCTCCCCTCTGCCCTCCCTCCCCCCTCCCCTCTGCCCTCCCTCCTCCCTCCCCCTCCCCTCTGCCCTCCCTCCTCCCTCCCCCCTCCCCTCCCCCTCCCCCTCCCCCCTCCCCCTCCCCTGCCCCCCTCCTCCCCTCCCCTCCCCTCCCCCTCCCCCTCCCCTCTGCCCTCCCCTCCCCCTCCCCATCCCCCCTCCCCTCCCCCCTCCCCCTCCCCTCCCCTCTTTCCTCCCCTCCCCTCCCCTCCCCTCCCCCTCCCCTCCCCTCCCCCTCCCCTCTTCCCTCCCCTCCCCTCCCCTCCCCTCCTCTCCTCCCTCCCTTCCTTCCTTCCCCTCTCCCCCCACCCCCCATCCCCCCACACTTTCTCTCTTTTTCCTAGAGCACGGTTCAAGTCTGGCATTGGTGGTACTGGAGATTGAACCTGGGCCTCATGCATGAAAGTCATTTTTTTTTTTTGCCTCCAGGGTTATCGCTGGGGCTCGGTGCCTGCACCATGAATCCACTGCGCCTGGAGGCCATTTTTCCCCTTTTGTTGCCCTTGTTGTTGTTATTGTTATTGTTGCCATTGCTGTTGTTATTGCTGGATAGGACAGAGAGAAATGGAGAGAGGAGGGGAAGACAGACAGGGGGATAGAAAGATAGACACCTGCAGACCTGCCTTACCACCTGTGAAGCGACTCCCCTGCAGGTGGGGAGCCGGCGGTTTGAACCAGGATCCTTAAGCTGGTCCTTGCGCTTTGCACCTCGTGCTCTTAACCCGCTGTGCTACCGCCCAACTCCCAGCATGAAAGTCTTTTTGCATAACCATTATGCTAGCTCTCCTACCCCTTATTTTTTATTTTATTTTCTTTAGTACTTTATTTGGGGGTGAGTGGTTTACAGTACAGTTGTTGACATGTAAGTACAATCTCTCCCCGTGAAGGGTGGCTGTGTGTCTGCCTGCGCTTAACCTGCTGCGCCACCGCCCGACTCCCCCCACTACCGTTCTTTATTATAACGAAGACACATGTATTGATAACATCAATTTTCAGAGAGCAAACTTCATAAAGGCATATTCATTTAAAACAGACAAATGTTTACAAAAACGCTTTTTTTTTTTTTTAAACCAGAGCACTGCTCAACTCTGGCTGATTGTGCTGCGAGGGATTGAACTGGGACCTTGGTATCTCAGGCATGAGAGGCTCTTTACATAGCCATTATGCTATCTACCCACACCCTCAAAAAAACTTAACTTAAATTTTTTTGCCTCCAGATTTATTGTTGGGGCTCAGTGCCAGCGCTAAGAATTCACTGCTCCTGGAGGCTTCCCATTTTGTTGCCCTTGTTGTGGTTGTTATAGCTGTTGTTGTTGTTGGACAGGACAGAAAGAAATCATGAGAGGAGGGGAAGACAGAAAGGAGGAGAGATAGACAGACACCTGCAGACCTGTTTCACCGCCTGTGGAGCAACTCCCCTGCAGGTGGGGGCTTGAACCTGGACTCTTAGGTCGGTCCTTGCACTTTGTGCCATGTGCACTTAACCCGCTGTGCTACTGCCCAGCCCCTTTAACTTAAATTTCATAGTTGCGGGAGTCAGGTGGTTGCGCAGCGAGTTAAGCACACATGGCACAAAGCCCAAGGACTGACATAAGGATCCCGGTTCGAGCCCCCGACTACCCAGATGCAGGGGAGTTGCTTCACGGGTGGTGAAGCAGGTCTTCAGGTGTCTTCTCTGTCTTCCTCTCCTCTCTCCATTTCTCTCTGCCCTATCCAACAATGACAACAATGACAACAACAATAATAGCTACAACAACAAAAGGGAAAAAATAAAATAACTTCATTATGTCCTACAGGAAAATCAATAAAGGTAATATTTCTGAGAAAAAACTGTTTAGCATTACAAATTTAAAGTGTATATTTAAAACTTTTATACAGGTAGGGGCCTGGGCAATGGTGCACCAAGTTAAGTGCATATAGTACGAAGTGCAAGGACCAGTGTAGGGATCCCAGTTCAAGCCCCCAGCTCCCCACCTGCAGGGGAGTCGCTTCACAAATGGTGGAGCAGGTCTGCAGGTGTCTGTCTTTCTCTCCAGCTCTCTGTCTTCCCCTCCTCTCTCCATTTCTCTCTGTCCCTTCCAACAACAATAAAATTGAAAAAAAAAAAAAAAAGGCCTCCAGGAGCAGTGGTTTCACAGTGCAGGCCCTGAGCCCCAGCCATAACCCTGGAGGCAAAACCAGAAAAAAAGATTATACAGGGGGAGTCGGGCGGTGGCGTAGTGGGTTAAGCGCACGTGGCGCAAAGCGTAGGGACCGGCGTAAGGATCCCGGTTCGAGCCCCCGGCTCCCCACCTGCAGGGGAGTCGCTTCACGGGCGGTGAAGCGGGTCTGCAGGTGTCTGTCTTTCTCTCCCCCTCTCTGTCTTCCCCTCCTCTCTCCATTTCTCTCTGTCCTATCCAACAACAAAGCAACGTCAACAATGGCAATAATAACCGCAACGAGGCTGCAACTAGGGCAACAAAAAGGGGGAAAAATGGCCTCCAGGAACGGTGGATTCATCGTGCAGGCACCGAGCCCAGCAATAACCCTGGAGGAAAAAAAAATAAAAAAAAAAAAAGATTATACAGGAATTCCATCAGGAATTTATTTAAAACTTGCATTGCTACCTAATCATCTATCTGGGGGGGGGGGGAGTGTAGTTTTTAAATATGTATATGTCAAAATCAAAAGTTAATTTTCCATTTATTGGCAACTTAAAAAATTCAGGGTTGGGGTGAAAGAGAGAGAGACCTGCAGCTCTGCTTCACCACTTGGGAAACTTTCCCCCCTGCAGGTGGGGGCCAGGGGCTTGAACCCAGGTCCTTGTGCGCTGTAACGTGTGCACCTATCCAGGTGCGCCACCACCCGGCCCCATCTATCCTTCACCTGCCGTTATTACCAACTCTTTGGCCTTCCAGTCCAGTTTTCTGGAAAGCAGTTTGGCGGTGGTGAAGTAGAGACACATTGGCATGAAGGTTTTTTGGTTTTGTTTTCAGATTTTTTAAAATACTTATTTATTTAGTATATGTATATAGATAGAAATTGAGACGAGGGGAAATAGAGAGGGGGAGAGAGAGAGAGAGAGAGACCTCTGCAGCACTACTTCACCACTTGTGAAACTTTCCTCCTGCAGGTGGGGGCTGGGGGCTTGAACCTGGGTCCTTGTGCACTGTAATGTGTGCATTCAGCTGGGTTGCCAACACCCAACCCTTTTCATCTTTAGAGAGAGAGTGTGAGAGAGAGACCAGACTTGGCTCTGGCACATGCAGTGCCCAGGATCAAACCCAGGGTCCAGTACATGTTAAGTCCTGTACTCTACCCACTGAGCCACCTCCCCAGCCATGGGATGTTGCTTTTCCTGTGAGCCAGGGCTGTCAGACCCATTTTATCCTTGTAAGACTCTAACCACTCTGCTTTCCTCAGGGTGACCGGGGCCCTCCTGGACTGGATGGTCGGAATGGGCTGGATGGGAAACCGGGAGCCATTGGCCCCCCAGGACTGCATGTGAGTCCCGAGTCCTGATGGTCCTGGGGGGGGATCCCTCTCTCTGCCTTTTCGTGTGGCCCTACTCTCACCAGGCCTTCTGGCTGTGATGAGCTCTGGGAACAGAACTCTGCCCAGCTGGTGCTGTGGTGCTATCACATGGGACCAGGAGTCCTGTCAGTGGGCAGTGCCCCTGGCCCCACGACTGCTACAAGCTCCCTAACTCTGAGTTTCTCCTCAGGGTGCTACAGGCAAAGCTGGGGATCCAGGGAGAGACGTAAGTGAGCAAAATGCTGGATGGAGGGGGGCTTGGGGTCCCACATAAGCTGCTGCCAGCTTGTCACATCACAGCACCAGTGGAACCGGGCGCACGGGTCCAGCCTTGTCCTGGGGGTTGGCTCCAGCCCTAACATGCAGATTTTAGGCAGAATCCCACTTTCTCTCTTTGTCTCTCTGGCGGTGGCGGGGGTGGGAGTGGGGTGTTAGACTTCCCCAAAGCCCCAGAGACTCTTTCCATTGGAGCATCACAACCTCCCCTCACCTCACCCCCACCCCCCCCACACACACAACTCACAGGCTCTGTCTCAAGAGCTCTCAGTGGCACCTCCCCAGAATGGTGCCTCCTCATTGGAGGGGGGTCTTAGTGGAGGCCTCCCTGTCCCTGGGGTGTGCCCCAGGGGGTGGTGGCCTGCTGGCCCTTTCTGTCCTAGCAAAGACATTTCTTTTATATATATATTTATTCCCTTTTGCTGCTCTTGTTGTCTTTTATTGTTGTAGTTATTATTGTTGTCGTTACTGATATCATTGTTGTTGGATAGGACAGAGAGAAATGGAGAGAGGAGGGGAAGACAGAGGGGGGAGAGAAAGACAGACACCTGCAGACCTGCTTCACCACCTGTGAAGCGACTCCTCTGCAGGTGGGGAGCTGGGGGCTCAAACTGGGATCCTTACGCCGGTCCTTGGGCTTTGCACCACGTGCGCTTAACCTGCTGTGCTACCGCCCGACTCCCAGCAAAGACATTTCTTTCAGGGACTCCCGGGTCTCCGAGGAGAACATGGCCCAGCTGGCCCCCCTGGAGCTCCGGTGAGTCCAGGCTTTCATGCTGCCCTCTTTCCCCTTTCTTCCGTCACCCCAGTCCTGACTTCTGCCCACTGAACTGTCTCCACAGGGCAAACCGGGCGAGGATGGCAAGCCTGGACTGAATGGGAAAACCGTGAGTATCCAGAGCCAACACAGCCGCCCCCGCAAATGTCCACAACCAAGTGTGCAGACACACACGGGGGCAGACATGAGCTGGGATGTGCGAACCCCCAGGCAGCAGCCCAGACACACAGATACCCCCTGAAGCCTGGGCCCGTGCGTACTTGGGCAGCCTTGTGGTCAGCATGAGTCACCAACTCGGTGGATGCAGTGACCAGTGCCCAGATGTCCGGGCTTACGCATGCCAGGACAAACCTCGGGCACAGGAGGAGGCACAGACACAGGCTGAGAGTTGCAGGCTGGAGACAGCAGTGCAGGGACGCCTTCACCCTGAGTCAGGTGCTCAGACACGGACCCTGTGCCACGTGGCTTTGTGCTGTCTTGACCCACGTCCCTCACATACGTGTGACCGTACACCAAGAGAGTAAATGCAGATCCTCAGACACCTGGTACACCTGGTGTGTGCAGGACACACGGACACACAGGTCAGACGGCAGCATAAACATACCCAGCACATGTGCACTCAGCACACAAAATTCAGTAGAGGGGCCGGGTGGTGGCGCACCTGGTTGAGCGCACATGTTACAGTGCACAAGGACCCAGGTTCGAGCCCCTGGTCCCCATTTGCAGGGGGGAAGCTTTGCAAGTGGTGAAGCGGGGCTGCATGTCTCTCTCCCTCTCTGTCTCTATCCAATAAATAAATAAAGATTAAAAATAGCAATCAGTAGGTGTGGAGTTGTAGCTAGGAAGCCAGAGGTGGGCGGACACAAGCAGCTAGGTGTGCAGCCAGCAAAGGTACTCCGCAGACAGACGCCCACTCAGAGGGCCACGGCCACACTCAGGCTCAGGAGACAGACGTGGAGCTACCGGGGCAGACGCACAGACATCTGGGACTGGCCACGATAGCGCGTGTTGAGCTGACATGAGCCTTCTCTCTGCAGGGAGAGCCTGGGGACCCCGGAGAAGATGGGAGGAAGGTAAAGCCCCTCACTGGACACCTGCTCTGGCCTTAGCTCGAGCCGTGTCTGAAGCACTTGTCTTCCTTAGGGAGAGAAAGGAGAGTCGGGTGCCCCTGGCAGAGATGTAAGTGTTGGCTTCTTTGCAATCTCTGGCCCCCAACTTGCCCCTGTGCTTGAGGCTCCCCTCCTCGGGGTCCTGATGCTGGCTGTGTCCTCCACAGGGTCACGATGGTCCCAAGGGTGAACGTGGAATTTCCGGCAGTCCTGGGCCCCAGGGTCCCCCTGGCCTCCCAGGGCATGTTGGCCCTTCTGGCCAGGTGAGTGGTCAGGGTAGTTCTGGGACCTGGGGAGAATAGGGGCCATTCTGACCCCACCCCGGGCCCTGCTGGGACACCATGGTCTTGTGTTCTGCTGTATTTCAGGGTTTCCCTGGCGTTCCAGGAAGTGCAGGCCCCAAGGTGAGTGTGTCTCACAGTGCTCAGCGGTGAAGGTGAAGGACTGGCCAGGGCTGAGGCCATTTCCCACCATTCCCTGCTCTTTGTTCTCAGGGTGACCGTGGGGAGACTGGACCCAGAGGAGAACAGGTGAGCCCCCACCTTCTTCACCTGCCCAAGTGACCACAATGCCAACATACTGAGTCCACCAACTTGTCTCTTCCGTCTCCAGGGCCTCCCTGGGGAGCGAGGCCTGAGGGGAGAGCCTGGCAGTGTGGGGGTGAGTGTGACACTTGGTCCTTGACTCATTTGCAGGCCGGGGACCCCCTTAATCACCCTTTATTATTGCCACGAAGCCACGCAGTTCTGTCCCCCAGGCCCACTTCCATGTTCTTTGGGACTCCTGCAGCTTACACTCAGTGGTGGGAGTCCTGCAGGGAGGGTCTTCCAGGGGCCTCGCACCCTTCCACCCAAAGGTAGAAGGCCTCTGGTCAAGAGGACATGGAGGCTGTTTGGGGGACACAGTGGGGTAGAGGCAGCCTTCAACCAGCTTGTGTCCCCAGAACGTGGAGCGTTTGCTGGAGAACGTTGGCATCAAGGTAAGTGGTGGGTAGGGTGGGGAGTGGACGGGGGCCCTGGTGCCAGGGCAGCGGGGTTGCAGTCATGGCTCTGCTCTCTGGACCCTCAGACCTCCGCCCTTCGAGAGATCGTGGAGTCCTGGGATGAGAGCTCAGGCAGCTTCCTGCCGGTGCCAGAGAGGCGGCGTGGCCCCAAGGGGGAGCCAGGCGAGCGGGGTCTCCCGGGCAAGGAGGTGTGTGGTGGCTGCTGGGGCTGGGGGCTATGGAGGGTGCACCTGGACAGCCCCCAGCGCTTTCTCTCCTCCTCCAGGGCCCTGTTGGCTTTTCTGGAGACCGTGGGCCGAAGGGAGAGCGAGGAGACCCTGGCCCTCAGGGCCCACCTGGCCTAGCTCTTGGGGAGAGGGGCCCCCCAGGATCTCCTGGCCTTGCCGGGGAACCTGGGAAGCCTGGTATTCCAGGACTGCCAGGCCAGGCTGGGCTTGTGGGGGAGGCAGGAAGGCCTGGCGAGAGGGTGAGCCTGGGGCTGAGTGGGGGGCGGGGTGGGTCGGGAGGCCTGGCACCCCGACACAGCTCCCAGCCTTCTGCTTACTCTTCAGGGAGAGCGGGGAGACAAAGGAGACCGAGGAGAAGAGGTGAGCTGGGAGCGGCTTTCTGGGCAGGACTGGCTGGAGGCCGTGCCAGGGCAGCCATGTTTCCTTCCTCTTTGCAGGGCAGAGTCGGTCCCCCTGGCCCTCCTGGCGCCCCTGGCCCCCCGGGCCCCAAGGTGATCACCCTAACCCTGCCCTCAGCCCAGGTGTCTCTGACCCCAGACCGCTGGGTCCCTGTGTCCTGCGAGGACCCTCGCTTCGTGCTGCTGTGACTGACACGGCTGTCCCCTCCGCCTTGTGCTTGTAGGTGGCTGTGGACGACACAGGCCCCGGGCTCCCTAGACAGCAAGGACCCCCTGGACTCAAGGGCGCTAAGGTCAGTGTGTGGGACCAGCCTGGGGACGCCACCTGCCACAGCCCCCGGGTCTGACTTGCAGTGTCATCCCCACAGGGGGAGCCAGGCAGTGAAGGCGACCGAGGCCCCAAAGGAGACAGGGTGAGAACTCACCCCTCCCTCGCCCTCCCCAGGGCAGACCAGGGTGTGTGTGGGGGACTCGTGACGCTGACCCGCACATGCATGTGGCACTCTGCTTGCAGGGCGTTCCAGGCCTCAAGGGAGACCGGGGAGAGCCCGGGCAGAGGGGACATGACGGTGGCCCGGTGAGTCCCAGCCCCTCAGACCGCGTATGCTGGCACAGGGCTCTCACTTGGGTGGCCCTTTGGGTAGTGCCTGGGACCCGGGGACAGTGGCAGTGTGCCCTGATGTCTGTTCTCTCCAGGGTCTCCCAGGAGAGCGTGGCGTGGCTGGACCTGAAGGGAAGCCGGTGAGTGTGGTGGGAGCAGCCTGGCCGGGTCCCTCAGGAGCCCACACGATGCCTGTGCCCGTGTGAGAGAGGATTGTCTGAGAGCGGGCGACGTATGTGTGCTCAGGACCCTCTGTGTGACCCATGGGGCCATCCCTGGGTGGGGGGCCTGAGCTGGGGGCATGCATGTGGGTGGCGTGCACCCCAAGCAAGGGCCTCCAGAGGGTGGGGATGGAGGCTCAGCGGCCCCCTTCTCTATTCAGGGTCTGCAAGGTCCCAGGGGTGCTGCTGGTCCAGTGGTGAGTATCCTGTCTCCCTCATCCTTCCTGTGTCCCGTGCCTGCCCCCAGTGGTGAGTACCACTGCCTCAGTTTCCCTGGTTGGGATGCAACTGGCTCCCCTCCTGTCAAACTCTCTCTTCCCATCAGGGTGGCCACGGAGACCCTGGGCCGCCTGGTGCCCCGGTGAGTGACGGGGAGGCGCTGTCTGTCAGGGTGGGAGGGTCTCCACTGACAAACCAGCCATGTTTGTGTTAGTCTCTGACTCCTGCTTCTGACACTTCTCTAGGGTCTTGCTGGCCCTACAGGACCCCAGGGACCTTCTGGTCTGAAGGTGAGTAGAAGCAAGTGCAGGTGGGAGTAGGGTGGTAGAGCAGCGGGTTAAATGCAGGTGGCACAAAATTCAAGGACTAGCGTGAGGATCCCGGTTCAAGCCCCTGGCTCTCCGCCTGCAGGGGAGTTGCTTCACAGGCGGTGAAGCAGGTCTGCAGGTGTCTATCTTTCTCTCCCCCTCTCTGTCTTCCCCTCCTCTCTCCATTTCTCTCTGTCCCATCTAACAACTACGACATCATCAACAACAATAATAACTATAACAACAATTAAAAAAAGGGTAACAAGGAAAAATAAATAAAAATAAAAAAGAATAGTCTTATAAAAAAAAAGAAGCAAGTGCAGGTATGTGTGGTGTGGGGGATCAGGGACCCCTCCAGTCATATCCCTGACAGCAGGGAACCTGCCACCTGCCACCTTCCCGGGATGCTACCCCGCAGTGAGGCCGGGCACCAGGGCTGGGGCTGAGGAGCCTCTCGTCCTCCTGTGGCCTCATACAGTCCTGGTTTTTGGCAGGGGGAGCCGGGAGAGACAGGACCACCAGGCCGGGTGAGTAGCAGCCTGCGGGCTGGACTGGGAGCCCGTCGGCCCGGCCCTGCCCTGAGCCTTTTCTCCTCGCAGGGTCTGCCTGGCCCTACAGGGGCTGTGGGGCTTCCCGGCCCCCCTGGCCCTTCAGGTCTTGTGGTGAGTGACTTCCACCATGTCCCTGTCCCCTGGGCCCCATATGCTCTCGTCACCTCCACTGTGCCTGTCCCAACCCCTTCCATCTGACCTGTCTCCCGCAGGGTCCCCAAGGGTCGCCAGGTTTGCCTGGACAAGTGGTGAGTCCTGGGGGTCAGGGCTGGGCTCGTGGGGCCGGGAGTCAGCAGGCAGGCCCCTGACAGAGCCCCTCCCTCTCAGGGGGAGACGGGGAAGCCGGGAGCCCCAGGCCGTGACGGTGTCAGTGGAAAAGATGGAGACCGGGGAGCCCCCGGTGTGCCGGTGTGTGCCGGGGTGCTGCTGGTTGTGTGCCGGGGAGGGGGCAGCTGGGGGGCAGGGGAGTGAAGAGGCCGAGGTGCTCATGCTGCTCTGCCCTGCCACAGGGGTCGCCAGGCCTGCCCGGCCCTGCTGGACCCAAAGGAGAACATGGGCCCATGGGGGCCCCTGGCCAGGTAACCTCTGACCCTGCCTCCCCCACTCTTCCGGCTGTCCTGCCTCACCCCCAAACCTAGGGTGGGTGGGGAGAAGGGAGGAGGCCAGGCAACTCACCAGACGCTTCCCACAGGCTGTGGTGGGCCCCCCCGGAGCCAAGGGAGAGAAGGTGAGTGTGTGGGAGGAGGGGGGCAGTGTCAAGACATCCCACTGAGCCCTCCGTCTCCTCTTCAGGGAGCCCCCGGCGGCTTTGCTGGAGACCTGGTGGGCGAGCCGGTGAGTGCAGAGCCTAGCAAGGCTCGGTGTACCCCCTCGAGCCCCGACTTCACAGTGGGCCCTTAGCCGATGCTGGACCTTGGGTCTCGTTCCCCTTTGACCTGATGTCTGTTTCCTCCTGACCTTTCTCTGCAGGGAGCCAAAGGAAACCAAGGACTGCCAGGGCCTCGGGGCGAGAAGGTGAGGCGGCCGGGCCCCGGCGGGGCGCAGGCAGTAAGGGGTACAGCTTCTGGCCCCATGTCCGATGTCCTCACTGTTCCCTCCGCAGGGTGAAGCTGGCCGTGCAGGGGAGCCTGGAGATCCTGGGGAAGATGTGAGTCTGGGGTCTCAGATGTCTGGGAGGGGCTGAGGAGCCCAGTGGTCAACCAAGGGCCATGGCGGGACCGAGTCCAGCTGCCAGCCCCAACGCTCCTGGTCCTGGAGCACGCAGCGCCCGACTGCTTCACTCCTGAGACCTGTTATCTGTGCTTCCCTGTCTTGTCCTGTGGCCTCACCTCAGTCGGGTCCGTGCTGCACCTTTTGGTGTTGACTCTCTGCTCTGGGAAGCCAAGGGCATGTCTGTGGGCACAGCTTGGATCCTGGGCTGAGTCTCTGGCACTTTCTGGGATCCCAGGACTCTACACTCATGCCAGCAATGCCTTGCGTCTGTGGGTCTGCCAGAACCCCGCGCTCTGTGGTCACAGCTGACCTTCTTGCCCTCACCGAGGAGTTTTGCGATGGCTCCCTGCTTGCCTGCCTAAGCTTTGTTCCCAGCTTGGCCACATCTGAGCTCCTCTGGGGGTATGCTGAGGCCATTTCTTTCTTTCTTTCTTTCTTTCTTTCTTTCTTTCTTTCTTTCTTTCTTTCTTTTTTCAGTGTTTTATATTTATTTATTTATTTTCCCTTTTGTTGCCCTTATTTTTTTTTATTGTTGTAGTTATTATTGTTGTTGTTACTGATGTTGTTGTTGTTAGATAGGACAGAGAAGAATGGAGAGAGGAGGGGAAGACAGAGAGGGGGAGAGAAAGACAAATACCACCAGACTTGCTTTACCACTTGTGAAGCGATCCGCCTGCAAGTGGGGAGCCGGGGGCCTGAACTGGGATCCTGAGGCCATTTCTAAGCTTTGAGTTCATGCTCTTATCTTCTCAAGTATCCATTAAAGAGAGTTTTATTTATTCCTCTGACAGAGATACAGAGAGAGAATGAGAGAGGTCAGAGCACCACTTAGGTCTGGTCTAGAGTGGGACGGAACCTGGGTGTCAGGCGGACCTCAGGGCTGCAGGCCCGGTGTGCTGGCCTGTGCCACCATCCACCCTCTCAAGTGCTGTTCGCTCTGTTGTCTTAGGGTCAGAAGGGGGCTCCAGGACTCAAAGGCCTCAAGGTGCGTGCGCTCTGAAGTTTCCTGCTGGAGGTTGTGGCGCTGAGACTCTCAGACTCGCCTGACCCCTCTTTTCCTTGAAGGGTGACGCAGGAATTGGGGCCCAGGGCTCCCCTGGACCAGCTGGACCTCCGGGCCTGAAGGTGAGTTTGTCACCTCATGTGCTGTGCCCTGTGGACGGGGAGCCCCTGGCCCGGGAGGAGGCGGCGTTCTGAGACCAGTGCTGGGGAGAAGTCTTGCCGGGACCACACCTCCGTTTTCTGTTTTTCTTCCAGGGGGAATCGGGCCCTTCTGGACCCCCCGGTCCTCCAGGTGTTGTTGGGTTTCCTGGGCAGACAGGCCCTCGAGGAGAGATCGGTCAGCCAGGTCCCAGTGGAGAGCGGGTGAGGGCACTTGGTGACGTGGGCACCCCTGCACTTGACAGCGGGTGGAGCAGAGGAGGGGCTCAGACTCTGCCTCGTGGGCTCCCAGTCGTGGAACCTTTCTGAATCGCTCTCTGCTCCTGTTGCCTCACTTCCTCTGCAGGGTCTGGCAGGTCTTCCGGGGAGAGAAGGCGCCCCGGGGCCTCTGGGCCCACCTGGACCACCAGGGCCTGTGGTGAGTTAGGGGCCCTAGCGCCCATGTGGCCCTAGCGCCCATGTGGCCCCAGAGTCTGCCCACAAGGGACATGTGCAGGGTCTGTGCATCCTGTTTGTTGGGCATGTGTGCCCCTCAGGACACAGGACCCTCATCTTACTCTGCCCACAGGGGGCGCCCGGGGCCTCTGGACTCAAAGGAGACAAGGTAGATGGGCCTTTGTGCTGGCTGTCTGCTCTGCCTGTGTCCCTGCCTCCCCTGCCCCCCCCCCCGCAACGTTCTCTGACCATGTGTCGCCCTCTGTCCCCACTGACTGCCCTCACTAATGTCCGGTGTCCCGTTGATCCAGGGAGACCCAGGAGCAGGGCTGCCTGGGGCCCGAGGCGAGCGTGGGGAGCCAGGTGTCCGGGTATGTCTGTCCTGTGCAACCTTAGCCCATTACCAGAGTGGCGCTCGTGCAGTGCCCCTCTCCCCGCACTGAACTTGATGTCACCATCCAGGGTGAAGATGGCCGCCCAGGCCAGGAGGGACCCCGAGGACTCATGGTGGGTCCCTTTGGATGTGGCTTCTGTCCCATGTCTGCTCTCTGACTCTCCAGTTCTCCTCATCTTCTCTCTGGTCCTTCATCTCCCCTGTTCCACCTGGGACCTCTTCCGTCATTCCTTATCTGACTCCTTGCTCCCCCAAACTCCCTTAGTTCACGGTCTTGTTCTCACACAGGGGCTCCCAGGTGGCCGGGGGGAGCGTGGGGAGAAGGTAAGGACGAGGGGAGAGGTTCCTGGGGTGATGGGTGTGGGGATGGGCTCAGGATTACTAGTGAGATTCACCTCCTCCCAACAGGGAGATGCAGGAACCGCAGGACTCAAGGGTGACAAGGTGAGCGTGGCCGTGGGGGAGGGTGGGCCGGGACCAAGGCCTTCCAGACTCCTCTGACTGCCCCTTGTCTGCTCAGGGAGACTCGGCCATGGTCGTAGGGCCTCCGGGGCCACATGGTGCCAAGGGGAACGTGGTGAGTGAGTCTGGCCCACGCACACACTAAGTCTCTCACGGGCGAGGCCTGGACCGGGGGATCTGTGAGCTCACACTTCAGAGCCCCCTGCACTGACTTCTGATCCTGATGCAGGGTGACCGGGGGCCTCGAGGTATGGATGGAGACAAAGGACCTCGGGGGGACATCGGGGACCCTGGAGAGAAGGTGAGGGGGAATGGAGGGCTTTCTGTGGGGTCCTCTGAGCTGCAAGGCTATGGGTGACCTGTGAGGACAGAAAGGGGAGAAGGGGTCTTTCTGCGAGTCAGAAGGGAGGGGTTCTGGGTTGAAGAAATAGCCCGTTTGGGTAGTGTGCTACTTTGCCATGTTTGCAACCCGGGTTTGAAACCAGTCTTCACCACAATGAAGGAAGCTGTGGTCTCTTTCTTTCTCTCTGCCTCTGTGTGAAAGCACGGGGCCGGGCAGTGGCACAGGTAGGTAAGTGCACAAGTCACCGTGCACTGGGACCTGGAGCCTCCCACCTACGGGGAGAAGCTTCATGAGCGGTGAAGCAAGTGTTATCGGTGTCTCTCTCTCTCCTCTTCCTATTTCAATTTCTCTCTGTCCTATCAAATAAAGTGGAAAAAAATCCAGTGGCAGTGATGGATTCATCTGTAGAGGTACCAAGTCCCAGTGATAATCCTGGTGGCAATAAAAAAAATGAGGAACAAGAAGCAGGGTAGGAGAGACAGCATAATGGTTATGAAAATAAACAAAACTCATGCCTGAGGCTTTGAGGTCCTAGGTTCAATCCCTAGCGCCACCATAAGCCAGAGCTGAGTAGTGCTCTGGTTAAAAATAAAAAGGGGGTTGGGTGGTAGCGCAGTGGGTTAAGCATACATGGTGCGAAGCTCACGGAATGACATAAGGATCCCGGTTCGAGCCCCCGGCTCCCCAACTGCAGGGAGGTCTCTTTACAAGGAGTGAAGCAGGTCTGCAGGTGTCTGTCTTTCTCTCCCCCCTCTCTGCTTCCCCTCCTCTCTCCATTTCTCTCTGTCCTAGCCAGCAACAATGACAGCAATAACAATAATAATAACAACAACAACAATAAACAAGGGGCAACAAAAAGGAAAAAGTGGCCTCCAGGAGCAGTGGATTAATAAAGCAGGCACTGAGCCCCGGCAACAACCCTGGAGGCCACCAAAAAACAAGAAAGAAGGAGGGAACGAAAGAGAAAAGAGAAGGGGGGGCTCTCTGAGCCTTCGCTCTGTGGGGTGGCGGAGAGGACAGCGGCGCTGTGGAGAAGCCCGGAGCCAGGAGCGCAGCTGTGAACGGGCCTCTGGGGGGAGGGCCAGCACCTTGGCTGATGGGGTTGCTCTGGGTGGCACTAGGAGTCCAGTGGTGAGAGGGAGGGGCTGATATCGGGGGTGCCAGGGTGTGGCATGGGGTGGAAGGTGACGGGAGTGGTGCCCCAGCTGGCGGGTTCTGGGCACCCTGCCTGCTTCTGGCCTGGACCCGACATGACATTTCCTGTCCTGGTCACTCCCACAGGGAGCCAAGGGAGAGCCTGGTGACAAGGGCTCCACGGGGTCTCTGGGAGCACGTGGACTGACCGGACCCAAGGCAAGTGCCGTCCTAGGACCCTAGAGCCCTAGTGCAGGCCCAGGGCCATGTGGGAGACACCCATCCCATGGATGTCCTCTGAGCACTAGGTACCCCCAGCCTCCTGGCTGCTGGCCACGTGTGTGTGTGTGTGTGTGTGTGTGTGTGTGTGTGTGTGTGTGTGTGTGTGCGCGCACAGGGTCTGTGGGCATCCCGGGGCCCGGCTGCATGTTCAGCAGGGTGAGGCCAGTGCCGGGTCAGCTGCCACCTCCCTGTCTCTGTTCCCCACAGGGCGAGCCTGGCACTGCAGGGCTCCCTGGTGATCCGGTAAGATGTCCCTGTTCCCACAGGCACCTCCAGCCCCACAGGGCCCCCACCTCCCTGTGCTGGCCTTTGACCTTAGAGTGGCCCAATATGCTCATGTCAGTCACCCCATGATGGTCCCACCCACCCGCTGACCCCTGCCCTTGGTGACCTTTGTCTCCATGAAAAACCCTGTCCCTCCACTGGCCCTGGTCTCCAGTGGTGACACTAATCCCCATGGCATGTTCCCTGTCCATGACTCTCCTTGCTTCCCACCGACCTCGCCTGACCTCACACTGGCCTCTGTCCCCACAGGGATTGCCAGGAAAGGATGGAGTCCCTGGTGTCCGAGGTGACAAAGGAGACGTCGGCGTCATGGGGCCGCGCGGCCTCAAGGTTGGAAAGTGACTGGACTTCCTGTCCTCCTCAGGAGGGCCTGGGGTTGGAGGGGGAGGGACCTGGAGTCAGGTCAGGTCTTGGGCCAGATGTTGGGGTGGCCAAGGCTGAAGGTGGAGCGTTAGAGCAGAGGTTGTGCCCAAGGTCAGTTTAGAGAGTTGGTCTCCGAGTGAAGAATCTGGAAGTCACTTTTTTAAAATAAATATATGTTTATTTACTTATCATTCTTTTCCCTTTTGTTGCCCCTGTTGTTTTATTGCTGTTGTAGTTATTGTAGTTATTATTGTTGTCGTCGTTATTGGATAGGACAGAGAGAAATGGAGAGAGGAGGGGAAGACAGAGGGGGAGAGAAAGAGAGACACCTGCAGACCTGCTTCACCGCCTGTGAAGCGACCCCCCTGCAGGTGGGGAGCGGGGTTCTTGAACTGGGATCCTTAGCCTGGTCCTTGCGCTTAGCGCCAAGTGTGCTTAACCTGCTGCACTACCGCCCAACCCCCTGGAATTCACTTTGTCCACCTGCTTTTCTCTCTCAGGGTGAACGGGGGGTCAAGGGAGCCTGTGGCCTGGACGGTGAGAAAGGAGATAAGGTACAGACAGAGGTGATGGGGGTGCGGGCAGTCGTGGGGCCTGGGTCGGGACCAGACGCTGAGCTCTGCCCTGACTCCTGCAGGGAGAAGCTGGTTTTCTGGGCCGTCCTGGGCTGCCGGGACGCAAAGGAGAGTCTGTGAGTGTGGGCAGCCCGCAGAGTGGGGAGACTGTGCGCAGGGGAGGGGGTAGGTGGGGCAGGACCCAGCTCACAGCTTCTGTTCTCCAGGGGGAGCCAGGTGTGCCCGGCCCATCGGGGACCCCTGGGAAGGAGGGTCTGATCGGCCCCAAGGTATGTGGTCTCTGCTGAATATCACAGAGTCAGCAGGGGACAGGGACAGGCGCAGTAGGTCATGGGGGTTTGGGACAAGGAAGCTTATGGGAGACTGTGAGCTTTGGGGCCAGTGGTGGCGCACGCCGGCTAATTGCACACGTCCCTGTGTGCAAGGACCCGGGTTCGAGCCCCCACCTGCAGGGAAAACGCTTCATGAGCGGTGAAGCAGGTCTGCAGGTGTCTATCTTTCTCTCTCCTTTACTTTCTTCTTCTTCTTCTTCTTCTTTTTTTTTTTAAATATTTATTCCCTTTTGTTGTCCCTGTTGTTGTAGCCTTGTGGTTATTATTGTTGTTGATGTCATTCATTGTTGGATAGGACAGAGAGACATGGAGAGAGGAGGGGAAGACAGAGAGGGGGAGAGACAGACAGACACCTGCAGACCTGCTTCACCGCCTGTGAAGCGATTCCCCTGCAGGTGGGAGCCGGGGGCTCGAACTGGGATCCTTAGGTCGGTCCTTGCGCTTTGCGCCATGTACGCTTAACCCGCTGTGCTACCGCCCGACTCCCTTTTCTTTTTTTTTTTTAATATTTATTTATTTATTCCCTTCTGTTGCCCTTGTTGGTTTATTGTTGCAATTATTACTGTTGTTATCCTCTCTCCTTTTCCATTTCTCCTCCCCTCTTAATATCTCTCTGTCCTATCAATTAAAAATAGAAAGAAAAGATTTAAAAAAAATTTTCTGTCAAGAGCGATGAATTTGTAGTGCAGGGGATACATAGCCCTAGTGGCCTTGAGTTATGGCCACAGGAGGGATTTGGTATTAAGGAACAGGACGGGGGGCAACAGGGGTTGTGGTGTGTGGGGTCAGTGGAAGAGGCTGCAGTGTCTCTTTGAGGGAATCAGGTGGAGTCAGGGCCGGGGGTGTTACGGTGGTGTTGGGGGTCTTTGGGCAGAGTGAGGGTTTGGGGCTGGTTGGCTCACAGGCTCACGTCAGGGAAGGTCACCCTCGTTAGAACAGTGGTTTCGAGGGACCGAGCTGGATAAGGTCAAGGCTGACAGGCCTGTCATTCTTTCTGTTCTCAGGGTGACCGAGGATTTGATGGGCAATCTGGACCCAAGGGTGACCAGGGTGAAAAGGGGGAGCGGGTAAGTCGCGGCCGCGGTCACGGCAGTGTGAGGTACTTGTTCCGTTTGGAAGTGGGTCTGTCTTTGGAAACTGATCACTGAGCCTGGCTTACATCTCCCCAGGGACTTCCAGGAATTGGGGGCTTCCCAGGCCCCAGGGGCAGTGATGGCACAAGTGGTCCCCCTGGGCCACCTGGCAGTGTTGGCCCCAAAGGCCCTGAAGGACTTCAGGGTCAGAAGGTAAAAGGTCCCTGACTCCTGCCGAACCCCGTTCCTGGCCTTTCCGTCTCTGACCTGTGACCCTCAGCCCACCCTCTGAACCTATGACCCCCCACTTGTCCTGCCCGCACACACTGCTTCTGGTTCTGCTCACTTGGTCCTTACATCTGACAGGGTGAGCGAGGTCCCCCTGGAGAGAGCGTGGTGGGGGCCCCTGGGGCTCCTGGAACCCCTGGAGAGAGAGGGGAACAGGTGAGTGAAGACTGATGGAGGTCAGAGACGGGGGCGACCTGTGTTGTCCCTGCCATCGGGGTCACAGCCGAGTCCGTCTGTCACACACAGGGGCGGCCTGGGCCCGCCGGCCCCCGCGGTGAGAAGGGAGAAGCTGCACTGACAGTGAGTGTGGGGCAGGGGTCCTGACCCCTGACGGGACACTGCCCCTCGCTGGCCCCCGCAGCAGGCTCCTCTAGCCTTCCCTGAGCCACGCACCCCCTCAGCCCCGTTGTCTTTGCTCCCAGGAGGATGACATTCGGGGCTTTGTGCGTCAGGAGATGAGTCAGCACTGTGGTGAGTGGGGCTCAGCTCAGGGTCTTTGGGGTCTCACTCCACCCACCCCCGCTCCCCAGAAACCCCCAGAGCCTTTGGGGGACAGGCGGTCAAACAGAGCGGAGTGGCAGTGAGCTGCTGCCCAGCGGGACACAGGCGCTTCAGAACAGACACACTGACAGGACCTGTCCGGATGGACAGACACTCTCGGGCAGGTGTGGGTGGGCGTGGGGAGTCCTGATGCCAGCTGACTGCGTGGTGGGGGTGCGCCTGACCCGGAGCCAGGGGTAGGGTGGGCCCTGGCACCAGAAAGGAAGGGCCGCCTCCGCTCGGCGTTTCTGATGCTTTCCGTTGTCTCCGTGCCCCCCGTCTGTCTCCCACTTTGTCTCTTCTCCTCTGCCTCTTCCTCTTTCTCTCTCTCTCCTTCTATTGGTCTCTGTCTGTATATCTCTCCTCCCCCCGTCCTTCCCTGTCTCTCTTCCCATCTCTGTCTCTTACTCTGTGCTGTGGCCTCCCTTCCCCTCTTCTCCTCAGCCTGCCAGGGACAGTTTATCGCATCTGGATCACGTAAGTGGTGCTCAAGTACTTTCTGCTTCTGGAATGGCCGCCCCGCCCCCTGCTGTGCCCACCCCTTGGGTTCCCTGGGCAGAGGCTTGACTGGGGTGGCCACCACGACAAACCCAGGACCCTGTGCCCCTGCTCCTTGCCCCAGGACCCCTCCCTAGTTATGCTGCTGACACGGCTGGCTCCCGGCCCCACCCTGTCCCCGTGCTCCGGGTCTCTCACGCCGAGGAAGAAGGTGAGGACAGCTGGGCAACGGGGCAGGTGTGGGTGGAGCAGGGCACATGCCACCTGCGGAGGGCCCACACGCAGGACGTGTCCCCCACTTGGGAGAGCTCTGACGGCTTTGCCCAGCAGTGATCCACTCCCACCACACTCCACCCTGCGTGCAGGCCACCCCCCTGAGGATGACGAGTACGAGTACTCAGAGTACTCTGTGGAGGAGTACCAAGACCCGGAAGCTCCCTGGGATGGTGCTGGTGAGAATGGGGCCTAGGCGGGGGGGGGGGGGGGGGGGGGCACGCAGAGCCAGTCCCTGCTGACCTCCAGACTCGCCGGCCCCAGATCCCTGCTCCCTCCCACTGGATGAGGGCTCCTGTACTGCTTACACTCTGCGCTGGTACCATCGGGTGGGGACCAGCGGCCAAGGAGACTGTCACCCTTTTGTCTACGGTGGCTGCGGAGGGAATGCCAACCGTTTTGGGACCCGAGAGGCCTGTGAGCGCCGCTGTCAACGCCAAGTGGTCCAGGACCAGGGAACAGGTATGGGCCGTCCCCCATCAGATCCAAACCAGACGCTGAGTCAGGAACACTCCAGTCCTGGGCACCTGGGACAGACACCTGGAGCACTCCAGCTGTCAAGTCCCCGCTGGGCCACCATCCATGCCCCTTCCCCATGATCAGAATCTCAGCTCACTCTGCATGCTGCCTGTGTCTGTGTAGCTCAGGCAGCTGGAGTCAGCTCCCAGCCTGCCCTCCCCCTCCCCCCCCCAGGCGCTGCCGGAACTGAGGCCCCAATGCGGAGCTGAAGTTCAGTGTTCCCTGGAGGAGCTGGTGTCTCAGCAGGACTCGACTGTCCCCTCCCTTGGTGCTAGAGGCCCGAGTGCACGTGAGCGTGCACGTGTGTCCGTTATTTCAGTGACTTGGTCCCGTGGGGGAGCCTTCCCCCCTGTGGACAAGCCCCCATTGTGGCTTCTGCCTCCCCGGCAGATGACTCAGTGGGGGGTGGCCGTGGACAGCAGGGCGGACGTGACTGCGGCTGACCCGAGCCTTGACCTAGGCCTGTGATGACTTGGTGCTGATTTGGGGGGGGGGTGCATTAAAGCTGCTGTTTGAAAAGATTCCTGTTATGACTGTTTGGGATGGTGGGGTGGGGCTGGCTTTTCTGGGATGTCAGACCTGTGCTGTCTGGGTGCAAAAGCCCTCTCTCTCTGACCCTGGTCAATTCTCATGCCCAGCTTGTCCCCAGAAAGGGGCAGATTGTGGGTGGGGGTGTGAGGACGTGTCCCAGGGGGTGAGTCATAGGTAAGGGGCTACCTCATGCCAGGAAACATGAGGCAGCTGCCAGCCCTGGGGTCTGAGGGAGATAAAAATGGGGCCTGCAGGGAGGAGAGACACAGCACACCACTGCCTGGCCCAGTGGCAGGCCGCCACACTGGGACATCTCCGCCAGAGAAAGGCCCTGGTAGGACTTGGTCTCAGTGGGGTGGGCAGGATCTTGAGGGTGGGTGGATCTGGGGCTTGGTTGCCAGACGTCTCAGCACTGAGAGACCTGGAGTAAGCCCGTCCCTGCCCCTTTGTCCTGGGCCTACTGCCTGGCTACCCTTCCTTCCTGTCTCCTCTGGATCCTTATGCCCATCGTGCTGCTGTCCGGGCTGGTTTCTGTCTTTTTCTTCCGTTCTTCCTTGATTTTGCTCTATTTCTATCCCATTCACTTCCATATCCCCCACCCCCTCCCCCCTCCATTCCCATCCCTCTCCCATCCCTCTCCACATATTATCTATTTATTACTCTCTGTTTTGGGTTTCTCTGTCTCTTTCTCTGTCTGACTTTCTGAGTCTTCTATTTTTTCTTTTTTTTTTTTTAATTGTTTAAATTATATATCTTTATTTTTATTTTATCTTTATTTTTATTTATTGGATAGAGACAGCCAGAAATGAATAGGGAATGGAGTGGTAAACAGGGAGATACAGAGAGACACCTGCAACACTGCTTTACCACTAACAAAGCTTTCTCCCTGCAGGTGGGGACTGGGGACTTGAACCTGGGTCCTTGCGCATTGTAACATGTGTGCTCAACCAGGTGTGCCACCAGCTCGGCCCCTTTCTTTTGTTTTTAAAGATTTCTTGGGGTAGGCAGGCAGTGATGCATCTGGTTAAGTGCTCACAGATTATTATGTGCAAGGACCCAGGTTCAAGCCTCTGGTCCCCACTTTCAGGGGAAAAGCTTCACAGGTGGTGAAGCAGGGCTGCAGGTGTCTCTCTCTCTTCCTCTCTATCTCCCCCTCCCTTCTCAATTTCTCTGTCTAAATAATAAATAAAAAATATTTTAAAAAATATTTATTTTATTTATTTATTCCTTTTTGTTGCCCTTGTTTTATTATTGTAGTTATTATTGTTGTCGTCATTGTTGGATAGGACAGAGAGAAATGGAGAGAGGAGGGGAAGACAAAGAGGAGGAGAGAAAGACAGACACCTGCAGACCTGCTTCACCGCCTGTGAAGCGACTCCCCTGCAGGTGGGGAGCAGGGGGCTTGAACTGGGATCCTTAGGCCGGTCCTTGCATTTTGTGCCACCTGCGCTCAACTCACTGCGCTACCGCCCTTAAATAAAATAAAATATTTAAAAAGTATTTTTGGGGAGTCAGGCAGTAGTGCAGTGGATTAAGTGCAGGTGGCACAAAGTGCAAGGACCAGCCTAAGGATCCCAGTTCAAGGCCCCGGCTCCCCACCTGCAGAGGTCTCACTTCACAAGTGGTGAAGCAGGTCTGCAGGTGTCTGTCTTTCTCTCCCCCTCTCTGTCTTCCCCTCCTCTCTCCATTTCTCTCTGTCCTATCCAACAACAATGATGACATCAATAACAACAACAACAATAATAACTACAACAACAATGAAAAAAAAAAACAAGGGCAACAAAAGGGAAAATAAATAAATATAAATTTTTTTTAAAAAAAGTATTTTTTAGGGAGTCGGGCTGTTACGCAGCGGGTTAAGCGCAGGTGGCACAAAGCACAAGGACCGGCGTAAGGATCCCGGTTCGAACCCCGGCTCCCCACCTGCAGGGGAGTCGCTTCCCAGGTGGTGAAGCAGGTCTGCAGGTGTCTGTCTTTCTCTCCCCCTCTCTGTCTTCCCCTCCTCTCTCCATTTCTCTCTGTCCTATCCAACAACGACGACAACAACAATAATAACTACAACAATAAAACAACAAGGGCAACAAAAGGGAATAAATAAATAA
The DNA here is from genome assembly GCF_950295315.1 of Erinaceus europaeus. NCBI lineage: Eukaryota > Metazoa > Chordata > Mammalia > Eulipotyphla > Erinaceidae > Erinaceus > Erinaceus europaeus. The sequence continues at coordinate 98,339,429 of NC_080173.1, forward strand.
AATAAAATATTTTTTAAAAAGTATTTTTTAAATCACATATTAGAAAGAGGTTCACATGAGGCATAAAGAAGGAGAGAGTAAAAGGCAGATCAGAGCACCACTCTGGTATACGCAGTGCCAGGAATCAAACCAGGAACCTCAGGCATCAAAGTCCTACCTTCCAGTTGAGCAATCTCCTCAGCTGCTATGACTCTTGTCTGTCCAGCTGAGCACCTGTTGTGCCCAGCTTTTTCTGTCTTATTTCTATTCTATTCTATTCTATTCTATTCTATTCTATTCTATTCTATTCTATTCTATTCATCTATCATCTATTATTTATCTGTTAACTATCCTCTATCTATTATCTATTCTCTATCTATCTATCTATCTATCTATCTATCTATCTTCTATCTATCTCATCTTTATTTCTCTTTGTCCCCATCCGTACCTCTTTCTGTCAGTCCTGCTGTCTTTCCCCTCCTGTCTCTGTCATGGACCTAACCGAGCAGAACTCTATCCTGAGCCTTTTTTCTTCTTGCAGCCTGGCCACACCATGACCAAGTGGGCTCTGCTGGTGCTGACGGCCTTGGCCTTGGGGAGGGCTCTGCCTGTCCCATCGACCTCTGCTCCTGCTCTCCAGTCTTTGCCTCAGATCATTTCCCCGGCCTCTCTCTCCCCCGTGACCTCGAAGAGCCCCTCTGTTCCTTGGGGTCATGCTAGCCCCGGCCCCCGCCCTGGCCCTCGGATTAGTCTCTCACTGGACGTCCCCATCGGCCTGCTGCGGATCTTACTGGAACAGGCCAGGGCGCGGGCTACCAGGGAGCGGGCCACTGCTAATGCTAGAATTTTGGCTCACATTGGCCGCCGCTGAGGCTGAAGGAAGAGGTCCCCGTGCCAGGGCCGCCTTCAGTGAGGGGCTCTGGTGGTCAGAGCAGAGCTGGGCCCGGTGCGTCTGGGTGCCACGCTAAGGGACTCTGCCACAAGGTACCGTTACCACAGCTGAGCCTTCACAGCATCAGTGTCTGGGCAGCCTGAATAACGCCATGTGGGATCTCCAGTAAGTGGAGCTTCACCAGGCCTGGGAGCTTCAGAGACTTACACTCGGGCACTATGATGGAAGGTCACTGCCAGGTGGAGTTGGCTGTGGCCAGAGACCATCTCATGGGTGGAAACCTCAGTGAGGAGCCCAGCACTGCAACTGAGACCAGAGCTTCAGGCCAACCCTGCCCACAGGTCACCCCCTGATGGGGGCCAGCTGAGGGCCACGCACATTCAGCACCCACCCCGGATGGGACAGAGACATCTCCAGGCACTGAGTGTCATCAACAGGAAGTTTGGCTGTGGCAGTCTGGCCTGGGATGGGGGAGGGGGAAGTACACATGTGTGCGTGTGTGTATGCCTGTGCCCCTGACAGCTGTATGTGTGTGTGTGTCTGCATCTGTGCCCCTGACAGCTGTATGTGTGTGTGTATCTGTGCCCCTGACAGCTAGTGTGTGTCTGCATCTGTGCCCCTGACAGCTGTGTGTGTGTGTGTGTGTGTGTGTATCTGTGCCCTGACAGCCTTGTGTGTGTGTGTATGTATTTGTGCCCTGACAGCCGTGAGTGTGTGTGTCTGTATCTGTGCCCCTGACAGCTGTGTGTGTGTGTGTGTGTGTGTATATCTGTGCCCTGACAGCCGTGTGTGTGTGTGTGTGTGTGTGTGTGTGTATCTGTGCCCTGACAGCCGTGAGTGTGTGTGTGTGTCTGTATCTGTGCCCTGACAGCTGTGAGTGTGTGTGTGTGTCTGTATCTGTGCCCTGACAGCCGTGAGTGTGTGTGCGTGTGTCTGTATCTGTATCTGTGCCCTGACAGCCGTGAGTGTGTGTGTGTCTGTATCTGTGCCCTGACAGCCGTGAGTGTGTGTGTGTGTGTGTGTGTGTGTGTCTGTGTCCTGACAGAGTGTGAGCATGAGCAATGTGAAAGCCCGTGCGGAGCTTCAAGGAACGTGTGCTTGTCCTTCACACCTGCGTGAAGCAGGCACAGCACACAGCCAGACTCTGTCCTGCCCACACCCCTCACCCCCAGCCTGGGACACAGAGGAGACGGGGCTCAGGCTGCTGGGACCCCCCTCCTCACTGAACTGTCCTGAGCCAACAAGCTCTCCTTTGCCAACCACCTTGCCTTGTCTTGTCTGCTAAGCAGAGCGATGCCACAAAGTTTGTGTGCCACACTGCGCAGAGACACGTATGCTCTGAGTGGCACACAAACGTGTGGGTCATCAGAGTGCTCAATAAATGTGCGGTGAGAGAATGAGAGCCACGCAGCTGAGTGCACTCGGCAGGGAGGCGCAGGGCTGCTCGCCCGGCTGACCACTGACCGTTGATGTGATGTGGAAGGGGCAGGTTCCCCTCATCTCAGTCCCTGCTTCACTGCTGGAGTGGGGCCTGGCTGGACCACGCGGGCAGGCTTACCTGCACATGGGACAAGAGCTGGGGCAGTGGACACTGGAGTGGCTGGAGATGAGGGCATGTGTGGATGGCTGGGGCAGAAGAGAGCGGACGGGATAGGGGCACTGGTGCGGCTCTCTCCCTGGAAGTGGCCCTGCCTGGGGGGCGGGCCTAAGGCGGGGCTGGGGAGGCCGGGCCACAGGGCGGCAGGGCGGGTTGGGGCTCTCTCCAGAGCCGGAGGGCGGGGTTGCCCGACTCCAAGCTGCAGGGGGCGGCAGCCAAGACCAGTTCGGTTGCAGGATGGACAGAGGCCGGGAAGGAGGCAGCTCCCTGACAGACCCGGGGTCAGGGAGCAACAGGCAGGGTAGGCGCTGTGGGCTGGGAGAGGGTTGGTGGATTGGAGGGAGACCTGGGCTCAGTGGGGTTGGTTACAGAAGGCACGTGTGTGTGTTTGGGGGGGGGTTGTCTCCAGGTATGGGGTGCTCTGGGGGCATCAGTCTGTCAGTGGCCCAAGGAGGGGAACACTGTTGCCTTGCAGGGGAGTGGGGGGGGCAGGGGGGCGGGTGCTGGGCCAAGGGAGAACTATAAATAGCTTCTTCCTCAGGCCCAGGGTGGAGGGACAGTCAGCTGGAGCTGCCAGAGCCCTCCCCTTCTGTCCTTTGCTGGCCTCCAAGGGGTCACGCTCTTCCAGACCCCCTTTCAGGGATTGCAACTGTTTGGTGACATCCAGATGCTCCTTTGGGAAGTTTTTCTTAAACCAGCGCCTACTGTGTGTCGTGTTGGTCCTGAGCTGCTCTCAGCACTTACAGTGTGCTATGTCCCGCTCATGGACCTCTCTGGACCCTGGCTGGCCCTGAGCCACTTTGAGCACCTACTGTGTGCCTTGTGCCAGGCTGGAATCCGTTGGTACAGAGCAGAGTCCTAAGGCTGCTTGGTCACATGACTCCAGACACCCAGTTTGGAACCTCACACCCTCTGTGTGCCCTAGGCCCAGGAGAGGTTGGGGACAGTCCTGGGCTAGAAATGGCCAGAGGAAACTGGAACTCCCCACACCTCCCAGTCGCAGCGGAGGGGAAAGGAGGAGGGAGCCTCCAGGAGAAGGTAAGGGACAGCAGAGTGCAGGGGCCCAGCTGCGGCTGGCCTATCTCTGTCCATGCCCACGTGCCGGGCTCGCTGGCGTGTGTGCACACGTGGCGGTGCTCCTGTGCACTGGTGTGTGTGGCTGTGTGCCTTGACACCTCTTCATGCTGCACACGGTTGCATGGTTCAGTCAGGACTGACTGGGAAGCGTTTGAGCCCCGAGTTGAGGATTAGGGACTCTGTTCGCATGTGCAGCTTGTAGCCCAGCACTTTGCAGGGAGGTCCAGTGGCTGATGCAGAGGGCACCCTGGAAGTGGTCAGGGCCAGGCCTGGCAGATTCATGGTAGGGTGAGGCTGAGGAGATGTGTCCATGGAGTGCAAGCTGGGGTTCCCATTCCCGCACACTTGGAGCAGGAAAACCCACTTTGGGGTGACCCCAGGGAAAAGCCACAAAGGTCAGTTTTCTACTGGGCATCACTGATGATGCCCAGTAGACGCAGAAGCCAGGAGTCTCTGGAGCACATGCACAGGATGGAGGTGGGCTGTATGGTGACGAAGCAGGTGTGGGAGGTGAGGCTTAACCCAGCTAGGCCCATCCTGCACTGCAGGCCTTCTCTCCCTCTTCACTTTCATGCCAGAGAAGCAGCCATAGGAGGGAGACAAAGACTATCTCTGACTTTGGCGAGGGGCCTGGCGTTTGTGGTGCTGACCTGTGGCCTCATGCTGCAGGGGTCCCAGGAGGGTGTGTCTGGGTGAGCGTAGGGTCAGACTGGGCATGAGTGGGAGGCACTGAGCCACCACTGCCTTTCTTGGGAAGTCAGTTCAGACCGCCCTGGCTAACCCCCCCAAGTCTTGACTAACTTTCTGAGGGTTGGGGAAGAGGAAGGGCACGTCTGAGGAGGTGCTGGGTGTCTGTGGATGTTAGAGAAGCCTTTGCAATGAGCACTGTGGGTGGATCAGGTGTGGACGTGCGGTGACTCGGTCTGCAAGATGACAGCTGGCCCGGGATGGCACTTGGAGAGGCCAGCAAACAGACAGGAGAGACAAAAGGATGGGCTTTGGAGAAGTGGCAAGCAGGTGGGTGGCCATGAGGGCCATCCTGCTTGTCAGGAGTTTCCCACAGGTGAGCTCAGAGCTGCTGGGAATGAGCTGGAGGAGGTGGGAGTGGACAGTGGAGAGGGAGGATGGAGAAGGAGGAAGTGGCCTGCTCTTCCTGGACTGGGCATTCCCCAGGGTAGGTAGCATGTGGACCTTCTGCGTCCTCACTTCCTACGAAGTGGGCATGACCTCTGAATCAGAGTCATCTTCAGGGCCCTTGCCAGGCTCTGATGGGCTGGGTTGTAACTTAAGGACTGACACATGGCCAGGAGTGTGGCAGGGAGGGCAGAGGGTGGGGGTGCTACACTGTGGTCCACTAGGACTAGCTTTGTTCTCTGTGTCCCTAGCAGCACCTCCTGGCCGAGCTCACACTGCACAGAGTGACCCTGCTAGGGGACGGGAGGAAGACATGGCTAGAGAGAAGGTGACCTGAGCTCCCACAGGGCTGGACATACACAAAGCCTGGAAAGGCCAGGCTGAGCGGGAGAGCAAAGACAGTGACACAGGTGTTCCTAAACTTCTGGATCTTCCTCTTTTAGATTTATTTACAGGTGTGAGGGCGATCTTGCTGTGACACCTGTTGGCCTATTGATCACCAGGGTTGATTTGGCTGATCTGGCTGGCTAGGCGGGCGTCCCCTTCCTTCCTCAATGCTCCATGTGCGTCCCTCCCGAAGCTGTGCATTTGGTCAAAGAGGACGGCCTTCCCCGAATAGAGACAGACCGGTCTTCGGTCGAGGGTATACGAGTAGCTGAGCTCCCCTGCTAAAACCTCCAAACAAGCTCTCAAGATTTATTTACTGGTGACCCAGGAGGTGGCACAGTGATAAAGTGTTGAATTCACAGACATGAGGTCCTTAGCTTGGCACCACATGAGGCAGAAGCAGCTATGGCCTCTCTCCACCCTCATCCTCAATCTCCCTGTCACCCATGATATATTGTAATTATTTTAAAGAAAAATGCTTTATTTATTTATCTCTTATTTATTTTTTTGCCTCCAGGGTTATCACTGGGGCTCAGTGCCAGCATTACAAATCTACTGCTCCTAGAGGCTATTTTTCCCATTTTGTTGCCTGTGTTGTTGTGGTTGTTGTTGTTATAGTTGTTGTTGTTGGGCAGGACAGAGAGAAATGGAGAGAGGATGGGAAGACAGAGAGGAGGAGAGAAAGATAGACACCTGCAGACCTGCTTCACCACTTGTGAGGTGACCCCCTGCTGGTAGGGAGTTGGAGGCTCGAACCAGGATCCTTTCACCAATCCTTGCACTTTGTGCCATGTGCACTTAACCCGCTGTACTACTGCCCAGCCCCCAAATGTTTTATTTTTATGAGACACACACACACACACACGCACACACACACACCCCAAACTACTGCTCAGCTCTGGTATCTGGTGGTGCCAGGGATCAAAATTGGGGTCTCAGGTGTGCAAGGCCAGTGCTCAACTGCTGAATATCTCCCTGTCCTGTGGATGTTTCTTGACTTTTTTAGAAATAAGAGAGATGAATAATGTAAGAAATGATAGTATGGGGCTCGGGGAGATAGCATATAGTTATGCAAAAAGACTCTCATGCTGAGCTGCACTCTGGTTAAAAAAAAAAAAAGAAAGAAATGATAGTACTAACATGCTTTAGAATGTGTTTTTCAGACAACGGCTTATTTAATCTATGCCAATAAGACTAGTGATATGTGCACTCTATTTTCCTGAGGAAGAAACCAAGCTTATTAAAAAATACATGTAAATGGGAGTCGGGCGGTGGTGCAGCGGGTTAAGCGCACGTGGCACAAAGCGCAAGGACCGGCCTAAGGATCCCGGTTCGAGCCTGTGGCTCCCCACCTGCAGGGGAGTCGCTTCACAGGTGGTGAAGCAGGTCTGCAGGTGTCTGTCTTTCTCTCCCCCTCTCTGTCTTCCCCTCCTCTCTCCATTTCTCTCTGTCCTATCCAACAGTGACTACAATAATAAAACAAGGGCAACAAAAGGGAATAAATAAATATTAAAAAAATAAAAATAAATACATGTAAACATAGTATTTCAAACTTAACTGGACAATAAAATCCTGGAAGGAGGAATAATATACTGCTGGGGCTTGGTGAGTTCCAAGAGAGTTTGGTTACAAGGTCCTGCTCCTGTACCCTGGGTGGCTTGGGGTTTGGCTGAGTTCCCCAGCTGTTAAGGCAGAAGGGAACAGCATCAATTTGGAGATTTGTCTTGTGTGCCTTTCTTTAAGTGATAACTTATTTATTTATTACTTGATAGAGACAGAAAGAAGTTGACAGGGAAGGGGAAGAGACAGAGAGACACCTGCAGCCCCGCTTCACCACTCATGAAGCTTTCCCCCTGCAGGTGGGGATCCGTGGCTTGAACCCGGGTCCTTGTGCACTGTAATGTGAGCATTTAACCAGGTGTGCCACCGCCTGCTCCGCCCCCCCGCCCCCGTGTGCTTGTTTATGGATAAAGGAGCTTTGGGCCGGGGACATACCATAATGGTAAAGCAAAAAGGCTCTCCTGGCTGAAGCCCTGGGGTTTAGTCCTCCGCACCACCATAAGCCAGATCTGAGCAGTGCTCTGATTTAAAAAAAGAAAAGAAAAAAAGGTTAGGGTTGTGACAGGTGCCAGGGAGTTGACAGCCAGAATGATGGGCGGTGACCAACCAAATCCTGCGGTGCTGGGGGCCCTGCTCTATTGCATGCAAACCCTGCCCTCCCTTCTGGGGGTCCCGAGTCGCTGGACTGGCACCCCAGTGTCCTGGGGCTGCAGAGCCCAGAGCGAGGTCTGTAAGGCAGAGCTGCCGGGCGCAGACTGCGGCGCTTCGGCGGAGCTGGGCATGCGCATCCCGAGGGCGGCTAGGCGATTGGCGCATGCGTGGTCGGGACCCTCCCCAGCGGGGGCGGGGCTTGCCCACCAGGGGGCGGTGCCTGTGGGAGCGGGGCTGACGTCATCGCGCCGTGTGGAGGGGCGGGGCCTCCAGTGGCCCGAGGCGGCCCGGCGGCCGACCGCCCGACCTCGCCCGGCCGCAGGATGGCGTCCCCGCGGGAGCTGACTCAGAACCCCCTGAAGAAGATCTGGATGCCGTACAGCAACGGCCGGCCGGCTCTGCACGCCTGCCCGCGCGGCGGTGAGGCGGGTCCGCGGGGAGGGAGGGGCGGGCGGTGGTCGCAGGTGGGGAGCCCGGGACAGGTGAGGCGGCGGGAGCCGAGCAGGTGCGGCGGGCGGGACGCGGGGCCCGGGCAGGGGCTGCACCCGGGTCCGGGCTGTGCTGCCCACGGAGCCACCTGGCCTCCAGGACCTCGGGGCCGAGCAGGGGCGCGTCGCCAGGGGCGGGGGGGCCCACACCTTGGCCCTCATCACTCGCCTCTGGGCCCGAGTCGGTGTATTTTAATTTATTTTTTGACAGGGGCCGTCAGCGCCCCCCGCGGGTCCCCCGGACCTGGACCCTCTAGCTCGGAGCCCCCCCCCCCTCCCGCCCGCCACTTCAGTGAGTTTTGGGAGGATGTCAGCGATGTGCAGATGTGACCAGGAGAGGGACAGGGTGCCGTGCTTCTTCTGCCTTTAAAGAGAAACGTATTTGGTTTCGTTATATGAAAAAAGAAAGACAGATAGAGCACGCCACTCGGGTCCGTGCTGCACCAGGGACCGAACCAGGACCCTCTGGCCTGCAGACCCACGGCTGGGTCAGGTAGGAGGCTCGCTGGAGGTTGCGGAGCTTTCCTGAGTGCTGACTTCTCTGACTGTCCATGTGCCAGTGAGATGAATCTGCACCCTTTTTATTGGGCGGGGGGAGCCGCCTGGGCGGGGGAGGACAGGAGTAGCTGAAACATTGTAACGAACTTGCCCATCGGACAGGATCTCGGAGAACATCATCTGCTAGCAGCCACAGAGATATGGAAATGGAGATAAGGAGATGGTGTGAGGCGCGAAGGTCTCCCCGTACTCCTGCGCTCTGCACGATAAGGGAGAGGACAGGAGAGGACTTAGTGCTTGAGGTACTTTGAGGCGACCCGGGGCCTCTGCTTTGAGCAGGACGTCAGTGTGCGAGCTGGGCTGTGTCCCTTGCCACACTCTCCTGTGTCACGGCCTTGACCTTGGTCTCCCTGGGGGCAGCGGCGGTGGTCTGATGGGGCTCTTTGCCTGGGACACCGGCTTGCTCCTCAGTGCTGACTGGGGGGTGGTAGCTGTTGCTGCATAAAATGGGAGGAGCAAGAACCTGGACTTTGGAGGCCAGCACCCTCAGGCTGCATCGTGGCTCAGCCGGGTGACCTGGGCCCAGGAGCCGACCCACTAGTTTCTCACCTGAGCAGTGGAGACAGCTGCGGTCTGGCTCCATGAAGCTGCTGGGGGCCGCGCCAAGCAGGGGCCCCATAGATGGTGGCAGGTGATTTTGTAATGTCACCCCTGATGCTCCTTGCTTGCTTCCTCTAAGCTGGGAATTGAAGAGTCAGCTTTGAACCGACCTCCCTTACAAGATCTGAGGCCTCCTATGGGAGGGGATCTGCCCGTGGGGCAGGGCCTTTCTTACCTCCCTTGGGGCAGGGGCTGTGTTTCTCTAAATTCCAAGAATGGGGCTTGGTGCATTACTATCTGGACTTCATAGTGGTGGGTCAGTGGGTTGGCTTCCTGGGGGAGGAAGACCAAAGATGGGAACTGGGTAGGGGTGGAGGAAGGCAGTGTCATACCCAGTTAAGTGCACATACTACCAAAGCCCAGGTACCCAGGTTCCAGCTGCAGGAGGGACACTTCATGAGCGGTGAAGCAGGTCTGCAGGTATCTATCTTTCTCTCCCAATCTCTGTCTTCCCTGGCTTTTCAGTTTTTTTTCTGGCCCATTCAATTAAAAAAAAGAAAGTGTGGGGGGGGGGCTGGGTGGTGGTGCAGCGGGGTAAGCACACATGGCATAAAGCACAAGGACTGGCACAAGGATCTCGGCTCAAGCCCCGGCCCCCCACCTACAGGGGGGTCGCTTCACAGGTGGTGAAGCAGGTCTGCAGGTGTCTTTCTCTCCCCCTCTCTGTCTTCCCTTCCTCTCTCTATTTCTCTCTGTCCTATCCAACAACAACGACAACAATAATAACAACGATAAGCAACAAGGGCAACAAAAGGGGGAAAATGGCCTCCAGGAGCAGTGGCTTCATAGTGCAGGCATCGAACCCCAGCAATAACCCTGGAGGCAAAAAGAAAAAAGGTAAAAATGACGGTTGGGACCGTTGGATTCTAAGTGCTGGCACTGAGCTCCAGTGACAACCCTGGTGTCAATAAAAAAAATAAATAGTTAAAAACAAACAACAAAACAAAGATGAGAACTGCAAATTGTGTTGGTTTGGGGCTCAGGCTAGAGTCTCAGTGTTCCCACCCAGGATAGAATAAGCAGTGAATCAACAGGACCAAGCTGGCCTCCCACCTGCTGGGGGGCCGCCTGGGAAGGCTTGAGACTGTGGTAGGTGGAGAGTCAGCCCACCACATGGTCAGGAGCCTTGTCTCCAGCTTCCCGGAGCCCACGAGGCTGGTTGGCTGAGGGAAGGCCCCCTCTGCCTCCACTCCATCCCCGTTCTTTCCCCTTAGAATCACTCAGGAGGGCCTGGGGGATCTTTACCTTCCTCATCATTGGCCCCCAGTTCTGACCTGGAAGAACTCTGGGGGAATTAGCAGAAGATGAAGTAGGGGAAACAGGGAGAATGGCAAAAAGGATAATTAAAAAAAAATTAAAGATTTATTTAATAAAAAGAAAGAGAGCAAGGGAGAAATGGAGTATCACTCTAGGATATGTGGTGCTGGGCTGTTGGACTCAGGACCTTCTACCTGCGAGTCCTGAACTCCACCACTGAGCCACCTCCCTGGTCCCCACAGTAACTTGATGTGTGGCCAGGTGCCGTGGCTCTGTTATCTCATGTGTTTATGAACAGGTGGGTAGCTGGGGAGGGCCGTCTTACTGGGCGGGGATAGTGGGTCACCGTATAGTTGTTGACACAAGGTATAACTTCTCATCTCCCCAGGACACGAGTCTACAGAGCAACCCGGTGATTTTCACCATCAGGCACCAGGCACAGGACCCCAACCCTCCCCACCTTCCCCGGAGTCCTTTGCTTTGGTGCAGTGCCCCACATCTGGTCTGTTTCTGTCCTTATCTTTGACAAATGAGATCGTCCGGTATTCGGCTTTCTCTGTTTTAATTTATCTCACTTAACCATGATTCCTTCAAGTTCCACCCAAGATGTGGCAAAAGAGATGATTTAATTATTTTGATTTAATTATTTTTAGCAGCTGAGTAGTATTCCATTGTATACAGACCACAGCTCTCTCAGCCGCTCATCTGATGGTGGTTGCTTCTAAGTTTGGGCTATTACTACATGTGCCGCTATGAATAGGTGTGCATAGACTCTTTGATTTAGTTAAATTTTCTTTTCTTTTCCTTTTTTTTTGCCTCCAGGGTTGTCACTGGGGCTTGGTGCCTCCACTGCTCCTGGAGGCCATTTTTCCATTTTGTTGCCCTTGTTGTTACTGTTGTTATCATTGTTGTCGGATAGAACAGAGAAATGGAGAGAGGAAGGGAAGACAGAGAGGGGGAGAGAAAGATGGACACTTGCAGACCTGCTTCACCGCCTGTGAAGCAACCCCCCTGCATGTGGGGAGCCAGGGGCTTGAACCAGGATCCTTGTGCTGATCTTTGTGCTTTGTGCCATGTGCGCTTAACCTGCTGTGCTACCACCTGACACCCCTAATGTTTGACATTCTCACAGGTATGAAGTGTTTTTTTTTTTTTTTTTTTGTTTTTTTTTATCAGAGCACTGATCAGCTTTGGTTTGTAGTATGGGGGATTGAACCTGGGATTCAGAGCCTCTGGCATGAGACTCTCTTTGCATAACCATTATGCTATCTACCCCCACTCTCTTTGTTGTGTGTGTCAGAATTAGTGGATCTCTTCTTTAGTGAAAATTCTATGTCCTCTCCCTATTTTTTTAAAAAAAGAAAGTAGCTTTATTATTTATTTATCTATTATCAGAGAGACAGAAATGGGGCGGGGGTAGTAGATAGCATAATGGCTATGCAAAGTGACTCTTATGCTTGAGGCTGGCTCCAAAGTCTCAGGTTCAATCCTTTGTGCCACCATAAGCCAGAGCTGAACAGCGCTCTGGTAAAAAAAGAAAGAAAAGAAAAGAAAAAGGAATAAGGAGTGAACAAGAATAGAGGGAGAAAGAAGGTGAGGGAGATAGCATAATGGTTATGCAAAAGAGACTCTCACGAGTCCCAGGTTCAACCCCCTGCACCACCATAAATCAGAGCTGAGCAGTGCTCTAGTATTTTTTTTTAATATTTATTTATGTATTTATTCCCTTTTGTTGCCCTTTTTTATTGTTGTTGTTATTGATGTCGTAGTTGTTGGATAGGACAGAGAGAAATGGAGAGAGGAGGGGAAGACGGGGAGAGAAAGACAGACACCTGCAGACCTGCTTCACTGCTTGTGAAGCGACTCCTTTGCAGGTGGGGAGCCGGGGGCTCGAACTGGGATCCTTACAAGTGCTATAGTATTTTAAAGAGAGAATGAGGGACTGTAGCACTGCTTTACCACTTGTGAAGTGGGCCCCCTGCAGGTGGGGACCAGGGTCTTCATTTGTTGGATAGAGAAAGAGAGAGAAACTGAGGTGACAGGGGAGGTAGAGAGGGAGAGAGAGAGAGAGCTGCAGCAGCCCTCTTCCCCTCTGCAGGTGGGGCCAGGGGCTGGGCCTGTGACATGTATGTCCTACCAAGTTTGCTACCACGCGGACCCTGTGAGTTCTCTGTGTCTTGGTATGGCATGTAGAGACCCCCATTCTGTTTTTGGTAATGATTCCTTTTGACGTACAGAAGCTTTTCAGTTGGGTTTAGTCTTAACTGGTTTATTTTTTGTTTGTTTTTCATGCTGTTGGAGTTGAGTTGTAGAAAACAGTAGTGTTTTCGTCTGTGTATCTGATAGCTTCTGGTCTAATGTCTATTGGAGTTGAGTTATTATTATTTTTTTATTTTACATTTGATAGGACAGAGAGAAATTGAGTGTGGAGGGGGGTGATTGATGGACAAACAGACAGACGGTGAGAGACCTGCAGACCTGCTTCACCGCTTGTGAAGCTTTCCCCCTGCAGGTGGAGACCAGGGGCTTGAACCTGAGTCCTTGTGCACTGCAATGTGTGCGCTTAGCCAGGTGCACCGCCACCTGGCCCCTCTGGAGTTGGATCTTGTACACGGAGCTGTTAATCCAGGTGGCAGGTGATAACGCCCTGGCTTAAGCACACACGTGAAGCACCAGGACCTGCCTATAATCGTTGCCAGGAGTTGCCACCTACACCACTCAGGGTGAAGGCACCTTGCCACCCCATGTCTCCACTTAGAATTTCCCTGTATTGGGGGCCAGGTGGGTTAAGCATAGTGGGTTAAGCACATGTGGCGCAAAGTGTAAGGACTGGCCTAAGGATCCCAGTTCGAGCTCCTGGCTCCCTACTTGCAGGGGGTTTGCTTCACAAGTGGTGAAACAGGTCTGCAGGTGTCTGTCTTTCTCTCCCCCTCTCTGCCTTCCCCTCCTCTCTCAATTTCTCTCTGTCCTGTCCAACAATAACAATAATAGCAACAAAATGGTCTCTAGGAGCAGTGAATTCATAGTGTAGGTACTGAGCCCCAGCGATAACCCTGGAGGCAAAAAAAGAAAAGAAAAGAAAGATGTGTTAGTCCTGTTTTAGTCTTCTGAATGTTCTGACCCAGTTTTCTCAGCACCAATTGTCAAAGAGACTCTCCTTTCTCCATTTAATGTACTGGGGCCCCTTGTCAAAAATTAGTTGTCAGTAGGTATGGGAGAAAGGGCAGTTTTGATGGCTATTTTTGAGAACTGCTCAACTGTGGTTTGTGGTGGGATTGAACCTGGAAGACTCAGGTGTGAAAATATTTTACATAACCACTGTGCCATCGTGATGGCTTTTCTTAGCCAAAAGATGGCCAGACTCTCCTTGCTTATATGACTAGTATATGAGCAGGACAATAAAATTCCTCCTGAATAAGACCGTGATGCCAGGTTGCTTCATGTTATTTTATCTTGTAAAGTTTTATTTCTCTTAAAAAGAGAGGGAGGAGAGAGAGAGAGAGAGAAATACACATACAGAGCACCACTCCCGCGTCTGTAGTGTCCGGGTCAACCAGGAGCCTCAGGCATGCAGTTTCTGACACTCCACCAGCTGAGCTAGTCCCCAAACACACTCTGTGTGATTCTGAAGAGTTTCCCTTTCTTGATTTGTGCGAGCTCAGAGCAGGAGCAGTTCAGGAATCTGTTCTGGACCCCCCCTCCAGGGGCTGGTGGTAGCCTCGTTGGTGACCCCTGCAGGAGGGAACACTGCCCAGCAGCAGTAGTTGCTGTGTCAGCCTTCTGGACCTAAGCACACGTACAGGAAAAGGAGCTGGCCAGGGAGTTCTGAGCTCCTTGGTCATGTGCTCAGTGTTCCGAGGGGTGCCCGGTGTTGCTCAGGACCCAGAGCCGCACGTGAGCTGTACCTGCTCCCTGCCCCCTGCCCCTGCAGCTGGGTCTCAGTGTCCCCCCACCAGGACTTCCCCAGCCCAGTGTTTCGCTGTTGTAAACAGAGCTGTCTCAAATACCCTTGTACTTTGCTTTTTCGGTCTGGGTCATTTCCTTAGAAGTTTATCTTGAAGAACAGAGGTAAAAGGTGATTTATTGCTGTTATTCAGTGTCCAGGCCTCCATACTGCCCTGCCTGCCTGCTGTGACTGCCCAGGGGTCGGGAAGAAAGGCTGCGGCCAAGTGCCTGGGAGGAGGCCAGGACCGTCCTGGGAAGAGAGAATATGAAGGGGCTCTGAGGGTGTGGAAGGCCCTGCAGGGAACAGTGTGTCAGGGCGACTTTGTGAAAGCCGATGATCTGCCCTCCCTCTGCCGGCCCAGCAATTGTGCAAACGCTGCTCCTGGTGTCAGAGGCCTGCAGGATGTGGGGCCTTGCCTCACTTCACTCTGAGTTGGGCCAATTCTGAGGTTTTTCTGCAAGCTTCCTCAATCTCGCGCACCACCAGTATACCTTCTGTGGGATCCTCTTCCTATCTCCCCTTGGTCTCACTGTTGCTCAAGGCTTTGTGCAGAAGCAGCGGGACCCCCATAAACAAGTGGGGTCCTTCCTTTTCTGCAGGGCCTCCCTGGAGACAGGCAGGGGCCTCTGTCCTCCATGCCCCATGGTGTCAGTGCCCAGGTGCTGGCAGGGGACACAGCCTCCCGGGAAGTGCCAAAACTGTCATGGGGAGATGGTGTGGGATCTCGCTAAGGGATTATTATTCAGGAGGACACCTAGGCCCAGACTTGCTCAGAAGTGTTAATAGGACTGTCTGACTCCTGCCGGGGCAGCTTAGGGGCAGGGCCCAGTGCTCTATCTGTTGAAAAGACCCCTTGCAGAGTCACGTGGGTAAAGGAGGTTGCAAGGAGGGGCGGGGCAGGGCCCGACATCTCATCCCTCAGCTGGCTGTGGGCTCACCTGCACACGCACTGAGGGCAGTGAAAGGGGGGCTTTCTGTGGCTTCAGAGCTGAGCCATGCCGTCCACGGCACATCTGTCCGAACAGGCCAGGGACTGGTGGCCGAGGCCTGTGCCCAGCCCCATCCCTCCTCCAGTGACAGCAGCGTCTCTGACTGGCATCTTGAGCCAGTGGCGTATGGGATGGCAGTGACTGGGCCACCGGGAGAATTTGTCCAGCGCCTGGTGGCTGACACTCCGCTGGGCGTCGCGCTCCCTCCCTCCCCATTCCTGCCTGGTGGCCGCTGTTGCAGGTTTGGGGCCTCGTGCATGGTTTCGTGTCTCTATTCAGATAGAGAGACACGCTAGCACCTCCGCTGGGCTAGGTTCAGATCTGGGTTGTGTACATGTCAAGACACATGCTGTGCCCCATGAGCCGTCACGATCTATTTTGTGAGAGAGAGCAAGGCCAAGGACATGTGTGTGTGGTGCCAGGGATGGGGCTAGGGACCTCGCACAGCGACTCTGCTGGAACCCCCTCACCAGCTCCGTGCCAGACCGCAGGCTCCCAGATGGTTTGGGTGCTATTGGCCTGTCCCGTGCGCCAGTGCTCTTCCGGGCAGAGCCAGCTGTCCCTGAGGTGACTGGGCCTGAAGGAGACTGTGGCAGGCGGCTTCAGAGAAGACTCGCTTCTGAGTGGAGCCTCGAATGAAGATATTTCACCCCCGGGTGGGGTAGGTAGCGGGCCTGAAGACTCGAACTGATGATCGGGGTGAAGGGGTAGACACTGGAGGGCCGGTGGGCCACAGAATACCTCGCCGGCTTCGGCTCTGGTCTGCTTGCGGGGTTTGACGGGTGGGGAGGGAGGCACAGCCTCACATCTGTGCTGTGCAGCAGCAGAAGGCTGCTGAGGTGGCACCGTGCTTGCTGGCGTGTAGACAGACCCGGAGGTGGGTGCAGGCCAGCTCCGGGCGAGACCAGGACGGGGGGCTGCTCCAGCAGCTGTCTGACACAGGAGGCTCCAAGACTCATCTGGAACAGCGGTGGCCGAGGCAGGGCCTGCCCTGGTCTGACGCTCTGCTCTTCTTTCAGTCTGTGTGACCGACTGTCCCGGTCTGACGCTCTGCTCTCCTTTCAGTCTGTGTGACCGACTGTCCCTGGTCTGACGCTCCGCTCTCCTTTCAGTCTGTGTGACCGACTGTCCCTGGTCTGACGCTCCGCTCTCCTTTCAGTCTGTGTGACCGACTGTCCCGGTCTGACGCTCCGCTCTCCTTTCAGTCTGTGTGACCGACTGTCCCGGTCTGACGCTCCGCTCTCCTTTCAGTCTGTGTGACCGACTGTCCCTGGTCTGACGCTCTGCTCTCCTTTCAGTCTGTGTGACCGACTGTCCCTGGTCTGACGCTCCGCTCTCCTTTCAGTCTGTGTGACCGACTGTCCCGGTCTGACGCTCCGCTCTCCTTTCAGTCTGTGTGACCGACTGTCCCTGGTCTGACGCTCTGCTCTCCTTTCAGTCTGTGTGACCGACTGTCCCTGGTCTGACGCTCCGCTCTCCTTTCAGTCTGTGTGACCGACTGTCCCTGGTCTGACGCTCCGCTCTCCTTTCAGTCTGTGTGACCGACTGTCCCGGTCTGACGCTCCGCTCTCCTTTCAGTCTGTGTGACCGACTGTCCCGGTCTGACGCTCCGCTCTCCTTTCAGTCTGTGTGACCGACTGTCCCTGGTCTGACGCTCCGCTCTCCTTTCAGTCTGTGTGACCGACTGTCCCGGTCTGACGCTCCGCTCTCCTTTCAGTCTGTGTGACCGACTGTCCCGGTCTGACGCTCCGCTCTCCTTTCAGTCTGTGTGACCGACTGTCCCTGGTCTGACGCTCTGCTCTCCTTTCAGTCTGTGTGACCGACTGTCCCTGGTCTGACGCTCCGCTCTCCTTTCAGTCTGTGTGACCGACTGTCCCTGGTCTGACGCTCCGCTCTCCTTTCAGTCTGTGTGACCGACTGTCCCTGGTCTGACGCTCCGCTCTCCTTTCAGTCTGTGTGACCGACTGTCCCGGTCTGACGCTCCGCTCTCCTTTCAGTCTGTGTGACTGACTGTCCCTGGTCTGACGCTCTGCTCTCCTTTCAGTCTGTGTGACCGACTGTCCCTGGTCTGACGCTCTGCTCTCCTTTCAGTCTGTGTGACCGACTGTCCCTGGTCTGACGCTCTGCTCTCCTTTCAGTCTGTGTGACCGACTGTCCCGGTCTGACGCTCTGCTCTCCTTTCAGTCTGTGTGACCGACTGTCCCTGGTCTGACGCTCTGCTCTCCTTTCAGTCTGTGTGACCGACTGTCCCTGGTCTGACGCTCTGCTCTCCTTTCAGTCTGTGTGACCGACTGTCCCGGTCTGACGCTCTGCTCTCCTTTCAGTCTGTGTGACCGACTGTCCCGGTCTGACGCTCTGCTCTCCTTTCAGTCTGTGTGACTGACTGTCCCTGGTCTGACGCTCTGCTCTCCTTTCAGTCTGTGTGACCGACTGTCCCTGGTCTGACGCTCTGCTCTCCTTTCAGTCTGTATGACCAACTGTCCCACGCTCATTGTCATGGTGGGCCTGCCTGCCCGGGGCAAGACCTACATTTCCAAGAAGCTGACTCGCTACCTGAACTGGATTGGCGTGCCCACTCGGGGTGAGGTTTGGCGTTCCCCCCACCCCAGGGATGCCGGTTGGGCTTTTTGGGGGGCGGAGGAGGGGGAGGAGGGGAGAGCGGTGCTGCTGGCAGACCCGGTGTGGCGCAGGGTGAGAGTTGAGGGGTAGCTGTTTCATGACAGCCTCTGCTCTCCCACAGAATTCAATGTTGGCCAGTATCGCCGTGACATGGTCAAGACCTACAAATCTTTTGAGTTTTTCCTTCCAGACAATGAAGAGGGCCTGAAAATCAGGAAGTAAGTGAATATTTTATTTCTAGAAAATAGGTGGTGCTGCCCTGGGGCTATGCCAGCGTAACCCTCAACTCAGGACAGATGGCGCCCGGGCCCAGGGGTCTGGTGGTTTTGGGACAGGAGGGACCGTGTGTAGTGGGGGGGGTCCTTAATGAGCCCTTGATAGGGAAGGAGGGGCTGATGGGGGTTTAGCCAGGGCAGGGCAGGGCTGTGCTCCATGGAGTGGGCTCCAGTGGGAGGAGTCCCAGTCACTGTGGGGATACTGCTCTCAGGAATGCCCCCACACCTGCTCACAGACCCAGAGGATCAAGCCCAACCCCTTGCCCCAGGATGAGGCCTCCCGTGTGCTTGGAGGCTCTTGGCGCCCTGTTGGATTGTGTGAATAGACTTGACTTTTGCTTTGAAATGGCCTTCATGCGTGTGTGTGTGTGTGTGTGTGTGTATGTGTGTGTGTGTGTTGGGGGGGCGGTTGGGTGACAGTCGTCCTCCTGCTGTTATTCCTGGCATGAAAGTTTGCATAAGGTCCTCTCTAATCCAGCCTTGAACTGAGTGCTTTGTCCAGAGAAGCTGAATTCTTCTTAGCACTTGCTGAGGAATCAGCAAACTTCCTTGCCAGCTCAGGTGGCAGAGGCCTGCTCTAGGCCCAGCCCCCGTGGCAAGGCCTTGAGGAGAGGTGCCGCCCGGATCAAGTCCAACCCCAGACCAGAAGGTTCCCACGTGCCGCAGCCCGCTGGGCACTAGACTGCTTGCACCCTCACTGACCAGCAGGGGGCAGGGGCTCCTCACAGTGGGGCTTGGCCCTTTAGCCATGCTTTGCTGGGCCGAGGGGCGGGGAGTCTGATCTTGAGCTCCTGGAGGTACAGTTGTGAGCGAAGCTTGAGGCTGGACGCTCTGGTGATGACTGACTTAGACTACAGGGCGACATGGGAACTCTGTGTGCATCACTCACTCCTCTCCAGCCCCTTGCGGTGAAGACACTGAGGGCTAGAACAAGTCACTCTGACGCCCTGTGCTGAAATCTCAGCCCACCTGCCACTAGAAACTTTGTGCTTTTTGAGGGGGGCCCGGCGGTGGCACACCTGGTTAAGTACTCACATTACAGTACGCAAGGACCTGGGTTCAAGCCCCAGGTCCCCACCTGCACGGGGACAGCTTCAGGAGTGGTGAAGCAGGGCTGAAGGTGTCTCTCAGTCTCTCTTCCTCTCCTTATCCCCCATTTCAATTTCTGTCTCTATTTAATAATAAAGATATATTTTTTTAAAAAGGTGCTGTTTGTCATTCTGCCAGTACCCAGTTGACAGGTCAAAGGCCAGAACAAGTACAGACTCTGTGACAGCCTCGGGCAGCAGCAGCATTGACCAGTTTGTCTGGTCTTCCCTGAGTGGGCGGTGGACCGCATGCTGTTGCTGCTGGGACTGAGGTCAGAAAGTAGAATTCCGGGGGTCAGGCGGTACACAGCGGGTTAAGCACACGTGGCGCAAAGCGCAGGGACCGGCATAAGGATCCCGGTTCGAGCCCCCGGCTCCCCACCTGCAGGGGAGTCGCTTCACAGGCGGTGAAGCAGGTCTGCAGGTGTCTGTCTTTCTCTCCCCCTCTCTCTGTCTTCCCCTCCTCTCTCCATTTCTCTCTGTCCTGTCCAACAACAGCATCATCTATGACAACAATAATAATAACCACAACAATGATAAAACAACAGGGGCAGCAAAAGGGAAGAAAAAAACAGCCTCCAGGAGCAGTGGATTCGTGGTGCAGGCACCGAACCCCAGCGATAACCCTGGAGGCAAAAAAAAAAGAAAAGAAAGTAGAATTCCTGGGCTCACTCAGGGTTTGGAACTAAAGGCAGGCTTGTCTGAATCAGAAGCATTTGTGGAAGAATAAAAGAGTTGGCGTTCCTAGGGCCCTCCAGCCCCTCCACTCGTCCCAGATAGGAGTGTGGGGACTCAGGGAGGTTGTGGAGCTAGTGCAGGGGCCACCAGCAGGAACAGAGGCCCTGGCAGCAGAAGCTGGACCTCTCTGCAGGTGCGCCGTTTGCCTCTCTTACAAAAGCACCAGACAGGGGCTTTCAGAGCCTGGGGCTGGCCCCAGGCCCATTCCCATCACTCAGGCCAAACAAAGTGGCTGCCTGACAAAGTGGAAGGAAAAGAGGGGAACATCTATTTATTTATTTATTTATTTGTTTGTTTGTTTGTTTGTTTTTTACCAGAACACTGCTCAGCTCTGGCTTAATGGTGGTGCAAGGGATCGAACCTGGGACTTTGAAGCCTCAGGGATGACAGTCTGTTTGTATAACCATTATGCTATCTACCCCTGCCCAAGAGGAAAATATTTTTAAAAGTCTGGGAAGAGAAGGCTGCATCTCCCAGAAGCCCAGGGACTCACATGTGTGCCCAACCCAGTGCAAGGACTCATGCAAGGATCCCTGTTCGAGCCCCTGGCTCCCCACCTGCAGGGGAGTTGTTTCACAGGCGGTGAAGCAGGTCTGCAGGTGTCTGTCTTTCTCTCCCTCTCTCGCTCCATTTCTCTCTGTCCTATCCAACAACAGAAATGGAAAAAATGGCCTCCAGGAGCAATGAATGGATTTGTAGTGTAGTTACTGAGCCCCAGTGATAACCCTGGAGGCAATTTTTTTTTTTTTTTTTTTTTTTTACCAGAACACTGTTCAGCTCTGGCTTGTGGTGGGTAGTGGTGCAGGGGATTGAACCTGGGGCTTTGGGGACTCAAGTGTGGAAGTCATTTTGCATAACCATATGTTATCTCCCTGCATGGGGTTCCTTAAATAAAAGGGGGTGGGATAACATACTAGTTATGCAAAAGGCTTTTATGCCTGAGGCTCCGAGGTCCCAGGTTCAGTTCCCAGCACCACCACAACCCAGGGCTGAGCAGTGTGCTGGGAGGGGAAAAAAAAAAGTGAGCCAGTGAAATAGCTTACTGGGATAGTATGCTACATTTATATATTTATTTGTTTGTTTCTTACCAGTATACTGCTCATCTCTGGCTTATGGTGGTATAGGGGATACCTGATACCTCAAAGCTTCAGACGTGAGTCTCTCTGCATAACCATGATGCTAGCCACCCCGAGACAGTGTGCTGCTTTGTTCTAGCCTGGCCTCAGCTGCATCGAAGGAAGCTTCAGTGCTGTATTCGCTTTCACTCTCTCTCTGCCTTTTTGCCCCTATCTAAAACTAACTAACTGAATAAACATCTAAAAAGAGACTTACCTGTTTATTAGTGAGAGTAAGGCAGAGCGGCCCTC
The DNA here is from genome assembly GCF_950295315.1 of Erinaceus europaeus. NCBI lineage: Eukaryota > Metazoa > Chordata > Mammalia > Eulipotyphla > Erinaceidae > Erinaceus > Erinaceus europaeus. The sequence continues at coordinate 98,360,631 of NC_080173.1, forward strand.
TGGCCCGAAGCCTCGAGCATGCAAATCCTCTGCCCAGCTGCTGCTCCAAGCAGGATGGTGAGAGACGCCCACCACTCAGGAAATCCTGAGGGCTTTGTTTCTCTTCCTTTCCCAGTGTGGCGCCAGGGACAGCGGATCTAGAGCCTCAGGTGTGCTTGTCAGTGCTGAGCCGCCTCCCAGCCCAGCTTAGTCTCAGAGGGAGAGCGGAGCCCCTTCACACTCAGCATCTTCTCGTTGCTCTCGTGTGCACCCGCCGAGCAAGCCTCATGCTGGCGAGGAAGGCAGCCTCTGAGCTGAGCTACCTCCCAGACCCTTCTTTTTTCTTTCTTTTAGAAAAATTTATTTTCTTGTCCCTGCTTGCAGGGGCCAGGGGTGGGGATGGGGGGAGGACTCATGACCAGTGGAGTAAGGCTGCGTATGTCTCTCCTCTCTTCTCTCCTCTCTCCACCTCTCACCATCTATCAAAAGGGAGAAAAGAAAAGAAAAGAAAAGAAAAGAAAAGAAAAGAAGGGGGGTCGGGCGGTAGCACAGCGGGTTAAGTGCACATGGCGTGAAACTCAAGGACCGGCATAAGGATCCCGGTTCGAGCCCCCGGCTCCCCACCTGCAGGGGAGTCTCTTCACAGGCGGTGAAGCAGGTCTGCAGATGTCTGTCTTTCTCTCCCTCTCTGTCTTCCCCTCCTCTCTCCATTTCTCTCTGTCCTATCCAACAATGACAACATCAATAACTACAACAATAATAACTACAACAATAAAACAAGGGCAACAAAAAAGGAAAATAAATAAAATATTTAAAAAAGAAAAGAAGCAGCCGCCAGGAGCAGTGACATGCAGGCGCCGAGCTCGTGCCATGCTGAGAGATTGAACTCAGGCCCCCACGGCTCCCCATCCACTGTGCCGCCTGCCCCCCGCCAGCCCCTGCTCTTCTCTTTTTGTTGGAATGACAGTCCGTGGTGATATGGAGTTCAAGTGTGCGTCACTAAAGGCCAGCATGTGGTGCCCAGCTGACTGTGTTTTCTCTCCTGAAGGCAGTGTGCCCTGGCAGCCCTGTGTGACGTCCGGCGGTTCCTTAGTGAGGAAGGGGGACATGTGGCGGTGAGTGTGACCCTGGGACCTGCAGAATAGCCCGTGGGGAAGCCACACACGTCTCCTGCTCTAGGGGGGAGATGGAGTGTGGGGGGGGGGCTGCCCTGTAAGAACTCTGGAGAAGAGAGCCAGAGCTGGACATGGGCCCGGTCCAGCCCTCTGAACCTGCCTTAGCAATCAACCCTGAAGGACTTTCCTCTGATTTCTCGAGTCATCGGTCACCCTACAACTAACAGGCCACAAGTTACTTAAGTCTAGAGCAAATGTGATCCCTTCGAGTGCGGGGAGGGGAGAAGCCTGCCCAGGCTGTTCCAGGAAATGGGAGACTCCGCCTGGGCATTGGCCTTTCCAGTCAGAGGTGGCTGTGGCCAAGCTGACAGCGTGTTTGAGGGAAGGGCCTCACCCCTGCACGCACACGCAGGACCTGTTTTCCCCTTGGAGTCGAGCTCCCCGCAGTTCTGCCCCAGCTCCATCTAGACTCGTTCTACGATGCTGGGAATTCCCTCTCCTCCTGAGCTGAATGTGCCGTTCTTGGATCCTTTTTCCCACTTTTTGATTTTCTGACTTGTCGTGTTAGGGTGTATTTCACCGGGTGCTTGCTGAGTCACCTGTATGAGACGCTTTCGGCCTGGAAGTCCTTGAAGAATGTATTTATGACACACGAGACACAGAGATAATTTCACATGAGGCAAGAGGAGGGAGACAAGGGGCAGCACTGCTTTGGGGGTTGAACTGGGGACCTTAGGCATGAAAGGATGAGACTCTGCCAGGTGAGCTATCTCCCCAGCCACCGGAAATTCTTTTTTCTTCACATTTGATGGCTAGGCGTAGAATTTTTGGTGGGGCAGCCGGGTGGTGGCACACCTGGTTGAGTGCACAGGCCCCTGGCCCCCACCCGAAGGGGGAAAGCTTCGCAAGTGGCGAAGCAGGGCTGCAAGTGTCTCTCTCTCTCTCTCCCTCTCTATCTCCCTACTCTCTTTATTTCTGGCTGTCTCTAACAAATAAATAAAGATACTTTTAAGAAAGTAAAAAAACTTTTTTTTTTTTTTTGGTGGGAATCAAACACTCCAGTGTGTTGTGGCTTCTGGCATGACGGGGAAGAGCCTGATCCTGTCTATCTTGACTGCTCTTCTTAGACTTTTGTGTCTTGGGGGGAGCTGAGTACTTCTTATGCTCTTTCGTGTGTGTGTGTGTGTGTGTGTGTGTGTGTGTGATGGAGGGGCAGGGCAGGAGATAGCTCAGTGGGCAGAGTGCATGCCATATTGTGTGAGAGCCAGGACTCCATCTCTGGTACCATGGAGGGTCCTTGCGCATGGTCACATGTGTGCTCAACCAGGTGCACCACCACCCAGCACCCTACCCAATGTTTTTATATCTTATATCCTGAAAGAGAGAGAGACCTGCAGGTGTCACTATTCATGAAGCTTGCACCTTGCAGGTAAGGACCCAGGACTTGAACCCAGGCCCAATGTAAGGTAAAGTGTTCACTCAACCAAGTACGCCGTCACCTGAGTCCCCTTTTTATCTCTTCAAACAGCAGATGTCGATCTATCTGTATATGGGTGTGTTTATTTATTAAGGATCTGCTTTACTTATTAAAATAAGGTAGAGGTGGTGAGAAAGAGAACCAGAGCATCACTCTGGCACACGGGATGTGGAGGATCGAACTCAGCACCTCATGTTTCCAAGTTCAGCACCTAACTCACTCAGTGCCACCTCCTCTCTCCTTTCCTCCTCGCGCGCTCTCTCTCTCTCTCTCTCTTTCTCTCTTCTTTCTTTTTTGATATAGACAGAGAGAAATGGAGAGGGGAGGGGGACATAGAGAAGGAGAGAAAAATATACCTGCAACATTCCTTCACCCCTTGTGAGGCCTCAGCCCACCCCCACCCCAGGAGCCCTCGTGTTGACTGCGAGTTCAGACTCAGCTCCTTGTCCGTGGCGACGTGTGCTTGGCTGGGTGAAGCACCTCCTGCCTCCACCTGATGTTATTTAAACCACATGCGACAGGCTGGTGATAGCTCGCCTGGCAGCGTGGGCACTTCACTGTGCCAGAGGGTCTGAGTGTGGACCCCCACACCATAGACGAGTTTCGTGTTTCGTGGAGCTGTGCTGAAGTCTCTCCTTCTCCCTTCCCTCCCCCTTTTTTCTTGGTCTGTCCTGCTGGTTCGAATTAAAAACAGAGAAGAGTCCACTAGAGTGATGGAATCTGCAGGCTCAAAACCCCTACACCAAAACCAAAATAAATCACACGGGAGGGGAGCCAGGGCACACTGCCCCATGCAGCAGCAGGGAAGCAGGGACGGGGCCGACAGCCTCACTACAGCTGAGCTCTTCTCCTGAGCTAGTTCCCAGCTTCTAACTGGCTGCCCCGTTAACTCTGTGTGTGTGTGAGTGTGTGTGTGTGTGTGTGTGTGTGAGTGTGTGTGTGTGTATGTGTGCGTGTGTGCGTGTATGTGTGCGTGTGTGTGTGAGTGTGTGTGTGTGAGTGTGTGTGTGTGTGTGTGCGTGTGTGTGAGTGTGTGTGTGTGAGTGTGTGTGTGAGAGTGTGTGTGAGTGTGTGTGTGTGAGTGTGTGTGCGTGTATGTGTGCGTGTGAGTGTGTGTGTGAGTGTGTGTGTGTGAGTGTGTGTGTGAGAGTGTGTGTGAGTGTGTGTGTGTGAGTGTGTGTGCGTGTATGTGTGCGTGTGTGCGTGTGAGTGTGTGTGTGCGTATGTGTATGTGTGCGTGTGTGTGTGTGTGTGCGCGCGCACATGCACACGTGCAGGGACCTTGTGCTTATGTAATTCCACCGCTCCTGGCTGACTTTTTCCTTCAGTGACACCATGGTACCAGGGGCACCGTACCGCCATCCATGGAGCTGCCCCTGTGCCATCATGGTGCCCCCATGCAGTTCTAGGGCTCTGTACCTAGGCCTGGAGGATAAGGTATGCCCTCTTCTAGGCGAGGTGTCTCCTGGCCCCTTAATCCCTCTCCCTCCCTCTCTCTCTCACTCTCTTTCTCTCTTGCCTCCAGAGTTATTGCTGGGGCTAGGTGCTTGCATTACAAATCCACTGCTCCTGGATGCCATTTCCCCCATCTTATTGGATAGAGACAGAGAGAAATTGAGAGGGGAGGCGGGATAGAGAAGGAGAGAGACAGACACTTGCAGACCTACTTTGCTGCTTATGAAGCTTCACCCTGCTGGTGGGGAGCCAGGGACTCGAACCTTGGTCCTTGTGCAGGTCTTTGTGTTTAGTACTATGTGTACTTAACTGGGTGAGCCACCACCCGGCCCACTCTTTAAAAAATTATTATTATCTTTTAATAAGAGATAGATAGAGAGACACTCAGGCATGAAAGTCCTTTGCAGAATTATTGTTCTCTTTCCCTAGCCGCCCGCGCCCCATGCCGTTTTCCAAATACTGAAAGCTGAAAGCTGACTGGGTGGTGGGGGTTAGGGTTTCTCAGTGCACAGAGCACAGGACTTGCATATCTGGATCCCCAGCCTGCACGTGCTGGAGATGCCCTGTTTCTCTCCAGCTCTCTCCTTACACCCGTTTCTCCCCCAGCTCTCTCTCTCCACCCATTTCTCCCCAGCTCTCTCTCCACCCATTTCTCCCCCAGCTCTCTCTCTCTATACCCGTTTCTTCCCCAGCTCTCTTTCATGCAAGATATATAAAATCCTAAACAAGAAAGCCAAGAGTAGAAGTTGATTGGATATGCCAGTGAGTGAGTTCCACCTGGGCTCTGCACCAAGGCCCCGAGAGCCAATGTCGGCAGGGTGGCGTTCCCGCACCACCCGTCGCCTCTCCCCCACGCTGGGGCTGCTCAGTGATGCCACGTGTCTGGCCCTGGCTGCCTGCCTTAGTGCAGGCAGGTGGGCTCTGACTCTCTCCATTTCTCTGAGCCACTACCTGTCTGTCTTACAAAATTCTGCCGACATTTCTTACCTCCTCCCTACTTCTCTCTGTTCTTTCTTTTTTTAAAAGAAACTTTACTTACTTATTTATTCCCTTTTGTTGCCCTTGTTGTCTTATTGTTGTAGTTATCATTGTTTTTATTGATGTCGTTGTTAGATAGGACAGAGAGAAATGGAGAGAGGAGGGGAAGACAGAGGGGGACAGGGAGTCGGGTGGTAGTGCAGCAGGTTAAGTGCGTGTGGTACAAAGCGCAAGGACCAGCATAAGGATCCAGGTCGAGCCCCTGGCTCCCCACCTGCAGGGGAGTCCCTTCACAGGCGGTGAAGCAGGTCTGCAGGTGTCTGTCTTTCTCTCCCCCTCCTCTCTCCATTTCTCTGTCCTAACAATAATGACATCAGTAACAACAACATCCATAACTACAACAACAATAAAAAAACAAACAAGGGCCACAAAAGGGAAAATAAATAAATAAATAAATAAAAATTTTGAAAAAAGAGAGGGGGGAGAGAAAGATAGACACCAGCAGACCTGCCTTAATGCTTGTGAAGCAACTTCTCTGCAGGTGGGAGCCAGGGGCTTGAACCAGGATTCTTACACCGGTCCTTGTGCTTTGCACCACCTGTGCTTAACCCACTGCACTACCGCCCGACTCCCTCTCCATTCTCTGTATCCTGGGGCTCCCATCTTACTGGGGTCTCAGGGAAGAAGCACGCGGTCAGCTCTCCGGGTTGACTTGCTTTCCCCGAGAGTCCCACTGGCTGACGTAAGCGCATCTGCCGCGTGCAGGGCAGTGCAGAGTGCTCCATGGTGCCAGGACGGTGCGTTCCTGCCAGGAACAGCTACCTCTTTTCACACTGCCTGCATCCTCCTTCAGGAAGGAGAGGACCAGGGCAGCCCTTGCAGGTCTGCAGGGGAGCCAGGCTGCAGCCAGTCCCAGTGAGAACGCAGCCCCCAGGCTGCAGCTGTCAAGTGCCTCCTGCTTTCTCTTGGGCCCGAGGCCAAGCTGACCTCAGTTTGCTCCTAGGTTTTTGATGCGACAAATACCACCCGTGAGCGGAGAGCAACCATCTTTAACTTCGGGGAACAGAATGGCTACAAGGTGAGGCCTCCTTGGCCCTACTCCGTGGCTGTGCATTGAGCTTTCCAGAGCCCCTTTCTAGGCTCTCTGACGTGTACAGGGTGCCGGACAGACCTGGCTCCCGAGATCTGGGGTCGTCCAGGTGGGAGAGTCCCAGACAGGGCAGCAGCTGAGTTCCACATCCCTGGATCCTGTCCCCAGACCCAGAAAAAGGGCCTTGGTGCACCCAAACCCAGAGCCCTGACTGTCCGTGCTTCCTTCCCTCCTGCCCACCCGCTCCTTGCTGCAGACTTTCTTTGTCGAGTCCATCTGTGTGGACCCTGAGGTCATAGCAGCCAACATTGTGGTGAGTAACGCAGCGACCTGGTGTGGAGCAGTCATGCTGCTGGGTGGCAGTGAGATCCCTCTCCAGGTGCGGGTGGGTATCTGGGCTGGAGTTAACTTGTTCCTGAACTTTGGGGGCGGAGAAAGTCAGCAGAATTCCGGATCATGTGAGTTTAGCACCCCCAAGGGCCACTTGAGTGAAGGCCTCATGCCTGCCGCCTCACTAGCCTTCTCCCTCAGAATCCCATGGGCAGTGGGAGAGGGTAGGGTGGGGGGTGGCATTTACATTTCTTTTTTAAAAAAATATTTTCTATATATTTATTTATTCCATTTTGTTTCCCTTATTATTTTATTGTTATAGACTTGATAGGACAGAGAGAAATGGAGAGAGGAGGGGAAGACAGAGAGGGGGAGAGAAAGACAGACACCTGCAGACCTGCTTCACCGCCCGTGAAGCGACTCCCTGCAGATGGGGAGCTGGGGGCTCGAACCAGCATCTTTCCGCCAGTCCTTGTGCTTTGTGCCACGTGCGATTAACCAGCTATGCTACTGCCTGACTCCTGGCATTTACATTTCAAGAGGAAGGCTCATCCCCTCCCAAACCCGTTTCTTTCTTTCTTTCTTTCTTTCTTTCTCTCTTTCTTTCTTTCTTTCTTTCTTTAAAATAATATTTATTTATATATTTATTCCCTTTTGTTATCCTTATTGTTTTATTGTTGTAGTTATTGATGTCGTCATTGTTGGATAGGACAGAGAGAAATGGAGAGAGGAGGGAAAGACAGAGAGGAGGAGAGAAAGACAGACACTTGCAGACCTGCTTCACCGCCTGTGAAGCGACTCCCCTGCAGGTGGGGAGCCGGGGCCTCGAACTGGGATCCTCACGCCGGTCCTTGCGATTTGCACAACGTGTGCTTAGCCCACTGCGCTACTGCCCGACTCCCCCAAACCCGTTTCTATGCAGTTTTGGGAGACTCTGTAGGTGGGGGTGGCTTCTAGTCCACAGCCGAGGGATTGCAACCTCAGGTGCCCTCTTTGCACTAGTGTGGGGATGTGAGGGTGCAAGCCAGAGAACTCCTCCGCCCTTCCTGATGGGGCCAGGCCCTGAGCTGACCTCCAGCCCCTCACCCAAGTGTCGGCCTCCAGTCCTCACGTGTCTTTGCTCTAAAGCAAGTGAAACTGGGCAGCCCGGACTATGTCGACCGTGACAGTGATGAAGCCACAGAGGACTTCATGCGGCGCATCGAGTGCTATGAGAATTCGTATGAGTCGCTGGACGAGGACCTGGACAGGTAGGTGAGCCGGGGCCGTGTCCTGCAGCTCCCAGGGACTCGACTGCTGTCCTGTGGTGCCTTGCAGTGTTGGTTGAGGGGCCACCCCAACGGGACAGCCGGAGACAGCCTGGCCTTTGTTTCAGAGGTGCTGGCGGAGCCCTCCCGCCTTATCTGGCCTCTGTAAGTCAGAAGACGCCAGATGGGCTTCCAGCCTGGCAGCCTGTCTGGGCTCCGAGTTCCCTGGTCTCTGCAGCAGACCATGTCTCCTCATGGTTCTGTGATTGCGGGCAGGAGAGATAGCCTAACGGTGATGCGAAGAGACTCTTGTGCCTGAGGCGCTGAAGTCCCAGGTTCAATCCTCCACACCACCATAAGCCAGAGCTGAGCAGTGCTCAGGTAAAATAAATAAATAAATGAATAAATAAATAAATAAGGTGGTCGTCTCAATCAACTTTACTCCTATTTTTATTGGTAATGTCACTCTTACAGCCATAGGCCTGAGCTGTGGTCCTGTGACACAGTGCTAATGCAGATGGGCTGGAGGGCCCCCAGGCTGAGCTAGGTTGAGGAGTCCAAGACACCCACCCACACACGCCCTGCAGGCTTAAGCAGATAAGCCTCTTCTCTGAGCTGGCCCCTGGCTTCGAGTGACCCTAGCCTGGGGTGTCTAACCCAACTACTCTCTACCCCACCCCCATTCCCACTTCTCAAGCATCACCGACAGCCCCGTGTGCTGTGATGTTAAGCCCGGTGGTTAGAGACGTGGAACTCCGAGGCCCTCGACGGCAGGCTCACCAGCCTCTCCCCACCTCTCTCTGGAAAGGGACCTATCCTACATCAAGATCATGGACGTGGGGCAGAGCTATGTGGTGAACCGTGTGGCCGACCACATCCAGAGCCGCATCGTGTATTACCTCATGAACATCCACGTGACGCCCCGCTCCATCTACCTCTGTCGTCACGGGGAGAGCGAGCTCAACCTCAAGGGCCGGATTGGCGGGGACCCAGGACTGTCGTCCCGGGGCAAAGAGGTCAGAGTGTGCACATGTATGTGCATGTGTGTACATGTGTGTGCTCACGTGCAGTGGAGGTGGGCGACCTTCATACAGTCTAGAGTGCTCACTACATGGGCAAGGCACCGAGCTCTAAGCAGATGCCCAGTATGGCACCTGTCTGGCCCGACCACTGACCCCCTTCACTGCTTCCTGCTGTGCAGCTGGCATCTGAGCCACGGCCCGGGCAGCATCAGGTGTCAGTACAGCTGTGACACAGTCTAGGGCCTGGCACAGGGCATGGGGCTGTGGCGCGGGGACCTTCTGAGCCTCAGGTGGAATTGCACTCAGGCGCCTGTGCGTGTCTCTGAGAGGCTGTGAAAAAAGAACTGAGCGTCTTCCCATGGGCCCTGTGACGCTGGTCCTCTGAAGACCTGTGGATCTGAGTTTTAATTTTCACTTACTTAAAATATGTTTTATTTTATTTATTATTATATAGAGACAGAGAGAAATTGAGAGGGAAGGGGGAGTAGAGAGAGAGTCGGGCGGTAGCTCGGCGGGTTAAGCGCACGTGGCATGAAGCGCAAGGACCGGCGTAAGGATCCCGGTTCGAGCCCCCAGCTCCCCACCTGCAGGGGATTTGCTTCACAGGCGGTGAAGCAGGACTGCAGGTGTCTCTCTTTCTCTCCCCCTCTGTCTTCCCCTCCTCTCTCCACTTCTCTCTGTCCTATCCAACAACAACGATGTCAATAACAACAACAATAATAACTACAACAATAAAACAACATGGGTAATAAAAGAGAAAATAAATAAATATTAAAAAAAGAAAGAGAGACACCTGCAGCCCTGCTTCTCCATTTGTGAAGCTTTCCCCCTACAGGTGGGGACCAGGGGCTTGAACCCAGGTCCTTGCTTGCGCACTGTGATGTGTGCGCTTAGCCAGGTGTGCCTCTGCCTGGCCAAGATGTGAGTTTTCTTATGATGTTTTCCAGTTTGCCAGGAGTCTGGCCCAGTTCATCAGTGACCAGAACATCAAAGACCTGAAGGTCTGGACGAGTCAGATGAAGAGAACCATCCAGACAGCGGAGGCGCTGGGTGTGCCTTACGAGCAGTGGAAGGTCCTCAACGAGATCGATGCAGTAGGTGATCGTCTCATTGTCCCTTCGGGTGCCCCTGGGGTGAGGAGAGCTTCCTCCTTAACTCCCCTTCCCACTTTCTCTCTTTCTTCCTCCAGAGTGTAACCATCTATCCCAGCCACTGCCTGCCTGGCTGCTCTGGCAGAAGCTTTCAGTCCCCTCTTTGTCCAGTAAAACTCACTGACATAGCCATCCTCTTGCCTCCTCTTATATTTCATACTCATTTATTATTATTATTATTTGCCACTGGGCTATCATTGGAAATGTGGTGCGCGCACTATGACTCCACAACTCTTGGTGACATTTTTCCCCTTTTCTTTTGATAAAGGGTGAGAATCAGAGATAGAGAGAGACGCCACAGCACTGCCCTACCATTTGTGAAGGCTCCCCTATGATGGTGCTCCTGTGTGCCCGTGTGATTCTAGAGACTCGAACCCAGGGCACTGTACATAGTAGCATATGCTCTCCACCAGGTGAGCTTTCTCCCCGCCACTAAGTTTTGTATTTTTTTTTTGCCTCCAGGGTTATTGCTGGGGTTCAGTGCCTGCACTATGAATCCACTGCTCCTGGAGGCTATTTTTTCCCTTTTGTTCTTGTTTATCATTGTTGTTGTTGTTATCGTTGTTATTGTTGTCATTGTTGTTGGGTAGGACAGAGAAATGGAGAGAGGAGGGGAAGAGAAAGACAGACACCTGCAGACCTGCTTCACCATTCGTGAAGCGACTCCCCTGCAGGTGGGGAGCCGGGGGCTCGAACAGGGCTCCCCGCATTGGTCCTTGCGCTTCGTACTATGTGCACTTAGCCTGCTGCACCACTGCCCAGGCCCCAAGATGTGTTTTATTTTGTATAAGAGAGAAAGAAAGAAAACAGAGCACACGTAGCATCAGAGACCGAGCCGGAGCCTCAGGCTTGCAGTGCTGCGCTCTGACAGCTGAAGCTGTTCCCAGTGTCACAGTCAATCCTGACATGTGGCTTCTGTGTGGTTCATGTCCAGCATCACCCTGTTTTAGTTCTGGTAGTTTCTTACTGTGGCCATTGAATATCTTTTTTTTTAATTTTTAAAAACTATGTTATTTATAGGCTAGAAACAGTCAGAAATTGAGAGGGAAGGGGGTAATAGAAAGAAAGAGAGAGACCTGCAGCCCTGCTGCACCACTGACAAAGCTTTCCCTCTGCAGGTGGGGACCAGGGGCTTGATCCTGGGTCCCTGTGTCCTGTAACGTGTGTGCTCAACTAGGTGAGCCACCACCAGGCCCCCTTAAATTTTTTTTGTTAATAGGGAGTCGGGCGGTAGCGCAGCAGGTTAAGCGCAGGTGGCGCAAAGTGCAAGGACTGGCCTAAGGATCCCAGTCCAGGGAAGGGGGTAATAGAAAGAAAGAGAGAGACCTGCAGCCCTGCTGCACCACTGACAAAGCTTTCCCTCTGCAGGTGGGGACCAGGGGCTTGATCCTGGGTCCCTGTGTCCTGTAACGTGTGTGCTCAACTAGGTGAGCCACCACCAGGCCCCCTTAAATTTTTTTTGTTAATAGGGAGTCGGGCGGTAGCGCAGCAGGTTAAGCGCAGGTGGCGCAAAGTGCAAGGACTGGCCTAAGGATCCCAGTCCAGGGAAGGGGGTAATAGAAAGAAAGAGAGAGACCTGCAGCCCTGCTGCACCACTGACAAAGCTTTCCCTCTGCAGGTGGGGACCAGGGGCTTGATCCTGGGTCCCTGTGTCCTGTAACGTGTGTGCTCAACTAGGTGAGCCACCACCAGGCCCCCTTAAATTTTTTTTGTTAATAGGGAGTCGGGCGGTAGCGCAGCAGGTTAAGCGCAGGTGGCGCAAAGTGCAAGGACTGGCCTAAGGATCCCAGTTCAAGCCCCCGGCTCCCCACCTGCAGGTGGGTTGTTTCACAAGTGGTGAAGCAGGTCTGCAGGTGTCTGTCTTTCTCTCCCCCTCTGTCTTCCCCTCCTCTCTCCATTTCTCTCTGTCCTATCCAACAATGACGACATCAGTAACAACAACAATAATAACTACAACAACAATGAAAAACAACAAGGGCAACAAAAAAGAAAATAAATATTAAAATTTTTTTGTTTTTTGTTATGGAGGTCGGGCAGTAGCGCAGCGGGTTAAGTACACATGGCGCAAAGCACAAGGATCCTGGTTCAAGCCCTCGGCTCCCCACCTGCCCACCTGCAGGGGAGTCGCTTCACAGGTGAAGCAGGTCTGCAGGTGTCTTTCTCTCCCCCTCTCTGTCTTCCCCTCCTCTCTTCATTAGTCTCTTTCCTATCCAGCAACAGTGACATCAATAACAACAATAACAATAACCACAACAATGATAAGGGCAACGAAAAGGGAAATAAATTAAAAAATTACTTAAAAAAATTTTTTTTGTTATTAGGGCTGGGAGACAGCATCATGGTTATACAAAATGACTTTCGTACCTAAGGCACCAAAGGTCCCAGGTTCAATCCCTAGTACCACCGTAAGCCAGAGCTGATCAATGCTCTGGTAAAAGAAAGCAAAATAAAGGAACAGATAAACAAACAAAAATATTTGTATTTATTTATCCAGAGATAAATTGAGAGTGAAGGGGGAGATAGAAGGCTGGGTTAGAACCTAGGTCACGTTCAAGACCAAGGAAGCTCATTACCCAAGTGAGCCATCTTGGTGGCCTCCAGTAGAAAATCTGGTTGACCCCAATTTTCTTTTCTTTTCTTTTTTTATTTTACCATTGTTCTTTTTTAGCTTTGTAGTTCAGAATTGCTAACAACTTTGCAAGCTTCTGCCTACCAAGTGCCCACTTCCTGTTTCTTGGTTTCACATCCTTCTCCCCACCCTCAGATTTATTGAGATGCGGTCGTCCTGTGTACGTGTGTGAGTCTGGAAGAGGCCGATTCGGTAGAGTGAGTCTGTGCGGGAGGCCCTGGGTCTGAGTCCTGGCAACTGATGGAGCACTGTGGCAGTGGAGAGTCTCTCTCTCTCTGAGAGACTTTGTGTATTCATGGAGGAGAAAGAAGCAGAGCATTACACTGACACGAGACTCCCTGAATCTAACTTGGGACCTTGTGCTCAAGAGTCCAATGCTTTATTCCCTTAAGTTCTCTCTGCCTTGGTATCTATGTGATGATATCAAACAGGTCTAACCATTTTTTATCTTTATTTATTAATTGGATAGAAACAGCCAGAAATCGAGAGGGAAGTGCAAGATAGAGAGGAAGAGAGACAGAGACACCTGCAGCCCTGATTCACCACTTGCAAAGCTTATGGTGAAGAAACACCTGCATGTGGGGACTGGGGGCTTGAACCTGCAACCCTGTGCACTGTAACTATAACATATGCACTCAACCAGGTGCACCACCACCTGGCCCCTAAACTTTTTTGTTTTTAATCTTTGCATGGACTTCACTGCTCCTGACTTTTTTTTTTAATTTTTATTTATTTACTATTGGGTAGAGACAGAGGCATTGAGGGGAGGGGAGATAGAGATAGCGAGACAGACACCTGCAGCCCCACTTCACCACTCATGAAGCTTTGCCCCTGCAGGTGGGGACCAGGGCTTGAACCTGGGTCCTTGTGCACTGTAATGTGAGTGCATAACCAGGTGCGCCACCGCCTGGCCCTGGCTTAAACGTTTTTTTGTATGTCCCCGCCCCCCAAATTACTCCCACTGGAGAGTTCATCAGAAACAGCCACTGCCCAAAGTAAAGCTCTCTAACGAGGGGCGAGCGGTGGTGCGCCTGGCTAAGCGCCCACTTCACAGCAGGTGGCGTCAGGGCTGTTTGTTGAGCTTTTCGTTTCATCTGTGTGTGTGAGGAATCGGAACAGGTGCCGAGGGTCAAGGTCCCGGTGAAGTGATAGATGCAGAGCGACACCAGGTTTCCAGCCTCGGGTGGGGTGGGTCCTGGGGTGAAGAAGGTGACTTGAGTCTTTTCTGCATGTAGGTGCTACCAACAGCACCTTAAATTGTATCAGTTCTGGGAGCCGGGCGGCGGCGCAGCGGGTTAAGCGCAGGTGGCGCAAAGCGCAGGGACCGGCGTAAGGATGCTGGTTCGAGCCCCCGGCTCCCCACCTGCAGGGGAGTCGCTTCACAGGCGGTGAAGCAGGTCTGCAGGTGTCTGTCTTTCTCTCCCCCTCTGTCTTCCCCTCCTCTCCCCATTTCTCTCTGTCCGAACAACAATAGCAGTAACAACAACAATAATAACCACAACAATAAAAGGGAATAAATAAATAAAATATTAATAAAAAATGCATCAGTTCTGTTGCTTTCCTGTCTCTAAATAATTTTTTTTGCTTTTTAACATTATTTTCCTTTTTATTTATTTAGTTTTTTTAAAAAAACTTTCTGTAGTTTCTTCTATATATATTTTTAAATATTTAATTTATTTATTCATGAGAAAGATAGGAGGAGAGAGAGAAAGAACCAGCCATCACTCTGGTACATGTGCTGCCGGGGACTGAACTCAGGACCTCATGCTTGAGAGTCTAACGCTTTATCCACTACACCATCTCCTGGACCACAACTTCTATAGTTTCTTAGCTAAGACATTTAATAATTCTTCTTGAATAATAAAGGTAGTTAAAACTATATAATCATTTTTTATTGGGTAGAGACAGCCAGAAATTGAGGGGGGGGTTAGAGAGGAAGAGAGACAGAGAGACACTTGCAGCCCTGCTTCACCTCTCACAAAGCTTTCCCCCTGCAGGTGGGGACTGGGGGCTTGAACCTGAGTCCTTGTGCATTATAATATGCACTCAACCAGGTATGCCACCACCCCTCCCCTTTAAAGCTATTTTCTAGCTGATTTTATTGTGTTGCAGTCAGAGAATGTTACAAATGAGTTCAGCCACTTGGGATTTATTGAGGCTTTATTGTCAAGAATATGAGAAGTGTTCGTAAATACATCATGGTCCTTAGAGGGGACCTGGTGTCTGTCGGCTGGACATAATAGCCAATATTCGTTCATTATACAGTTATATGAAGGAGTAACAGGTGTGTCGTGGGTGGGGGGTAAGGAAGCGTTCGAATTCTGAGTCATGCTCAAGCATTTCCAGTGAGATGGGTTCATTTTAGCATCTTATTCAAAATAACAGTTATCTGGGGGAGGTTTGTTTGGAACAAGAATAGCTGCTACATGGATTCATTATGTGGTTGACTCTACTTTTCTGTGTGGTTGAAAATTTCATATATATTAATAATATGTTATTAATATAATATTAATGATACATATCATATATATTAATATAATATTAATATACTAATAATATATATCATTAATTTCAACATTAGATCATTCAAATTTTCTGTGCCCTTATGTTGCTTTCTGTACTAACCCTCATGAGTTAATAGTTGAATGCCGGGGGCCAGATGGTGGCGCACCTGGTTAAGTGCACATGTTACAGTGTGCAAGGACCCAGGTTCAAGTCCCTGGTCCCCGCCTGTAGGAGGGAAGCTTCACGAGTGGTGAAGCAGGGCTACAGGTGTCTCTCTCCCTCTCTATCTCCTCTGCCACTCTCCATTTCTCACTGTCTCTATCCAATAATTAATTAATTAATTTTTAAAAAGTTGAATGCCCGGTACAGCTATAATTGCAATTTTGTTGATTTTTTTCTTGTGTTTATGAACAATTTGCTCTTTTGTTTTACACACACACACACACACACACACACACACACACACACACACATATATATGTTTTGTTGTGAAGTAATTGAAAGTTCATGACATATGAATTGATGGGACATAAAAGGAAACAGAGAGCCACTCCAGTTAGGTTAATTCAGTGAGTCCTTATCAAGGGCCTGTGTACAAAGTGACGGGCAGGATATAGGCACATCCACGAGGTCCACTGATTGCACTGACCTCGCACTAATAGGGACCGTTGCTTCCCTTGGGCAGAGGGGAGGAAGGATATGGACCATGAGCGCAGAGAGCAGGGAGGACCTGGGTAGCCCGACGGGGTCCTCACCTAGACAGGAGGGGTCCTGGGATAGCCGTCTCCGTCCTGTGTTCCTCATGGCTCAGAGCGGGGAGCAGTCATTAGACAGCCGGAAGCCAGTGGCCGTGGAAGCCTTGTAGTTGAGTTCATAGACCAGCCTCCTGGGGCAGAGAGCTGGTGGAGGAGACGCAGCTGGAGGAGCAGGTAAGATGAACGAACCGGCACAGCCTTCCTTCTGTGTTGGCATTTCAGAGATGCTGGCCTTGTTTCGGCTTCTGGGGTTGTGTCCTTTTAACAAGTGGTTTGTTGGTGTGCTTCTGGGAGTTGTTTGGAAGTTGGCTGCGCGGGCCGGATGGTCTCCGACAGTGTGACTGTGGCGCACAGACAGACTCCTTAGTCAGACAGATACGACAAGGAGGAGGAGTTTGGGTACCGGCATGTCATATTGCCAAGGACATAGCCAAGCTGGCCCCTAAAACCCATCTGATGTCCGAGTCTGAATGGAGGAATCTCGGTGTTGAGCAGAGTCAGGGCTGGCTCCATTATATCATCCACGAGCCAGAGCCTCACATCTCGCTGTTCCGCTGGCCACTGCCAAAGAAGCCCAAGACATGAGAAGCTGGGAGCCCCTTGCCAGCCTCTCTTGCTACCATCTTTCCGATAACGTTGCGTCACCCTTCTCTCTCTCACTTTGATATTTAAAAGATGTTGGGCGCACTGTCTGGATGTGCTGGTGGCTGCTTTGCAGGGCCAGCCAGTCCTGGCGACCGCTGAGTGCCGCCCCGGCGGCCGGCATAGCGAGGTCTGCATCAGCAGAGCACGGGACGGGGCCGGACAGCCAACCCAAGCATCCTCCTGTCCCAGGGAGCCTCTAAACTGGCTGTTTTGAGTGTTTTCCTGTTGGGTATTGTATTATGTATGGTGATTTCTGGTTCAATGTTTTGGAAGCATTCCATTTTATTCAAGAAACCTGTTCTGTGTTACAAACCTTGATTAAAGAGGAAGTTTTTTTTTTTTTATAATGTTTTTTATTAATTTTTATTTATTTATTCCCTTTTGTTGCCCTTGTTTTATTGTTGTAGTTATTATTGTTGTTGTCACTGTTGGATAGGACAGAGAGAAATGGAGAGAGGAGGGGAAGACAGAGAGGAGGAGAGAAAGATAGACACCTGCAGACCTGCTTCACCGCCTGTGAAGCGACTCCCCTGCAGGTGGGG